>NC_035107.1:142318241-142629350 GCF_002204515.2 Aedes aegypti
TAGTCGAGAAGCTTGACCTCGGGGCTATATCGCATATGTAAATGCTTGGCATCAAATGCGAATGATGTTTGAAACACGACTGCGTTGATGACATTTGATAGCTGTTTTCTTCAATCATCATCCATCATTGAAAAAGCAAAGCTACTATGTTCAATTTTGTAACATGTCAGCAATTGCGCCATTTAGCAGCAGCTCTAATTTCAGAGGAATGAGGAATGTCGTATTTCCGACGATTTTTTACAATTTATCTGTAATTCGGATACAAAAATGAAGTACTGCAATAATGTTCAGAAATGACAAAGGAATGATACTACGGTTGAACTTTTATGATTGAGCATGAGGTTAAGAATCTTGTAGAACAAAAACTGTAGAGAAATGTATGTTTTACAGGTATTTTAATGCACAGAAATCAATTTTATGAGGTCAAAACCATCTCTAATCGGCATACAGTGTTCTCCAAAGTTGTAAAGAATTAATAATAATTTCAACTAGTGGTATTTATTTTGATTTTCGTTTTTCCTAATTCTCTTTAGAATTTTTTGAATGTAAAAAATAGCCAAAAACACAAATTCGACTTGAGGCACCTGCTAATTTTCTCCAAATTGGATGAAAATTTGTCTGGTAGTTTGTTTTAGTATTGCAACTGGGACTAGGGGGTGACTGGTTGAATCCCAGAAATTTTGATTTTTGTGAAACTGTCTAATGCGGATCCATCGATATCTAAAGGGTTTTCTGCAGCCTTGTCGTTCAGGATAAGTTTAAGATAGTAACCAGGAATTTCTTTGACGATGACTTCAGGAAATACTGCAGACATTCCTTCTAAAATAGGAATTCTAGAAACTTCAAACTCGTGGAGGTATTCCTCAAAGAGTTCTTAATAGATTTTTTCGAATAAATCATGGATGAGATTTGGAGTACCGTAATCCGGGGTAACATTGATCAGTTTTTAGGATATTTCTTAAATATTTCATCCAAAAATGTAAATGTTGTGAGTTTTATATTTTTAAAACAAATACTGCCACCCATAGCTTGTGACTATATACTGTATTTTGTTTTTTTGAAAGATTTAAGCATGTTTACCAAAATGTTTTATGTGATTTTTTAATTTAGCTGATATGGGGTAACATTGATCATCTATGTAAACAACGTTCGGTAATATTAAAAATGTCGTTACTTACATAAATCATGGCCCCTAAAGCCGAATATGATGCCTGAAGCCGAATATGCCAAAATGTGTCGCCTCGACCTGTTAACTATATTGTTCGGCGTATATAACAGTTCTATCGATCGTTGGCATACTTTCGGAGATTTAGACTAGATTTAGATTAGATTAGATTAGATTTAGATTTCTTTGCCGATTGGATTCTACGTTTATAAGGTTTAATCACCGCATGACTTTGATATTATGAAAATTTATTGGCTTTTTTCGGTGAATGCAATACTTATAGTCACGTAAAACATTTTAGCCTGTCTAGTGTTAGTAGTGACCAACACTACAAAATCTAGCCGTTCAAGACTAGCACGTTAGACAACGATTTGTCGTTTTGATTGTGTTGTTCACACATATTGGCCTTTGTTAAAACACATTTTTAACTTCTATTCATTTCTCTCGTCGCTCGCTTGCGATTCTATCCATCTTGTCATTTCATTACTTTCGTTACTCCCTTTCACTCAGAGTATAAGTATTGCATTCACCGAAAAAAGCCAATAAATTTTCATAACATTGAAGTCATGCGGTGATTAAACCTTATAAATGTAGAAGATAGATATGCATTCTTATAAATTACTTAAGTTTTAATCAATAACGTTTTCATAAATGATTTGCCCTTCTTTATTTCTAACAATTACATGCAAGAGGAGCACGTCAAGAAACAAATTTAATCGACAAAAATCATTGCATTGTTGACACTACATAATGTTCAACTTTACTGCTGTAATCAAACCACTTAAACAAACAATACTTTGGTTGTACAGCTCAATAATAGTTGACTATTGATTCTAAAACGGTGTGCCTCTTGTCAATCACACCGCATGTGAAGGTTAAAAATATCGTGCATCGTTTTTGGGATTTCTATACCCTCTCCTTCCGTTTGTCAAGCATTTTCCAAAACCGTCGTGCGGGGTGATACTGGAACATAAGGGTGACTCAAACCATTACCAGAAGAATGAAAACAATGTGAAAAGCTTCAAGAATTGGTCATAAATAGCCACTAGATGGGCATACACTAGTTGTTTGACGTTCATACTAGCCATGAGATGCATCGAAAAGGGCGGTCAAAGTCACCCCCTAGGCCCAATGTAACCCCACACGGCGGTACATTCTCATTCTTCGTACATTCTTCCCCATAAACTCACGCGTGATTTCCCCTACCAGATCTAAAATGAAGAAACAAAATGTGGGCACATTTTCTATCTATCTTCCATCTGCCTGTATGCAAATGGGCGGGACAAATTATAGTCGTTTGTCTGTGTATGAAGCAAACTGTGTTTGCATGTATTCCGCGTCGCGCAAAACAATGCACGTGTCAAGCGTTATAATAAAGCCGAAAAACGAACGATCGTTCTTTTCCCGGTTCATTTTTTGTCTGATCCGATCTGATCAAATAAACTTTCACCAAAAAAGAGCCACGGATCACTCGTTCTTTTGAGTGATCCAGATCTTTTGAACGGCTCCGATTCTTTTTGCCTATCTCTATTGTTTAGTGGAATACCTATATGTAGATGAAAACCCGTATTTAGTACTATACCATTTAATTCCACTAGAGATTGAATCTTTTGACAGATACGCGTATTTTGACCTCAACTGTAAGGTCGTGTTCTGTGTCGTGTACTAGACTCGAGATAAGTCGAGACAAGTCGAGTCTAGTACACGACACTGAAGACGGCCTTATATTTGAGGTCGAAATACGCGTATCTGTCAAAAGATTTAAACTCTAGTGGAATCAAATAAATACGGTACTTCATCTTCTTATAAATCATAATTAATCATCCAGTAGAAATCATTGTAAGATCTACCGGAATAACAACTGAAAAAGTCTGAGGAAAAATTGGTGGAAGAATATCTGTAGGAAATCTTGGGATTTTCTTCCTGTTCGGCGTTTTTTCTCCGCTCGTTTAGAATTATGAGGTCACCATCAGAAAGCTGAGGAAAAACTGAGTAAGAAAGGCTACAAAAACTAGGTGAGGAATGGTATTAACCCTATGAAATTAACGATTTTCTAAATCATGTTGTGCAATCAATGAAAACATCATTTTTGGTACAAAATAGAACCATGTTTTCAATCGTTGGTGTTTTCTTCGAGTCGAGTGAAGAATAAGGTATCAGAAGGCCGGCTCCAAAGGCACGTTCCCCACCAGTTGGGAGAATTGTGCCATCGCCATATTTGAGCCTATTTCATCATCTACCCGATGGGAGAGGAAAGGAAAGGAAAAGATGGGAGGAAATAGGAGTGGGGTCCCTTGAAGAGGGAAGATCGCATAAGCATGTAGCTCCATACCACAATGGGTTCGAACAGCGCCCTAAAAAGGGCACTGCAAAACGCATGAGCGTAAAGAGAGCCTATAGCTCATTACCACTGCGGGTTAAGAATAACAGAATGTCCTGAAGATTCAGGCTTCTGAATTCAGTTTCACTTAATAAGTGTTTACCAAGTAATTGGAATCGCATTTGTGCAAAAACTGGACAGTTACATATCAGGTGATACGAAGTTCCATAATCGGAGTCACAACTATCACACACAAATGAGTCAGCACGCTGAATATTTGCCATGTGATAGTTGAGTCGGCAATGGCCTGTCAACGCTCTGACCAAGAGACTGCAATTCTGCTTTGACAGATTTGTTAAATACTTCGCCACCCTTGGATATGGCTCAGTAATGTACAATTTTGTTTGACGACATGACTCCAAACTATTCCAATATTGCTTGTGCTGAGTTGCCGCCCAAGAATTTATCTGAAGCTTCACCCAGCACTTCGAAATTGGAATAGCCGGCTCAGGGCCAATGAAGTCATGCGATGCTCCATCGCGAGCTAGCTCATCAGCCAATTCATTTCCAACGATGGAAGAATGGCCAGGTACCCATACAAGGTTTACAGAGTTGACTGAATTCAGTTCCTCAATTTGAGTTCGACATGCGATAACAAGCTTCGACCTTGAGTTGACCGAAGCGAGAGCTTTTATAGCAGCTTGACTATCTGAACAGAAGTATATGACTTTACCCATTACGCGCTGTTGAAGTGCTGATGGCACTCCACACATAAGAGCAAATATTTCCGCCTGAAAAACGGTGCAGTTTCTACCAAGTGAGTAAAACTGATTCAGCCTTAGCTCACGAGAATATACTCCTGCACCAGCTCTACCTTCAAGAAGGGAGCCATCAGTGTAACATACTATATTGTTTGATATACTTCTTTCCAAATAGCCAGACGTCCACTCTTCCCGTGAAGGGAATTGTGTGGTAAATGTCCTGTAAGGAAAGTGACAAGCAATTGTGAGATCACTTGGAGCAAGGACAATTTTGTCCCAATTTACCAAAAGTGGAAACAACGAAGTGTGTGTAGATCTACGATTCACTGGATTTTTCTCCAGTAGATCCAGTACCCATAAACGGTAAGAGCAAGAAAGTGCTTCTTGTTTAAGATATATGTGTAGTGGCGCAACGTCGAAAATGGCCTCAAGCGCTGCTGTGGGAGTTGTAGAGAACGCACCAGACATCGCCATCAAGCACATCCTTTGGAGTTGGCCCAATTTTGATTGGATTGTTCTCACTTCGCCCTTTTGCCACCACACAAGACATCCATATGCCAATATTGGTCGAACAACTGTTGTGTAAATCCATTTGATATATTTGGGTTTGAGGCCCCAAGTTTTACCAAAGGTTCGCCGGCATTGACCGAAGGCCATGCAAGCTTTTTTGACTCTGCAATCAATGTGAGGTGTCCATGAAAGTTTGGAATCTAGAATGACTCCGACATACTTTACTTGATCAGTCACATTAATCTCAGTGCCAAAAAGACGTAAAGGTCGAATTCCATCGCGGTTTCGTCTTTCCGTAAACAGAACAATAGATGTTTTATTCGGGTTAACCGAAAGGCCATATTGGCGACACCAACTCTCGACTACCTGAAGAGCACTTTGCATCAGGTCGAATAGGGTGCTTATGCACATACCAACTATCAGAGCTAGATAGTCGTCGGCAAATCCATATGTTGGAAAACCGCTATTATTGAGTTGCCTCAATAGCGTATCTGCTACGAGATTCCACAAAAGTGGTGACAAGACAAGGGGGCATCCGCAAACACTCAATTTTCGAATCGCTGCTTGACGCAATGTCGAGAAGAGATGTCGGTTTTTGAGCATTTGATGAATCCAATTGGTAATCATTGTAGGTAGCCCATGGTTTCGTGCGGCTTCCAATATGGCATCGAAAGACACGTTATCAAAGGCACCCTCAATATCCAAGAAAACACCCAAGCAGGATTGCTTCTGAGCGAATGCTTTCTCGATATCGTATACAACTTTGTGTAAAAGAGTCACAGTGGACTTTCCAGATTGGTAAGCATGTTGATTCACATGAAGAGGCATGTTTGCCAAATAAACATCACGGATGTGATGATCGATAATGCGTTCCAGACATTTCAGAAGAAAACAGGTCAGACTGATTGGTCTAAAACTCTTCGCTTCTTCATACGACGCACGTCCTCCTTTCGGGATAAACTTTACAGTAATATCACGCCAGGATCTGGGAATATACCCGGTAGCATTAATTTAAGTGAAAAAGTCTGGCGGCCATCTTGGATTTTGACGCCATCTTGATTTTAAGTAGTGGAATGAGTTTTTCACCTTGTTAGCGCTCAACATGTTGAATTTCGTTAGTAATCTTTGATCAAAAGAAAAAAACATGAAATACAAGTTGACAACACTTGATTTGATATTTTGGTATGAGAATCAATAAATTCACCTCACAGTTGAAAGATAAATTTTCTCAAAACATGTTTAAGGGAATCGCAATTTATTGGAACGTCAATGGCACCGGTCAGAAATTATGTCACGCAAAATTTTTCGATGCCTCCCCCTATTTGTTGAGCTTTTTGAATGAGACATATGAAAATTGTGTAAGGCTTGTCACCGATACGAATTTTGTGTACATCAAGGTTAGCCGCCACGAACTGTTAGTTTGACATGTTAGAAACGCGTAATTGATTGAAGCATATTTTTGCATTTTATTGAAGATGACAAAAATCAGTTAAGATTTAGTTTCTACAAATCTAAAGGAAACGTCACAATAGCATCTTCGATTCAAATTAAAAACTGTAGTGAAACATGCATCTTTCTACTTATTTTAGATAAAAATTGAAATTAAATGCATAGAGAAATACGGCCCTTTTCCAGAGTTGAGGCTGATTCGCTGTTGAAAAGAAATTTCTTGGCCATTCCTTGGAATTCCTGCAAGGAATCGATCAAGAGAGAGTTTTTTTCCTGATCGCAGTAAATACGCAGTTCAAAAGAAATGACTTTTTTTTCAGCAGCAAATTAGGCTTTAGTCCGGAAAGATCGAAGGCACACAACAAAACAAAACTAGTGATTTTCGCCAAGCCTGCCTGGTCGTTGGCGAGCTGGAATTATCTCAAAGTTTGTTTCATATTTCGTGTGTAGTATCGGTGTCTGTTTCCCAGGTAAATTGATGCGTGACTTATTGTGTGCATAACCCGAGTTCAGTAGTTGTTGAATTATAATTACTAGTTTTTTATTAGGCAATGCGGTTGATTGGCGATTTAATATATTGATATAATCCACTTGCATCTCTTTTACTCTAAACAAATTTGATTTTTATTTAACTGTCATTATTTTATTTAAAATTAAAATGTATTCACTATTTTTAAACCCGATTTTTGATTTTTAGTCAAAATCCAAATAAGTTTCCATTAATAACGTGCAGTCAGCGTAATCTATCACGCGGATTTTTTACGCTGTCCTTGTGTTAAAAATCGTTAAGTTTTGACGTTAACTACGTCTTACGGCAATATACTGGGTGTCAATTGAAAATCTAAAATGTTGCGACCGTCACGAAATTATGTAAGATCTTGAATAATAATAACTCAGCCATTTATCGGTAGATTTTCAATATTTTCCCACCAATCGGTCGGAAATTTATACAATATTTTACTCAAATGGAGAAAACTTGTTTTTTGACGATAGACTGTCGAAAATTGGGAAAATGTGGACCCCTTTCTTACGCAACCAAACTCGTTCATATTGTCTTCCACGATTCCTTTGGGTTGGCTAGTGTACTATAAAAGCAGACCAATTTCTGCTTCTTCGCGCATTCTTCTTTTGACGTTAACTACGTCTTACAGCAATATACTGGGTGTCATTTGAAAATCTAAAATGTTGCGACCGTCACGATATTATGTTAGAGTTTGAACTAAAGGAAGTCAGCAACTATGAAAATCGACCAAAATTCAAATGCAAAAAATCACTTGGCGTAGTTAACGTCATGCGGTCGTGTCTTGTACACAACCCCCTCTGATTTTTTTAATTATTATCGGTCAGTAATATCGAAACTTTCTTAAGGTGAAGATACATCAACTCGAATTTACAAGAGCACAAATCTAGAGAACCTGATAACCATTTGTGCTGAAAATTTAACTCACTGGTCACTCGCTGATGGTGATCAATCAATTAAATTTTCAGCGCGAACGGATGTCAGGTTCTCTAGATTTGTGCTCTTGAACATTCGAAGTTCGGCTTAAATGCATTTTCACCTTAACATGGTTTAAGTTCAAAATTATTTGGCCCGTAACGACGCATAAAAAGCAGGCTTGATAGAAACTCCTCTGCGAGGCAAAGAGGAGGCGATTTTGCCGTTTTTCTGAGGAGAAAAAAATAAACTCAAAATTTTCAACACAGATCCTCAAGCGATTCGAGTGAGAGTGCAGAAAAATGCGAGGATTTTTTCAGACACTCTCTCTCTCTCGTTGCGATGCCCACCATCACTCACACTTCAAACGAACTCTCGAGTCTGCCGCCCGAACAGACAGTCCTCGGGGAGTTGTGAGAGCACCCTTTTTTGATGGAATTTAACTCGGTTTTTTTTTTGTGCTGCATCTTCCTCGCTCATTTTTCGTTGCCTCGCTGCTTAGCATTTTTTGGCTCCCTCGCAAAGAGGCACTGGCAGCACGCTGCTCTAGAGTATGTCACCGAACTCTGATGATGTTGAGGAGAATTATCAAGCCTGATAAAAAGCCGGCTGCAAAGGCAAAATGCTTATTCTGCGAGCCGGTTGAGACAACACCAACAGTATTCTTCTCGAGTGCCGTGAGATGACTAATGTAAACCTAAACGGGTTTACTTTTATCGCCTCATCAAACTCGCCGAATAAGCATTATCAATCAGGAAATTTCATTATCCTAATTTACCAACAACTTGGGCCATTCTGTATAACTGCGGACGTTATCATCAAGCTACAGAAAGTTACTCGCTGATTGTGGGAAAAAGCCGAGCTACACACTCAACCTCAGTACTCACCTGGTAAAAACGGTTTAGGCACATCATTGCTGAACGAGTTCAATGATTCATCGAACTGAATAGCCGGGAAGGGCGTGGGAAATGCTTGTCGGTGATCCATTTGCACAATTTGCTGAACATCCTTCACCACAGTAATGGTGCGAATTTCGGACAAGGCTGCTCTGAATCCATACGTGCAATATGGATGCCCATTGATGGCAATATGGAACCGATCATCTCCGATCAGAATGTAGAGTTTGAATACATCACCTACATATTTGAAAAGCATTCATTGAGTGCCAGGTTAGCGAAAGCTCAAATTTTCAAGAGTACAAATTTAAAGCACTAACAAGTGCTCAATCGATCAAGTTTTCAACTCAAACGAATGTTCCATTCTCCAAATTTGGGCTCTTGAAAATTTGAGGATTGGCTTCGATTTATTTTTATCTCCAATTAAAGAAGTTATTGCAAACCTGGAGTTGTTGGGTTCGGGGCAGTCAGCTCATTCAAGTTCTCTTCACGTTCCTCTCCGCCCCAAACGCCACCGAGTTTAGAATTCCGCACAATTATATCATCGTGGAAACGAATAGAGAGATGGAGAATGATGTCTGCTTCGTCGGATTTTCCCGACAGAAAGTTGATGTTAACTCTGCAAAACGGTTAGAAAATAATTCCAAGTGACAATTTACATTTCACTGTTTCATATGTTGGCCACCTCTCGGCATCATCAATGGGCCTCGCGCTGATAACAAATATTTGCCCCGCCTCGACAGTGCACGATAAATTACCAGCAAATTGAGTCAACATTTTTCTGAAATATTTACACAACTGTTAACACCTGTTACCTAAGACGCCGTAGTTGCAACTGACTCAAAGTTTCAAATTAATTTGAGCTGCGATATCGACTGGTTGTAATCAGCTATCGATAAAGTTGATTAGATAAATTGATATCCTTCAAATCCATGCAGTCAAAAGTTGATGAAGCAAATCTAAAACCAGACATCACCTTGATGCACCGTTTTGGTAACTGTTTTGAGTATAGGTTTGTGGAGCGTGCAAGTGATTCACACTTCACTCTATCAGTTGTCACGCTATCACGCAAAATGATAAGAATTTACACCGTTGCGCAGTGGCGCGGCTTGCAATAAAGGTCGGATAAAACATTAAAAGTGCAGTAAAACGAGTATCTTTTATAGTGTGGGACCCAACGAAATAATACCTAAACGAAATAATATAATTTCAGATAATCAGTTGAGCAAATAATAAAGAGTAAATCAGGCACGGTAAACGGCTGGGCATAGCGTACCATTGGTACCTCGCGTATCTGCAGGAATAAAAAAGTCCCCTTTGTGTGGTTCTTAGCCTCTTGCCTAGCAATTCCTATCCCTACCTCCTCGTGATACAAGCCGGGGTACAAGTAACCTTAGGGAAGATCGGATAACCAACCCCGGTGGGAACTCTGGTCGTATGCTGATATGGAAGGGGGGTTTGCTTTTGCTTCTGTAAATCATGTCTGGTTTTAGAGCCACTTGTCTGTAATACCGGACAGTCTCTGTTCACAACTTTAAATGGCTATTTACATCATATTTTGAGGCCACGATGTAACTAAGTCTTAAAAAAATCGTCGTTTAGACTTTTATGCAGCAAATCTAACAATATAATTTAAGCTCGTTTTCGCTAACTGAATGTTGTGAAGCGATTGTCGCAGTTCTGTAAAATTGAACTAGCATTAGCAAAGGAACGACGTCTGGGGGAACATTTTTGTTTTTTTACTTATTAATTATTTCGCAATGATAACTAGATTTTAAATGATAGTGAAACGAACAACAGTGTTAATAGTATAGGTTATGTGTAAAATCAAACATTTAAACATTTAATTTTACTCATGATTGATAAATATCATCAGAGTGTCCGGATATTTATACCGTCCGCATTTTGATTCACCACGGCATTCAAATATTAAAAATTGATTACACTCAAAATAATCCAAACGTCATTGTTACGTGAAAACATACGTGATTTTTTTTCCATAGCACTTTTCGCGTAGCTCTTACGTTAATCATAGGTAGCCCAGAATGAACGCATGAACTTTTGAACTTCGTCCATTCCACCGGCGCTACACGTAAGAGCTACGTGGATTTTCCGGTAGCCTTTACGAAGCATTTCAATAGGACCTAGATGGTTTTGCATTAAATTTAACTGTAAAAAAGACCAATCTTATTTCTAAAAGGCTTTGGAAGAAACATTGGCGTAGCTAGGATTTTTTTCTGGAGAGGGCCTAGGGGGGGCCTAGAAAATACTTGTTTCACAGAAGTAATGTCGGTCACAATAATCACGATTTTCCCAAAACATCGTAGTTTTACCAGAATTGCATTGATTTTATTTGTTTATTATTTTGTCTCATTTCACGGCACATCAGCGATATTTGTAAATTTCAATCTTCGCTACTGGATTCTTTTTGTAATCCAGTCAAAAATTCTTTAAGCATTCTAGAAAAAAAAAAACTTTCAACGCTTGTCCTTTGTGGTACTTCCACGGATTATTCAGGTATTCAACCGCGTGCTTTGAAGAGATTCCTTCTTGGAGAAGAAATTCATTCCTCAATTATTTTCGTACTTTTTAGTGCTTTGCCCAAGAATTCCTTTACCGGTTTCCACTGAGCTCATCCTGGGATTCTCACGAAAAATCATTCATAGACTTATTGATCATTAGAAAATTTCTCAATCAACTAGCTAAAAAATAAAAAAAACACTTGAAGAATTTCTCCAGAGAATGCATTAAAAATTCTTTTAATAAATTCTCCTGGAAGGCCCTCTACATACTTATTACGTATAAATTCCAATTGTTAGTTAAAAGTATCCTCCAGTTGTCCATTAAAAATTTGATTAGGATGTTCAGGAATAACTGAGAATTTCCTCAAAAAAATAGTACAAAAAATTCTATGACTCTCACTAAAAATGTCTTCAAGATTAACAAGCAAGGATTCATTCCACGAATTCTTCAGGTAGTTCATCAACAGTTCTTCCCACTTTGCTTTCGTAGTTCTTCCTGAATGTCTCTGCAGGGAAAAAACCGCAGTAAAAATTATCCGGACTTCCTGCAAAACAATCAAATGATTGTTCCAGGTGTTGCTCTAAGAATTCCTCGTAATGTTTCACAAGAATTTCATGAGCAATTGTAAAAAAAATACAATTGAGAAAATTTTATTCACGATATTTCAGAGAAATTCTCCGCATTTGTATCTACATTATTTTCACAGATTATTTTTAGTTTCCCTAAGATTCTTCCGAAAAAATCACCAGAGATTCATCTGAATATTTTCCAGAGATTTTTTTTGTTTAAACCGCACTAACGATGCTTTTCGGAATTTTTGAAGAAATTTTTCATCAGATTTACTAATATTTTGCAATTTATTCTTGAATTTTTTAAAAATTTCTCTAGAAATTCCATCAAATATTCTTACGGGGCTAGAATTAACTCTATTTTTTCGGTAATGGTAATCTTAGGATTTTTCCATGAATAAAATTTGAAAAAAAATATCCATTCTCAATTTTTTTGGTTCAAAAACTACTCCGGGAATATTACAATATTTTTAGTGATTGCTCTACATATTCCCCTACAAATCACTCCATATCAGATTTTTAGAGAAACACATACAAAAAAGGTTTGAAAGTACTTTGTTGGTAATCTTTTGAATAAACATTATTCGGAAAAAATACAGAATTCCTGTCGTAAAATTCAAGAATTGACAATGTACCTCATAGAAAAGTTAAGTGGTCCTTGTAGGATTTACTACAACAAATCTTGTTTTTTTCCTCGTCTCCTATAATAGAAAATTATTGGTGTTTTTACTGAAAGCATTTGTAACCTTAATCTTAG
This sequence comes from Aedes aegypti, assembly GCF_002204515.2. Classification (NCBI taxonomy): domain Eukaryota; kingdom Metazoa; phylum Arthropoda; class Insecta; order Diptera; family Culicidae; genus Aedes; species Aedes aegypti. Next base: position 142,330,627 of record NC_035107.1, read on the forward strand.
ATAAAATTTTGTATCAACTCCGAAGTTTTATAATACTCTGGTGAACATATTGATGTAGAATTTTTCCTACGTTCAGAATTTCAAAACAAACTTTTTTGAAGGGTCTATTATTCTGTAATACTGTAGGCGTTTAACGCGAAAACATTGCCGGTATGTTTTTAGATCATAACCGTACGTATAAAAATTCAAAACTTTTTTGGAGTATGGACAGATTTTTGTACGAAGTTCCTCAAAGCGTCATGCGAAGGAAGGAGAAACAAAAGCAGGTTGAAAGGTTGATGCAGGTAGAGCAATAGATGGTTAATGGTAAAATGAAAGTCAAGTGATTATTTATCTTATTTCTAAAGGTAAATTACAGGATAGTTAAAACCTCTCTAATTGATTGACAAATAAAATAAATTTCTCAAGAAGTTGCATCATAATCTTTTTTAGAAATTATTCTGAAAAATATCCTTCCTTGATTTCCGGTTTTCTAGAATTCTGCCAGCGAGCCTATAGAAATTGGCCCTAGTGGATTCTGCTAATAATTGATAACATTATTTCCAAAGAAGTGTTTTAAGGAAGATCAATACAATTTTCTTTACTCTTCTAGTTCTCATTTATTTTGCTACATATTTCTCTACAGATTACTGAACCACTGTGCCAATTTCGGAAGCAAAACTTTTTCTGGGGTTTTCAACAAATTTCCTCTGAAGAATTCGCAGGCAAGCGACATCTAAAAACCTTTTTTTTTTCAATTCTAGAAAAATCCGGGGATTTGAAGAGAAATTTCTCGAAAAAGAAAACATAGAAGAATGTTTGACGCATTTTTTTATGTATTTTGGAAATATTTGTTAAGGACTTTTATGAACTTTGCGGATGAATTTGTAATAACATTTATGGAAAAAATAATTAAAGGGATTCGCAAAAGAATTTCTAGTAGAACAATCAGCAAAATATCTCAGTATTAGATTTGACAGAATCAACTTTTTGAGGAATTGCGAGAAAAAATTGAACTTGTGAAAGACTTAGTAACATTTTTTAGGTAAATCCGGGAACATATTCCGAAATCAATTTGCTAATGAAAAATAGACAAACAACCCGAGGAGGAAAGAATAACTCGCAATAACTTATGCATACCATATTTTGGTATCATACCATAATTAGGTATTGTTCAGTTTTCAATACCTCGTTTTGGTATTATAAAGATATTTAAAAAAAATGTTTCAAACAATTAAAAATACTTCTTGGTATTAGAAAGATATTGAGGACTGCTGGAGGTGAACTTCTATTGAAAAAAATTCACTTTTATATGAAAATCCATCAAGTATTATTTAGGTATTACAATACCTGATCTAATTTTTTTTTTTTTTTAAGGCACTTTGCTCGTGGCCACTACTGTGCCGGAATCAGTTGATCTGTAGCTTCTTTACCGATACAGATCTATTTTAAAGTTATTCATATTTACATCTGCTTTCACTCTCTCCTACTCTTTTACTCTCACACCGAGCAGGTAGGAGAGAGCTCTGCTGTTAGTGAGGCTAGCTGCCTGCGAAAAGGGTCAGTTTGTCTCAGTCACCATCTGATACTGACGGAGGATGGATGTGCTCCCCAAAGCACGGTCCTCCGTGAGGCGTCTTCTGGTGGCTGGACGGGTTTTTTTGTGGAGGGGCTGGGAATCGAACCCATGTCCTTCCGCTTATGAAGCGAAAGCGTAACCTCAAGGCTACAGACCCCCCTACCTGATCTAATTATCAGCTTGGCATTTGTAGAATATACAGAAGGTATTATTGGAGATATTTTATCTCTTATGCAGGGCTCATTCATACCTCATTCAGGTTGTAAGTATTGAAAATTATCTGGTATGGAATACCTCAATTTGGTATTCAGTAGTTATTTTCTTCTGCTCGGTAAGGAATGAATGTCAACAAGGAGGAATTCACTATGAAAATAAGAACAAGTCCCACAATATTATTTGACTTATTTACAAGACATTTCTGAAGCCACCTTTCAATATTCCTTGAGGGATTTGATTATACTAAAATTCTGTAAAGAATATCGAAGTTTTTTAAAAAATTCTACAAATCTGTTGGAAATTAATCAAATTAAAATTTATGAAGTAATAAGTATTTTTGGAAAAACATAGTTTAAGCGATAATTGTGTTACATCTTTTCACATCATCTAAAGAAAACTTGGATACGCCAAAATTCCATGAAAGTTATGTCTTAATTTTCAACAAGAATTTTCGCTATGTATTGTCTTAGAAATTCCTTTAGAAATTCTGTCTATATTTTTCAATTATTTTTTTCGGACACTATACGAGTTGGAGTTAATGTATGGATTTCTTTAGTGAACTCTCATTATCGGACACCTCGAGCAGGGTATCCTCCAAAAACATTATAAATCAGAATGCAGGGAACATGCTGCTTTATGCTGAAACAGTATTAATTGGATTTGGAACAAATTTTAGGAATCGAATTTCCAGGATATTAACACTTTTATTGTCGAAAAATAGCGCTTATCGCATACAACAAAAAGTTATTTCTAACAGTAACCATTCGATCGACAGCAACGGACAGAACCACCACGCTGCTGCTATGTGAGACAAGCGAGGTTTCCTCACTTCAGTTGTTACACATAAGAAAACGTAATTACTGAAGAGATTTTTGTCAATAACCATGACTCTTGTTATATAGTTACATTGATTCAGAAGATTCTGCTACGTGTTAATTTGTTGTGTTTTTTTATTATCATCAAAAATTCTGGTGGGGGGGGGGGGGTTATCTGGATGATTCTGGAGGGGGCCAGGCCCCCCTGTTCCTACGCCAATGGGAAGAAAACTAATTCCCAATGTAAACAAACTTAAAAGATTGTGATATTTTTATTGTCAATCTAAGCATTTTGAATCCTGTTTCGCCAATGTTATGAGTTTCTTGTAGTCTTGTTGTAGCCTTCGCTATAATTGATAGAGGTTATAAATCGGGTATAAAATATGAAGTAATGCAGGGATTCTTTGGTATTCACAGCATATTTACCTTGAAATCAATCTTACACAGGGTTTAAAGCAGCAACAGCTTCTGAAGTTCTTCTAAAATCAAGCGGGCGCCATCTTAGGATTTGAGCTCAACACCGAATGTACGTACAATATGCAAATGTCTAAATGAACCTCGGCACCTACGTGAATTTCACGTAAATGCGAAAGGTAACCTCAGTAAAAATTACCGAGTCACTATTAGGTGGTTATGAATGGTGTAGTGATCTTTATCTGAAGTGGAGGTAAAATGAATTTGGAATGATCTACGTGATTTTTCACGTAGCAATGACGTTTAGATTTTTTGAGTGTAGATTTTACCTAGTATGTTTGAAACGCCTTCCTAAGGGGCCGTCCATTAATTACGTAAGGGGTATGGGGGTAGAGGGTTTGTTAAGATTTCTTACGCGTCATACAATATATTTTTAATTTTGCATACAAACAATCTTACCCTGGGGAGGGGTGTCGAAAAACACCTCAAATTGTCATACGTAATTAATGGACAGCCCTAGCCTAGTTCACCCTGTATCATTGGCGTAATTCATTCGATTTTGTTGGAAGCTTCACACTTTATGTATATTTTTATTCGAAAAAACGATTGATTTGTGTCGAAATCAATCTCAAAATAAGAGAGTCAATCGATATATTTTCCGAAACATATATTTTTACGAATTTGTATATACTTATAATGGTGTTTGTCATGTTTAAATTCTTCCTTTAATGCATTAACTTTAAACCACGTTCTCTATTAAGGTGCAGGTAAATCTAGCCAATATCTCATATTTTCAAGAGCACAAATTTAGAAAACCAGATAGATGTTCGAGCTAAAATCTTGATCGGTCGGTCACCATCAACGATTGACCCATCGATCAAGTTTTCATCTCGAACCGCGTACTGGTTTTTCAGATTTAAGCTCATAAGTATTTGAGGATTGGTTCAATTCATCTTAACTAAACAGTATCCAATCCAAATAGTAGTTTGATTGTGGATTTCCATGTGTTCACATACCCATTATCAAAGAAATCTCAAAACCAAAAATTGACTTTTAATTATATGAAAAATTATAAATTCTAAAACTCACCTTATACGTTGATGATGATGATGATGATGATTTTTAGCCACCATCAAGGATTACCTATGGTTGCAGAATCATACCGGGATGGAATGATCTACCTGATGGTTTGTTATAGCAGAGCTAGTTAATATCTTTGAAGACCTTTGGAAGACAATACTAAGACTATTTTCTCATGACAAAAGGCTGGCGACCCCACGCACTTTCATCCAGTCAACAGTTCAATTAACTCCCTTAGGCTACCCCTCCCCAATACCCAATATATAGTAATATATCATATAAAGTGTTATTAAAGTATCTTACCTCTTTGTACCCATGTTCGTTGGCTTCGTATATAGATCCATCATCCTTGGTCACCTTATACGTTTCCCACATAAACAAAAAGGTCTATATTTGAAACCTTCAAGTAAACATGTTGGCACGATGAGAGGGGTTTCAATAAATTGGTCAGATGAACTTAGTTCTAGATTCTAGATAAAAAATAAACTTTCAAAAATCATATTGAGCGCATTCAATCCTAAAGTAACAAATATGTAAAGTGTCTGTATTCACTTGTTAACAGGAAATTGAAACTTTGTCTAATGAACAAGTTTTTGATCTTCAACTCTATAGAATCCTAGTCCACAAATGTATTAAGTTTTCCATGCTGGTTCTTTTCAAAAGTTATGATATTAAGATTATTCATTAACAACTACCGAAAAACTAAACGTTACATATACATTGCAATTGGATTAAATGGACAAATTACCCGTAACGCGGGTAGATCACCTTTTCGTGGTGCGTTACGGGGTAAGATCTACCAATTTTAACCCTAGTCTCATCTTGTTTGTCGGGCTAGGGTAATATGTTTTGATAATTCAAGGATTTGCATAGCATAGCATAGCATAGACTGACTGTACATGTCAATGGTTGCTACTCCGTGATTGACCGGAACTGGTAAGAATTGCACTACGATCCAAATGAATAAGGGATGGGAGTTTCCGCTGACTCTCGAAGTGCAATTTTAGCAGATCTAATATTATTGATCAATAACGGCGCTGGCCAAGTCCTTACAGTCAGTTGGGATGGGGAAGGAATGTTAGGGTGTAATGATTGTTGCTTCTAGAGACCGAGAATACCTCAGCATCTCCACAATCACCACGCGAAGGGTGTTTATTAGTGAGGGAGGAAAAGATCTGGGAGTCACCTCTGGTCGGTGATGCGATCCATGGACAAGGAGGAAATATACGACCTATATTTAAAGCTAGTTTTGTATTTTTGTCTCGAGAAGTTTTTGGTAGAAGCTTTAAAAAATACGTCAACATCTATAATGTCGAACAATTCAAAAGACGTTTTTATTAATGACAAAAACTGAAAATTACATATATATTTTAAATTATATGAAACAGGAATAATGCCGACACTTGTAGTGACGAACCATACATAGTTTGTTTGAAAATTACATATGAGTATTACTGTGCATTTTGTCTCGATATGGTAAAGTTTTATAAAATACGTCAACATTCACAATGTCGAACAATTCAAAAGATAATTTTTAATGTCAAAAAGAGACAAATATATGTATATTGAAATTGTATAAGAAAAAAGCATATTGCTGACACTTATAGTGACGAACCATACAAAGTTTGTTTTAATATTACATAAAAGTTATCATAAGCATGAAACGAACTCACCAGTTGGTAATCCATTCCCGACTGAACACAAAACTGACACTGACAGCAAAACTTCTTGGCGTCCCGAAAACAAACCATCTTGCTTGGGCCTTCCCAAATATCTAACCCAGCAAGACGCTCCAAAACAGGGAAAAAAATTCTCCGGCAACCAAAACACGCGCGAAACCGTGAGCAAAATCTATCGGACGACGCAAAACCGAACTGTCCTGCTTGGGCTTCATGAAGCACTACCTAGCTAGACGCCATTGAATGAAATATTCGCGGAAATGAGACGAAAATAGGCATTTATCAAGCAATCCGACAATTAGTTGCCGCCTTTATCCGCGAGAAACAGATTTCGTGAACTCTATGTTTTGATAATTCAAGGATTCGCGGTCCAAAGTCCTTGTTACTGACAACAGTTTCTGAAAATTAATCTATTTTACCTAGCAGATGGTTAAAGACTCGGAGTTGGTCAGTCCCAAGACTACACTCAAAGCCAGGATAACAATCATGAGTATTAACTCAACAAGGACTGTAAGTACTGGGAATTCAAGGACTCACGGGAATTCTGATTACTAAACAAATTTTCTAGCTTGATTAGGTTTTGCTGCTAGCATTAAGCCCCTTTTTTCTAGAATTTTTCTGGGACTAAACTAAATGCGAAACAAGGATGGGACTAGAGTTCTGTTGCAAGGTCAAATATCAGTAGTACCGATTTGGTTTCTCAGAAATTTAATCGATTATGTTTGCTAAGGGGCGCGCCTTCGCTGAGACGTAAATTTCTATGAAGGGTGTAAATAGGACCTTTTCATCATAGTCGATTTGTATCAATATCTGAGGAATCAAAACAAGAACTGTACAGAAAATTTAATCGATGCTTCATTACCTATCAATGGAAATGGAGTAATGCGACATGCACTATACACTAAGGATACGGGTAATGCCACAATAGATCTAAATACTGGTCGCAGTAGTCCGAACAGAGAAAAAAAAATGGACAAATTGATGTGTAATTTGCGAAAGTTACACATCTTCTCGGTGAGAATCGAACTCACGACACCCTGTTCTAGAGATAGGGAGCGTCACCCCTACGCCACGAGAGGACTCATGGACGCAGAAGTTATCCTAAATTCGATTTCAGCTCAATAATCACGTGGTCCTCTTTCGCAAAGCGCACCTCTTTCGGAAGAATTAGATGCCCATCCAAACACAACGCTTTCTATTTATATCCAATTCCTAGCCCGAGAGCGCATTATTTATTAGGTTTTGAAATACCACACCACACTCGCCAACGACATGCTGGCTGAGATTTCTATAGCTTCCAATGGGTCGCGAGTCGCGACGTTCTCAAACGACCGGTTACGGAACAAGAGTCCGTTGCTCGATAAATACTAGTATACTCCTCAGAAAAAACGTCAAAGTCGCCTCATTTTTGCATCGCAGAGGAGTTTCTATCATGCCGCGTCCTCACATAAACCTAACTAAAATTGAAAGCAATCCCAATCAATCTAAAAATTTGGAATTATGTCCTCGAATAATGTGGAAGTCTATTGAAGTATTGAACGAACATTTTAATAATTTCCATTTTTGAGGTTTTCTTCGGCCACTGTGTGTTGTGCATTACAAAAACGGTTGATAGCGAATGCAAAGACTGGATTGGAATTTATCATATTGATAAACACATCATCGAAGCCCAAGCTGCCATTTGTTTTGATAGCGATTTTGGAACTACTAGGTTGCAAGGTTGATCAAACGACACTCAGGACCGAACCTGCATTATAATGTTTCTTCAATTTACCAGATTCAGGGCACCGAACGTTCGAAGACGCCAAGTGCTTGCAAGTCCTCCTAGAGCATCATCCATCTTTTATGCCCGTAGAGGACTACCGGTCTTATGAGCGTTTTGTACATGGTACATTTGGTGCGAGTCTGAATCTTTTTTGACCGCGGGTTCTTGTGGAGGTCATAGTAGGCCCGACTTATACTGCTGATGCGCCTCCGTACTTATAACGGCTAACGTTATTGTCAGCAGTCAGCAAGGATCCAAGGTAGACAAACTCGTCGACCACCTAGAAAGTGTCCCCGTTTATTGTAACACTGCTACCTAGGCGAGCGCTGTCGCACTCGGCCGCACCAGTTAGCATGTACTTTGTCTTGGACGCATTCACCTCCAGTCCAACTTTAGATGCCTCGCGTTTCAGGCGGAGGCGGGTTTTCAAATGTTCGGTTGACAACGTTCATATCATCCGTCCCACGGTGGACAAAATTAAGAAGGTGATATATTCCGAAAACTGACAGCTACTTGACGACGTCATTCCTATCCTCCTCGAGAAAATTTGCGAAAAAAATGATCTAGTGGTCTGGAAGATATATGGTACGATAGGAGTGACGTCACATGTTTACAATCAAACTTGATATTTACATCAGTAAAGAGTCTGCCTTGTTAATTTTTATGCCGTGATCCGTCCATATTCGTCATCAAACGTCAACATCCCACCGCAAAATCGCTAGTGTTTGCAGGTGATTTTAACCACCAAATTGCCAAATATCCTCCAAAACATCACCTCCAAGTTAGTTCTAATAACCTCCGTTATATGAAATATGGTGGCGCATCGATCGTCGCAAGTTTATCGTTAAACAGTCAATTGTTCGGAGGGGATTTTAACCTCCAAATTGCCAAATAACCTCCAAAGCATCACCTCCAAGTTAGTTATACCGGGTACCCCCTTTGGTTTGACCACATTTAATCTGAACACTTTTTAATCTGTACCCCGCTAATTTGCACATCGTTCAGATTAAAAATGGTTCAAACGTCATTTAGTTCATGGAACGGAGTGAAGTGAGATGGAACAGTGAAATGGGTAACCAGAAACACGTTTCTAGGGTGACTAGATGTTCAAATTAAAAATGAACCCCGATGGTTTGCATGAGGTACCGTTCAAATTAGCGGGGGTACACGGTAATACCCTCCGTTATATGAAATATGGTGGCGCGTCGATCGTGGCAAGTTTATCGTTAAACAGTCAATAACACCATCTAGCGCAATATTGAATAATATGCACGAAAGTCCATCACTTTGTCGTAGTCCCTAGCGGGATCCAAACGAACTGGAATGTTCGCCTGAAACATTCACACAATTTTGCACTTATTCTATCGTCACTCTTATCAGTCCGTTTACTACAGGTGACAAACGACGGAAGATGATCTGGGATAATACTTTTTGGCCGCATTAAGAATGGTGATCGCTCGAAAGTTCTCACAATCTAATTTGTCGCCTTTCTTGTAGATGGGACATATTACCCCTTGCTTCCACTCCTCCGATAGTTGATCTGTTTTCCAGATTATGCCTATCAGCCGGTGCAAACAAATGGCCTGCCTCTCCGGGCCCATCTTCATGAGCCCAGCTCCGATACCATCCTTACCAGCAACTTTATTGTTGCTGGTGAATGGCATCCTTGACCTCCCTCAAAGTGGGGGCTGGTTGGTTTCCATCGCCCACAGTACAGACGAAGGCATTTCCTTTGTTGTTCTTTATTGCCTGTGCTATGATAGGTCCTGACGTCGGTAATGTCGGAGATGTGCCGTCCATCAATCAGAACGTGGCCGATTTGTGATTTTGTCTTATGTGGATCTCCAGGTGTATCGGATGCGGCGAAATCAATTAGTCGTAACCCGTTTTCGTTCGTCGGTGGGCGCTGATCTTTCCAATAGTCGGCTTTAATTCCTTTTCCTGACCAACCTGATCGTTTAGATCTCCTATGCAGTGCCGTAGCGTGCGGTTGGCCAGGTTGGCACCCGCCAAGGGCGCCAGCTCTCAGGGGGCGCCAAAATGCGTGACGCACTTGGCAAAGTTTGTGAAGAGTCATAGCCAATAAGTGAAATTCAAAGTGGAAAAATTAACACATTTGTGATATTTTAACAATATGTGTTGAAAGCATCTCAGAAGATTTCAGTATTCAGAACTTGAAGATTCCTGACAAGAGTTCTTAAAATTATAAATTCTTTAAATTTACTTTAAGATTTGCTAGTTGTTTTTTTTTAAATTTATTTCTATTTTTTAAAACTAGTGTACAAGTAGGTATGTCTGGCAGCCAGGTTCTAAGAACTTTTCTTTTTTTTTCTGTTATAAAATCCTTCACAACTGTTTAAATTGTTGTTTCGATTAAGGATTCAAAACGAGAATTAAACAATTTTTTTGTGAATTAGGAAAAATATAAGCATCACAAGATACGCTTCCTCTCCCATGCCCATTCTGACATTTAGCTGAATGATATATTTTTGTGAGAAGAAATGTCATACGAATTTAGAAATATGACTGTTTTAAACACCGTTCATTATAACAATAATAACGCTGTTGAAAACAACATATCTTATCACAGGAAATCGTGGACATATATCTGGATTTTGACAGAATACATACTAAGCTCCTATAATGAATTTCACCGTAATCTCAACAGCTGAACCTTTCGGTGAAATAAAACACCGTAATTTCGTCGGAATTTTACGGATTCCGGTGAATTTTTACCGAATACTGTGAAAATTTATCGTACTTCGTTAATACATTTTACCGAACCGTTTAGCTGTTGAGATTTCACAGGAATCCGTAAAATAATTTGTGTGTGTAGTTGTTGTCATTTTGATTGAATACTAGTCAGAATACTTCTGATTGCATTCTGAGTATCATTCTACAAAATTCATCACTGCAATGATCATATCGTCTTGGATACAATTTTCGAAGAATTCCCTGACAGTATCGTAGATAAAACCTCTACAGGGACCCAAACAATTTATCTTCAGAATCCTAAACAGAATATTTACACAAATTTTGACATAAAAAAATATGGAATAAGAATTACTCATTCAGACGAACTTATCAAACACAATTCAAAAAATTGAACTCCATAGTATTGAGATTTGTTTTTCATATATGCTAACATTGTTAAAAGCTTATTATTTTTCCGCTGATTTCTTTCACGTTAATATCATGGAATTTCATCAACAAATGTATTAAAAACACAATTCTCAGACAGTTCATCTAAAAGCAAATTTTAGAGTTTTTCTCAAAATCAATTAACAGTTCATGTATTTTAAATGTAAGTGAACACTTAAGCTTTAGCATGACACTTCTTCTGTGTTTTTAAAAATGAGTTCATATAGAAGCTGCAGAAAAAAATTGTAAATAAACCTTTTGGAACTTTTATGGTAAGTTTAACGTAAACATGTTTCATGAGAAAAAAAAATGTTAAATTTTGACTTTGACTAGGGGCGCGCAAACAGAGGTTCGCCAAGGGCGCCATGAGGCAACGCTACGGCTCTGCTCCTATGATGATATTGACGTCGTACTCGTACTCGTACTCGCGTTCGATATGCGCGTAAAAAGCGTCTTTATCATCATTCAGTGAGTTGAAGAACCGGCCTTTGATCGTCAACTTGCACATTCTCTCATTGATCGGCAAACACTCGGTCACGCGCCTCTGCCATATCACCCATCACTATAAAAGCTGTTCCCAGCTCGTGTGTGTTCTGCAACGTCGGGGAGAGGGCGTGTGCTCCCGATGAAGTTGAGAGATTTACAGTTCCACGTAACGAGCTTCCAATCGCTAGTCCCTTTACGCCGCTGTGGTCTTCGCCGATTGTCCCGGTTCGTATTCTCTCGTTGATTATTCGTTGCTTGATTTTTTACAGCTGACACTTTTTAACTTCTAACAAAAATGAAACAAATTTTGTTATTTGTAACCAACCTTGATGTAATTTTGTTGTAATACACTAGTCGGGATATTGAATTGATCGCGATGCATTTTAGATTCATGGTTCACGTAGGTAAAATGTGTTCTGCGTAATTGCAATACTATTCGATGAGATATTTTCCGTAATCCAACTCCGATCCATATCTGTGTGCTATCTACATTAACTGTGGGACGACTGTATTGTAAGTAGGAATTTTTTGCAACGATCACGGACGGCTCTGCACTTCTGTATTCGAGCTTCAAAGTTTGTCGAGAAGTTCGAAATTGATAGAAGTTAAATCAGAGACGAATGGAGACATTGTAGTCAGTCAGAATGAGTACCACTTCTAGTACTACATTTGGTTCCTTGATACTGCAAAAAGTACCCAGGTTTGACAGGTCGTAGTACACTTTTCACGGAATTCTAGATTTTTCTCTATTATCTTATTTGCCATAAAATTTTCAGTACCGTTAAGTCACCAGTCACCGTGCGGTCTCCATTCACCGTGCATATATACAAATTCCTACAGAATATTGATACAATTTTCGCAAATTATTCTTTTGTCAGCAAAATAAGATAAAACTGATGAAATAAAGTAGTTCTTGACACAAAAAAATCTGGAAAACCTAGTTTATGTAGTCAAAATCATGTGAATTCTGTTCGATAATGAGATCAACACTCTTAGTAGAAACGCCAAAAATTCACATTTTTCATTTTAACGTTAGAGTATGAAATTTTCAACAAGTTTTCACTGTGGATACTATTAGTAAGGTGTATTGCATGAGCAATGAGATTTTATGCTAATTAAAATTTTTTATTGTGTCTCAGTCGAAACCCAAATGCACGGTGAATGGACCCTTTTCAATATATATGGTTCCTATTACCGTACATTAGTGTAAAAAGCATTAAATTATTCGATGATCAAACTACTTCATATTTAGTTTTTGAGTGAATATGGAATGGTTTGGACAATACAGTCAAACCTCCTTTAACGATTTTAGTGAAAAATCAATTATTTAGCCAATTTTTAAACTTTTAATGGTTTTCATTGTAAATGAATATTTGAATACTCTTAAAAATGAGTGCGCACAATACTAGCAACATAGTTGCTCCATCAACAACGTTTCTTCAAGATACGAAAGAAAATCATGACGAAAACTATACGCACGGTGAATGGTGCACTAGTGTGCACGGTAAATGGTGACATAGAACGGTACGAGGCAACCTTAACATGACATGACAAACAGAATGTTTGAGTATTTTTTTGTTATTCATCACTAGTTTTAGATTTTTTCCTGAATAATGATATAATTGCACGCTACGTAGCGGCATTTTAGTACGCTTCAAATTATTTGGAAAAGTTATATAATTTTTTGAAGTGCAAATTTGTCTTAAATGCACGGTGAATGGTAGCTTGACGGTAACTGAACATGAAGGTCTTTATTTCGTCTTTGGTTAAATGTCATGATCACTGAATTCTTGTTGTTTATTTGCAATGCATATCCTGAAAGTATAGTCAAGCTTAAAAGGGTTTCGGAATGATAATAGAACTTCTTAAAACCACAATTATTGATTATTGCTCAGACTCTGCTTCTGTTGTGGTAACGAAAACCATTTATTTTTATTTCTCAATACTCCTGTCCAAATTACGAATGATATTATTGTTAATTTAACAATTTTAAATTTAACCTACGGAATTGTTTTTGTTTGTAACTAAAATACACAATTTTCTCTTTGTTTCAGATGCATTACTCATATTGATGAATCAGCGGTCGACCAGGATCCATATTTCAGCTGTCTTTTTACCAATCTAATAACTGAAACCATAAGCATAATAATTTATTCTTATATTTTTATAACTATTCAAATTATTATATTATATTATATTTAAATCACCAAACATGACAAGTAGCCAAAACGAATGAAGTCAAAAATGAAACAATACAACGGCAAAATTTTACAGCTTATGATTGAATGTTTGTTCCAAAGATAACTAATTCTGTCTTTTTTACATAACATGAATGCACCATAAAACAACAAATATCTAGGTGAAGCAGCGCCTGGTCACCAGTTCTTCGTATTTCCGTCGCTAAACTCATTGCCCTCCACAACACATGGAATACGCATCTACAATGCCACCCTTTGGATACGATTGGAGCTCAAGGTGAAACACGCAGACAACTATTGGGCCTCGTACGGCAACAAGAATCTCATCCTTTGGGTGTTTCGATTGATCAGTGGGTCCAAAAACGTGCTCAACGATGAGGAGGTAAGATGAACAACAACAGTCGGGTCTACCCTGTTTGCCATCTGTGAGCTTCGTGGCCATTCGGTTAGTGCCGTCAGACAATGCGCGCATCGTGTCATGGGGTGAGGGTTCGATTCCCGCTTCAGCCATTGAGACTTTACGTATTCCACTGATGCATCTGAAAAAGTATCAGCATACTTTTTGCATGTCAGCGCAGTAGAAGCATTAGCCTTAGAATGCTAATGTCGCGACTGTTCGTGTGACCAACATCTAGTTTGCCACGCTCTGACAGCTTGAGCACCGGGTCTATAAGTGTCAAACAATTTTTTTCGACCAAAATAAAACATTCTCTACAACATGGCACTAAACAAGCAATCAAAAACTTTAACAGTAAGTAATAATAAAATAATGCTATTTTGTGATAACAACGCCACTAGCGTTCTACTATTTATATTTCTATTGTCAGCGCATATAGTGATACTTTTTCGGATTAATATGATCTACTAGTGGTCCCGGCAAACTTCGTCTTGCCATCAAGTAGGCTGTTGAAAAATGCTATGAATCGTCCCATACAAAATGACAGTTCTGTTCACTCTCGTTTTTTCCAATTTTCCTGGTGAATATCATGGGATTTTTATACAGACAAACACGTCGGAACCCTTGACGAACAAAGCGGATAAAAAATCATCCCGAGCCGTTCACCCGTTCGTGAGCCATTTCGTGACATACAAACACCATTCCATTTTTATTTATATAGATAGATAAGGGCTGAAATTTATTACCTTGAAATTGCGAGCTGCTATGTCAACACGGCTGCCTAAATGAATGACGGGCTACTTAGCCTTAAGAAGCGGCATACAATATATTGTGCCTTCTTTCCTTATTATAATTCAACAGTCTCTCATAATTATGCCATATGACTGTTATGCCAAACGGGATGAACCCTAAACATCTCACCAGAATGCATTAAATATTTTCCTAACTAACTTTTGATAATGAATGTTCTTATCAACAGGAATTTACCAAGCACACGGCAATGGTGGCTAAACACACGATTTCGGTGGAAAAACTCGGCTGGCAGGAGATAGACGTGACGAATGCAGTCCGAGCATGGCATTCGGAGAAAACCAACGACAGCTTGCGACTGTTTGTGGACTGTTCGGGTTGCGGAAATAAAATAACCATCCATTTGTTTGACGAGAATCAGAACAAGAACAAGGAATCGGTCCTGAAGGCGCAAAAGATAAATCCCAAAAAGAAGCCGGAGAACTTCATCGATTACAACCGACCTTATCTTTATGTGAGCCTTGCAACGAACCACGTGAAGCGCCTGCGAAGACGGGCACTCGACTGTACTGGGGCACCAAACGAGCAGTGCTGCAAACAGAAGTTCTACGTAGATTTCAAGGCGCTCAAGTGGGATGACTGGATTATACGCCCTCATGGATACTTTGCCAATTATTGCAAAGGAAGCTGTCTTCTACCGGACAAGTTTTCAGCGGAATATCAATACGTTGTGGATGAATACCGAAGACAGGGTCAACTGACCGGAATCCACCAATGCTGCGCACCAACCAAATATTCTCCCATGTCGCTCATTTTTTACGGACCAGACTCTCGCGTCATTAAGCAGGACCTTTCGAAGATGATTGTAGAAGAATGTGGTTGCCCATAACGAGTGTCTTGATTGTTTCAGCTTTTTACTAGTTAAACTCCTCTGTATGCTACATATTTACAATTATGTAAACCAAACTTAACGAAATCTCATGGAAATAAAGTTTCGATTTTGCATCTTATGCTTAAAAAGTAGGTTCATCCTATCATGGAGCCATTTTCGATTAACTTCTCTCTACTGACAATCCCCAGGTGTAGCAGACTGGTCAAAGCGGCAGATTGTTCCGCGTACTTTTTACTTTTCTCCCAAAAAGAGCTGCTGTATTTCTCGTCACCAACTTGAACGATTGCTCGGAAAAGTTTGTCCTTGTGTATCACTTCGTACTTCGGCAACTTGAGGTTGTTGCGCACCGTATAGATGTACAGTTTACTTTTGGGCAGCTCTCCATCTGTAATTGAGGGAAAATAGTTAAATATAGCTTAATGATCGGCTTTCTCAAAGTGAAACGCAATAAATCAAGGATTGGAAGAAAAATCCCAGGTGTGATTAATTCTGAGATTCCTGAAGCATTGAGAAACTTCAAGTTATCTGCCAAATTTTATTTATTTTTATTTTGAGTTAATTACTGGTAGAATCCAAGAGCGAATTTCTAAACGGTTTCTTGAAGGAATGCCTGAAATAACCCTAGAAGAATTCTTGGAAGAAAATTGGGAAAAAGTCCTTTAAAATATTTGGACTAATTTAAGAAGGAAAGTATTTTTAAAAGAATCCTGCGATAAGTTCCTGGAAAAATTCAAGTTTTTATTTTCACGTGAAAAATAACAATAAAGTCATCCTATTGTGCAGCTTTTTATAATCTACCAACATAACTAAATAATTTGAAATTCGAAAATTTTAGGAAAGCTTTTCAATTTAAAATGTTCGATAAAGATGTGAGGCATTCTATGGTTTTCTTTTGGAATGCTTCATGGATTTTACTTGGAAACGTTCTTCACCTAACTTAATATATTCTTTTAATTCAAAATCAATAGACTTTTACGATATATTCACGAAGAAACATTCAAATTTTTTTTCCAAATGTTCATTGAGTTTTAATTCAAAATTTTCATTTATTTCATATATATATATGATTTTTATTATGGACTGTTTTATGGATTCTGTTTTATGTTCTATGGATTCTCCAGATACTCATCAAATTTTACATCTTTTTGTAATTCTCCCAAATCATCGCTTAATAATTCCGAGTTTTCATTTCCGAGTAGTTTACCAGGCTAACGTTATACTGCCACCCAGTAGATCGTGTCATCATTCATATTTTTTTCAAATCTCTACAATATCTATTTCTCCGGGGATTCCTCTAAATAATTTTTCAAGGAATTTCTCCAAACAATTATCTAGGAATTCCCTAAGGATCTTCAATCACAACCGTATTCCATATAACCATTCCTTTAAGTACTCCAAGAATTTCTCTAAATAATTCTTCCAGAGACTCCTCCGGTGATGCCTCCAGTAATATTTCCAAAGTTGTTTTCAGTATTTCTCCATAAAGCTAGGTATGCTGTTCAGCTCAAGAAATGTAAAAATTTCTGCGCAAGAAATTTTCTACAGTGAGCTCCATTTGAATTGACAATTCTTTCCATCTGCGTACTGCGATCAAAGAAAAATGCTTTTCTTGAGCATTTTTTGCAAGAAATTTCCCATGCATCGAGATAGGCGATTACTTTTCTGTTGAAGTGCATACTTCGCTTAAATTTGGATATTCGGAAGAGGATTATTCCAGGGATTTTCCCAGAAAAAAACATTTACAGATATTTTCCCGGCAAAATCTCTACAGCGATTCTTGCAGAAATTTGTCTGAGCATACTCCAGGGATTTCTCCAAAGATGATTCTATAGATGATTCTAAGCAATTTACCCGGGTAATCCTCCTTAGATTTCTCCAGCAATTTCTTAAGGAATTTCCCCAGAGATTACACCAGAAAACTCTTTTTATTATTCTTTCGAAAGTTGTTCTAGGGATTTTGACAGCACTTCCTCCAGAGATTTCCCCATGTTCATATACAGTCGAAACTCGTTATAACGACAACTTTTATAACGTCAAAAGCTCTCTATTGCGCTCTCTATAGCTCTCTATAGCTCTCTATCTCTCTTTTCTCTATTGCGACGGTCCCTTGCGATGTCGTTATAACGCGCTTCGACTGTATTTTTTTTTTCAGAGGTTTCTCTAGGGCATAGTTTCCCAGACTTGGGTACATACAAAGCCAAGCGCTGACGGGTCGGGGATTCTTGAAATCCACGCATGCATGGGAAACGATGCTGTAGGGATTACTCCTGGAATATATCTAAGAATTTCTCCAAAAAAGTCCTTAGATAATCCTCTGATTAAATTCGGGTGGAATTTATGGTTAAATCTTTGGAGGAATTTCTAGAGGAATTCTTGAAAAGATTATCGGAGATATTTTTTGAGGCTTAGAACAATTATTTAGATTAACTTTTAGGCAGTGGCGATTCCCTAACCTCAAATCTATCTGTTCCACGTTTGGAATTTCTTGAACTTCAGCAACAAATTTGCATCTAATGAATAGAGATTAGTTAGAAAGGACGATTTTAATCATAAACTTTTTGGTTTATAATCTAAATTTATCGAAATAGTCATTTTTAGAGTCGTAAAACAGATAGAAAGTGAGGTTACGATTCGCCACTGCTTTTAGGGAACGTGGAAAACCCACGATCTCAGGAGCTTGCTCTTGATGAATAGCTGCACGTTGACCGCTACGAAAATGTTGGAAGTCTGGCATTCCAGTGAGCACTAAATATTAGCTCGCGGAATAATGTTGTTTCTGAGATTTGGCCCACGATACAAAAAAAACATCATGCCTGAAACTGCCGTGAATCGCAAGTCAGTATCATCTGCATTTTTGTCAAAATTGAGTTGAGTTCAGTTTTACACAGGGTTGCCATCATACCAGATTAATCTGGCACTGCCAGACTTTTGGCGGAGAAAAAGACAAACTACGCATTTTGCCAGACTATTTCAAATCCAGCGAGACATTACAGCAGTGAATAAAATATTTAAGTAAATTTTAATAAACATTATTGTGGCGTCTAATTCATGATGATCACTGTTTTGGATATACTTTTTTACAATCACAAGAAGCAAACTTCAAGGATCTCAATCAAACACAAAGGGCTCAAATGGGAGGTTCGATCGATACTTGATATTACTTTTTTAATCGGCTATTCCAGTCTTAATGTAATGAACGATTTTATTCAATTCAGGCTTACGGTTCAGTAGAAGTAAAATTAAGACTGTGATCATACAACCCATAAAATTTTCAGCTTTATCGGTTCACTAAAACTCGAGATTTGCTTATGTAAAGTTTGATGATGATTCTTAGAGTAAGGAAAATAGAGTTAGGAAAATAACATTGTCTCCCGTGTCACCTAAGACTGAGATAGCCGATAAAAAAGCTAGATAAAGGATTTATTTGATACATAACATATCTAAAATACAAAAATGATTACCAATAGAGCCTTATGCAGTTAAAAATGGCCATCTCATGATATAGTGTTTTCTATAATGAAATTTTCATTGAGGCAAGTTTAGATATTTTTTTCTTTTCTAATTGAATCTAGTACTTGATCTAGTAGGTATGCCCTACTATGGTGACTGCCAGATTTTGCAAGACTTTTTATTTTGAACTCGCCAGACATTCTCCGAAATGTACTGGCAACCCAGGTTTTACACATATCTTCCAATGCTCTTGCAGCTGCACTAATAAGATAACAAGATTTGTTCGGAAAAATAGGAAAAAAACAGCAAGTCAAATTGTCCCATAATGAAAAGTAACCGCATATCAGTCCCACTACGGATTCCCACACCATGTAACACAAAAATGAACCATGTTTTGATAATCTTTATATTTTTCTCGGAAAGATATCATAGTAAAAAGCAAATTGTGAAAGTTTCATTAAGATTTGAACATGTTTAAATCTTCTGGATTTTTGTGAATATTCGTATGGAAAACGAGTTTGAAAACTTCACAGCCCATTTTCTCCATGCCTAAATTTTACAGATGGGACTGACATGCGATTCACGGCAGTGTAGTAGAGGAAATTAACGTTAATTGTACATTCGGCACTTACCATCATTATAGTTGACTCGGATGAAACTGATATTGTGCTCAATCACATCTTCGCCGATACCATTTTCAACTTTGGCTTTCTTAGACGGGCAATTTTCATCCTGCTCATCATCTTCGGCTATTCGGGGAGCAGCCTGTCTTCGACCCTGTATGCCCGCATTGTGATATTCCAGCTGCTTCGCCCTACAATACTGTCCAAGGCTAAACACATCACTAGAATAGAAGATCGAGTCAGTAAAAATGAAAGGTTTGAATTGCAATCCATCTTATATTATACCAAATTTGCTCCAACGTTTGGCTGTCTAAAAATTTCCGCCCCTTCTCCGATTCTTGCAAATCCCTCAATATCATCTGAACGCAATACTTGGTATTCGAGGGTGGGTTGTCGTACTCGATCGCTAACCGCAGGTATCGGTCGATTATCTCCTCTATCGGCAAAGGTCCCTCATCCCGGAAAATGGAGCAATTCCACTGGGCGGCTCTTGCTACCATGACACTCGAGGCCCCACAAGCGTCTCGGAACTTCAGAATGTCAGACCGCTTGTTCATCTCCTGAGATCCTCCATTCGCGATGACCGGAATTTTTGCTATCTTTGCAACTTCACGGATCACATCTGTAACAATTCAGAGCGGTTATGATTAACGGATACCTACCAATGATTAATTGAGTGAATAATCATTACGTTCAATTTTACCATGACTAATGATTATGCATTATGACTATTTTTTAGGGTTTTAATCAATTCTCGAAATTTCAACAGATTTGAGTAGGGTTTTAGTTTTAGATTAGTTGCATCTCCAAATGCATCCACATAAATTTGGATAACCAATTACCACAGACAAACAGACGTAACACTGACGAAATTTCCACCGACCACTCATTTCACGATGATTTCAAATTCGCTATGTTACAAATCTCACATCCAGAGGCACGCGCATCGTTTTTCTTCGCGTATGACGTGTCACTCTACCGCCATCTGGCGGTCTTGTTGCACGAAACAGTGTTTCGTGCAACATGCTCACCAGATGATGATGGTGTAAACTGGGCGATGGAATTTGAAGAAATTTGTTCTAACTGTTACGTCTGTTTGTCTGTGCAATTACTTCGAATGTATTTATGTGAAAGTACCTATATGAATATAGCATACAGTATGTATCAAGTCTTATAGGGGGCCCAGATAGCCGTAGCGGTAAACGCGCAGCTATTCAGCAAGACCAAGCTGAGGGTCGTGGGTTCGGATCCCACCGGTCGAGGATTTTTTCGGGTTGTAAATGTTCTCGACTTCCCAGGGCATAGAGTATCTTCGTACCTGCCGAACGATATACACATGCAAAAATGGTCATTGGCATAGTAAACTCTCAGTTAATAACTGTGGAAGTGCTCATAAGAGCACTAAGCTGAGAAGCAAGCTCGGTCCCAGTGGGGACGTAACGCTAGAAAGAAGATGTATCAAGTCTTGCGAACCCATGAGAAACATTTACGAACCAAAATGGCCATTTGACATGTTCACACTCAGAAATAAAAATAGTCACAGAATTACTAAAGTTTATGCATAAATGACTATTTTCTATCATACTCTCTTTCATTCTGGTGTGAATCTCTACACTAAATGTCATTTCGCCTGGGTTGAAGCTTAGCGATGCTTCAACCCAGGCGAATTGACAAATGGGAACAAAATTCCCTGCAGAATGAAAGAGAGGCAGATAGAAAATAGTCATAAATTACTAAAATTTAGTAGTTCTTTGACTACCTGTGATTCTGAGTGCAGATCCAGGAGTCTGAAAGCCTTTGTATGCAATCCGGAGAACCAACCCAAATCAAATGTTGATTTCCATACTATGTCATATAAATCATAATTACTCGACAAAAGATGACCATCGGTGCCTTTCTGATCATTTTGAGTACAGATGACCAATTTAAGACCAGATTTAGAGCCCCGTTATTGATTCCAAAAGACCATTTTTTTATCATTGGAAAACAATAAAACATCTATTGTACGAAACATCAAACAAATAGATGACCCGATTTTGTCAGCCCCTTTTTCAGAACGTTTTCCAGCTCCTCTTCAAATGCAAACAGTTTATCAGAATTATTTCCTTTTTTTATGTCATGTAGGTATATATATAATATAGATGGTCGGGTTTCACATTTTACAAACCCGAACCCAACTCGTACCTTATTTATCCATATTTTTACAAACCCGAACCCGACCCGAAAAATGCTTGTGAGAAAACCCCAATAAAACCTAAGTTTGAAAAAATGATGTAGATTCATCGTTTCTGATAAATAAAATAACTTTTAAGGTGTTGCTTTGTTTACAATAGTCACAAAACCCAACAAAACTCGACTTTTTTGAAACACGTTCCCGATAATTTTATAGCCTTTCAAACCCGACCCGAACCCGAAAAATTTCAAAATTTCAAACCCGAAAAGATGGTGGGTTTTGGCGCAGCTCTCCCAGATTGGTACACAGATTGGTTCTTCAGAGACAAGGTTGATCAGTAGGTAGGGGAAAGCAGGGCAGTATGGTCATACGGGATAATATGGGCCACCCTTCATTTGAGCTTAAAAAAACGATTTTGGTCCCGATAACATCAGGACCTCATAAAGTAAGTTTCAACTAGCCACCACCGTGAAAACCGTGCGAAAATATTATTTTACACTCCATATATTCATGAAAATCTGAAATAGTAGTAGCATAAATTCCATAAGATGTTGGATGCTAAAATAAGCTTTGAATAAAATTGTGTCAATTTGTTTTTCAAAATAGTTAATTCTTTCACTATCTATAGGCACGATGTGCACGAAATCGTGTAGATGTTAAAATAAGTAATCAACAAAAACAGAAAAAAAAATAAAAAATAAGTAATCAACAAAAACAGTTTTTATACAAAACTCTTTCAAACATATTGTCTTCTTCTACATTATAGCTTGGAAACGATCTTTCAAATTCAAACAATAAGATTTAGTATGGTGACTCATATTGCTCCCGTATAGAGTAATTTTACACAAAAAATAATGTTTTTCAAAAATGTGCACAAAAAAAATCAAAGTAACTTTTTCTACATGTAGTCGAATGCTTTTTCAACATCGAGTAACACCATGCCAGAGGATTTGGCGAGGGACTTGTTCCGCCTGAGGAACTGGAAATCAGAGCCTCTTGTTGATAGAACTGGAGACATAATTGTTTGAGCTCCAAGTTCAGGATGTTGTCGAAACCTGGGGCGATCATGTTTTTGGATATTTTGACATAGGCCAGCAATTCGTCAGCAGTGATCTTCAACTCCTCCGAGAAGTCGTTGGGAGATCGGTGTAGGTTAGCTGCATGTTCAGAGACAGCAGCTTCGTGTGGGCTATGAATGTGTAGCACTAGATTGCATGCGCTGACGAAATGCCGGCCTATCTCAACAGCCTTCTCCGCAAGGGTTATCAGGCGATCCTTAGAGTCGGTGTTGCGCAAACGAACGAGATCTTTGGTAACTCGATCGATAGAAAGGGTGTTGCTCACCTGCCCAGATGTTGGTACGTGCTGCTCTTGAGCCACGGAGATGGTCTCTTCGATGCTCTGCAGCTGCCGATCGACGTCTCCAATGGACGCCAGGGGAGCCTCGTATCCGATATTGGCGTCGACACACCGCTGGAATCGACCCCAGTCGACACGGTGGTAATTTCGCCGGGTGACTCGATGCAGGTTGACCAGGGAACCAACTTCGGCCACCACCGGATAGTGGTCCGAGTTGGGGTCCTGATGAACGACCGGCTGGTAGATGTTGCCGTCCATGTTGGTCAGGAAGACATCGATGGTTGAGTGGGCCCCAGACCGGCTCAGGCGGATGGGCGAGTCCACGCCCAGGATGGTGTAGTGGCCTTCCTCCAGGTCCTGTTGTAGGATGAAGCCGGGTGTTTCCCCATGCCTCGAGCCTTGCGTTCAGGTCGCCAGCCAGGATGAACTGCCCCTGCCACCGAGTCAGCTTGATGATGTTTGACCGATGTTCCGTCGTTGATGTAACTTGCTTCGGGCAGTACGCCGCGATTATTTTGATTGGGCCGATGGAGGTTTCCACCAGAACCACAACGGTCTCGATGACTTGCAGCTGGAAGCTCGGCAGCAGGGTGCAGTTTATGTTGTTCCGCAAGGCAATCGCCTCCTCGTTCGGAGCCGCAACGATCAAGCCTTACAAGCCTGAAGTCGGGGATGAAGACGTTAACTTCTGGCTTGAGGTGCGGCATGAGCTAGGAAGGCGGCAGTTCCCAAGTTTTGCTCGTTAAGGAACAAGCGTTTCAGTTGAAAACTCTGGTTGTTCCCTCACGGTCCATATCTTGCGAGGAAGGTTTGCACCGTGATGGTCACGGCGCTTAGTTGTTCTCGTTTAGAGCGGCATGCTCCTAGCCGCTCGAATAACCTCATGGTGAGCTCGATTACTACCTCCGGGGGTAGAGGAATCCATCGTCCAACGGGTCGACGGTTGGGGAACGTCCCTGGTTGGACCAGCCGGAAGGTGGAGTTGTTCGCACGGATGGGGCAGCGGCGGCTGCCGCGTAGCGTTGCTGAACGAATGGCTTCTGGCCGACGGATGCCGACTGGGGGTTTGCTGACGATGGTTTGGTTGTAGCGGCGGTAGGTTCGGCACTTGGTACCGGAGCCACGGGAAATTTTCCTCGATGAGCGGGGGAGGAGAAGAACGCTTTTCACGCCCACGCTGGTTCTTGGTGGAAGCCCTCATGCGAATCTCGATGTACTCGGCCCGCTTTGGGCAGATTCGGTGGCTGCCAACGTGTTATGCTATGCTCCGCGTATGCTACGAACAATAAGATTGCACAATATAATGCATCCGTATTCAAACAAATTCCCCAAAAATCATTTTCATCGACCGACAAACATTTCAAAACAATTACGTTATGCTAAAATTCAACGGTAACTTCAGAAACCATTCTCAAATAATTGCCATAATTTAAGGCAAAACAGATTCCATTCTCTACGTAATGTAACCCAGCATGAACATTTGCCCAACTCTCCAGACCTGCGCCCTCCAAGATCCAAGGCATACCTTACGTTAAAAACTTTTTTCCTCAAAGTCTATCTATCAATTCCGAACTCTATTGCATACTACCATACCAATCAGACCTTATTCCTGACAAGACACAGAGTCATAAACCCAATGTGATGGATTTACCCAGTAAATCCACAACCTTGTCATATCCCCTCTTACATTTCACTATTCTCAAAAGTCACCTATATTGATGCTTGGCAAAAAATATCAGTATTCAATCCACAAATTCCAAATTACAGCACATTACGTTGGTCCGTTTGGCGTCGCTGGTGGATACCTGTTCTGACATTTGTTTCTTTCAAATTTTACTTCAAGCCTGTCCCCCCACTTTATCAATACGAATGTTGACGAATCACGATAATCTGAAGATCGTGACCAGAACAGAGGTAAGATTTATCACTAGGGATCAACCACCACCAACAATGTTTAGCAATAATCACAATCACACGACGCGACGCGAGACAGGACACAACACTTATGGTTCTTACAAACGTTAAAAGGACATATAAATTACCTTTTTTTTAACGACCGGTTTCGGGCTTGATGCTGTCCATCATCAGGACGATGTCCAACTGATTGTAGAAGGAAAACGCACATATACAGCTTCATACTTGACTAAGTACACGTCGAATGTAGGGGGGTAAAATCATTTGATTTTTCGTCTGGTCAGGTAAAATAAGGGTGATGTTATTGGGGCTTCATCTTCGTTCATCAATGGTTGCTCAGCAGTAGCGATGTGCATTGATTCCCAAGCGTTTAAATGCGAAGTCTTCCTCACAGGTTTCAAGAGCTTCGCATTATCTTAGTCTACGGAATGATTGAGTTCCACCGTATGTACTGCAACGCTTGACTCATTTGTTCTGCCGTTTTCAGCCGCATTCTTGTGTTCTCTCAAACGCGTTTTGAATTTTCGGCGAGTTTGGCCGATGTATACCGCAGGACAGCTTTTGCACGGAATTTGGTAGATCCCCGACAAAGCTTCCTTCGGTACTTTGTCCTTCAAGCAACAAAGACGGTCTTTAAGAGTGTTGGTACTCTTGTACACTGTCTGGAAGCCATGTTGCTTAAGGGTGTTCTTAATCCCATTGGTCACCTTCGGGTAGAATGGTAAACTAATCCTTCGGATATCCTCTCTCTCTGCTTCAAAAGTAGTCGCGGCTCGCCTGTGTTTCTTCCTCTCATGCTTGCGTAGGATTTTATTCACAAACACCTTGTCATAACCATTCAACTCAGCAGATTCATGAATTCTATTCTTCTCTTCTTCAAACTCTTTCTTTTCCATTGGGATGTTGTACAGTCGGTGAACCATCGAATGGAAGGCTGCTTGTTTTTGGGATCCATGGTGATTGGAATCCGACGTGATGTAGCGGTCTGTTGATAGCGGTCTGTTGATACCAGAGAGAGTGTTGCGCGCCCCGAAAATCATTGATAACTTTGTGGTGAATTTGTCGTCTGTACAACTGACATCTCCTGAACATGACTTGCTCAATAAAGGGTTGAATTTTGCTGTTCCCTCCCGGCAAGCTCCCCTGGCCGAAACGGTCAACAGCGTTGAAAGTTCTATACAATACACCAGTTATCCGTCCAAGTGTTCCTTACGTCGCGATATTGAACGTAACATCTTAAGCACAGCCGAAAAGCATAAACACTCCAGTCAACCCGATTCAGATGTTGAAAATGTGATTCAACAACTGAAAGCACATGACGTGGTGTACTCCCGGGCAGATAAAGGGAACGCGGTGGTGATTATGAACAAGCAGGATTACGACTCAAAGGTTCTAGATATGATCCAATCCGGCCCTTATCATGAGTGTAAGTACAAAAATGGCAAACCCAAATGTCATGTCTACCTATCTCAAGTGATATTAATTATTCTGCCTTTTGGCTTGGTACCTTTTATCTGTTCGTACCTACGGTATTTTTGAGCTATAAGTACTGGCTGCAGTTGGCGCAGAAGAGGGACTTCCTGAACTGTGGACTGATTAACCCTCTCCCGCCCATGGTGTCTGTAGAGCACCAAAACTTTCAACCTTTGTATCTCTAAAAATAACAAAAAACATCAAATTGTTTTTACACTATTTAATAATTATACATCCCCTCTTTCACATCAATGCTTAATTTAAGGGATGCCTATACATTTAACATGATTTTTACACGAAAAAATGTATGAAGTAATGGGTTTTTCCGCCCGAAAAATATTGCATGACTTAGAAGTCTGATATAACAATGATAATTAATCCCGACAGTTACAAAATAATTATTTTCCAATAGATTTACTCTTCGTTCGCTCCAACATATGTTCAGAAGTGCACAATTCGGTTTTGTAATTTTTGTATGAATGGAACTTGTATGGTGCACATATGCACCACTGGGCGCACGGCGCACAAATTTAATGTAGTACCTATCTAGTATTAACATGCCATTATTATTTATACATGCAACATGAAATTGTTGTTATCATCTCTCTGCGCAACTTTAACTAAAAATCGTAACGAAATATAGCATATCTTTACGAAAGTTATACAAATAGGGATTTCATCGGATTTGCCGATGAAAATTCTGATGCTTTGGGTGGATTTGACGAAGTTAATGATAAGGTGGTGAAAATCTCCAAGCGGCTCCGAAACCGATTAGAACCAGAAGTAAGTTCAAAATTAGAATCGTATCGTAACTTACGATTACGATTCGTAAGCGGAATTTCTATATATTACAGATTCCGATACCGTGCAGTTTATCATTGCCCCCGAAGGAGATGAATCGGAAGTGGGGAATTCGAATATGCGCGATGGTAGATGCGCTTATAACATGTGGTAAATTCGAGCAATATACTTGGAGATCTTGTTGCTGATCGACATTATGAAAATACCATCTTCCTGTATGTACGTGCCAGGGGAACAGAGATGCGCTCCAATAGCTGTTGTTATGAGCCGAAATCATGTTGAAGAAATAGAACGATTCATCCACTTCAACGATAACGACTCGAGGAAGCAGAGAGGGAAACCTGGATACGACAAGCTTAAATGCACGTATTTTCATTAATGCAGTAAAAACTTTTTTTTTATACATTAGTAGAAACCCCTAAAAGTCGTTGGCCTCGGGGGTGCATATTACCCCAGATGCCCCTATTCTTCTTGGAATAGCATTAAATGAATCCACCGCATTTTTTGTACTACAGAAGCGTTTGAAGAAAGCACATCTGAAAAAATACTATGGAACTATTTATAAAGTACTCTATGTTCCTGGTGGTGCATCAGAGCACCACCTCATATTTGATTTTAAGTTACCTTGGCAACTAATTCATAGTTCTAAAACAAGGTTTTGTTCTACGATTTTGCACAAAAATGTACATTTCTATTTTTAATCATGTAAAAAAGTCATGGGCGGGATAGGGTTAACATATTATTTTATTCTTTATTTGCAGGATATAAAAGTGGCGACGAGGATCATGGAAACGTGTGTTGGCGTTTTTCTTTGAGGTGGCGAGTTTGCCAATTTTATTTATTTGAGTGTGGTGAAATTACCAATTTGTGTTGAACCAAATTGTTCTTCAGAGCTGACGAAATTGTCGTTTATTGTGAACATAGTTGTTCTTTTGTGAAGCGATTGCTGAATGGAGATGAACGAAAATGTTCTTTAGTGTTGACGAATTTGTCAAATGTAATGTTGAGCAGTGAAGCGATTGCTGAATGGAGATGAACGAAATTGTTCTTTAGTGTTGACGAATTTGTCAAATGTAATGTTGAGCAGTGAAGCGATTGCTGAATGGAGATGAACGAAATTGTTCTTTAGTGTTGACGAATTTGTCAAATGTAATGTTGAGCAGTAAAATCCAATGATTTGAATGTTTTGTTGTAGTCTTGGAATTAGCAAATTTGCGTATTTAAAATAAGATCGTGGAATTCTTTGGATATATTTTCGATTGTTCGTTGTATGAGTTGTTGCAACTTGTAGCTGGCTTTTAAAGAGTTATTAGAAAGTTTCTAAAGGGGAAAGGACTGTCATGTCTACCTATCTCAAGTGATATTAATTATTCTGCCTTTTGGCTTGGTACCTTTTATCTGTTCGTACCTACGGTATTTTTGAGCTATAAGTACTGGCTGCAGTTGGCGCAGAAGAGGGACTTCCTGAACTGTGGACTGATTAACATATTATTTTATTCTTTATTTGCAGGATATAAAACCAAAGACCCTCTTAACGCACTGATTGAGGAAGCGAATAGCACGCGACAAAAAGTAGCTCTTCTGTTGGGGGAAGAAAAACTTGAAAGGAAGTTCCTAGTCCCGAATCCGAAAGTGGCTTCACTCTATTGCCTACCTAAAATTCACAAAACCCCTGTAGCGATGCGTCCTATTTCATCCAACATCTGCACCCCAACGGAGAAAATGGCAGCATGGTTGGTAAATGAAATAAAGAAGTACCCCGTTACCCATGGAAAAAGCGTTAAAAACTCCGTCGAATTCGCCGAAAAGCTGAATAGTTTGGAAATGCGACGAGGTGAAGTTTTAGTTTCATTCGATGTTGTTTCGTTATTTCCAAACGTACCTGTTGATGAGGCGCTGGAAAGCTTACGTAGGCATTTGGAACGTCACCGAGTACCGCTGAATCACATCGAAGCTTACCTCACGATAGCACAAGTATGCATGAAGCAAAACTACTTCACTTTTAGGGGTAAGTTCTACAAACAGACCTACGGGCTCAGCATGGGCAGTAAACTTTCCCCTCTGTTAGCTGAAGTTTTTATGAGCGATCTTGAATTAGAACTAGAAAAAGAAAAGCTCTTTCCTCGGGTTTGGCGTCGTTATGTTGATGACATTTTTGCTGTAGTAAAAGAACGGTACTTATCCCAAACACTCGATCTACTCAATTCTCGTCACGATTCGATAAAATTCACTGTTGAAAAAGAGGTGGATAATAAGCTCCCGTTCCTCGACTTGTTGATATCCAGAAAAGAGGACAATAAGGTGAAGTTTGGCATTTATCGCAAACCGGTATCAACAGACCGCTACATCACGTCGGATTCCAATCACCATGGATCCCAAAAACAAGCAGCCTTCCATTCGATGGTTCACCGACTGTACAACATCCCAATGGAAAAGAAAGAGTTTGAAGAAGAGAAGAATAGAATTCATGAATCTGCTGAGTTGAATGGTTATGACAAGGTGTTTGTGAATAAAATCCTACGCAAGCATGAGAGGAAGAAACACAGGCGAGCCGCGACTACTTTTGAAGCAGAGAGAGAGGATATCCGAAGGATTAGTTTACCATTCTACCCGAAGGTGACCAATGGGATTAAGAACACCCTTAAGCAACATGGCTTCCAGACAGTGTACAAGAGTACCAACACTCTTAAAGACCGTCTTTGTTGCTTGAAGGACAAAGTACCGAAGGAAGCTTTGTCGGGGATCTACCAAATTCCGTGCAAAAGCTGTCCTGCGGTATACATCGGCCAAACTCGCCGAAAATTCAAAACGCGTTTGAGAGAACACAAGAATGCGGCTGAAAACGGCAGAACAAATGAGTCAAGCGTTGCAGTACATACGGTGGAACTCAATCATTCCGTAGACTAAGATAATGCGAAGCTCTTGAAACCTGTGAGGAAGACTTCGCATTTAAACGCTTGGGAATCAATGCACATCGCTACTGCTGAGCAACCATTGATGAACGAAGATGAAGCCCCAATAACATCACCCTTATTTTACCTGACCAGACGAAAAATCAAATGATTTTACCCCCCTACATTCGACGTGTACTTAGTCAAGTATGAAGCTGTATATGTGCGTTTTCCTTCTACAATCAGTTGGACATCGTCCTGATGATGGACAGCATCAAGCCCGAAACCGGTCGTTAAAAAAAAGGTAATTTATATGTCCTTTTAACGTTTGTAAGAACCATAAGTGTTGTGTCCTGTCTCGCGTCGCGTCGTGTGATTGTGATATAGTTCTTACGCTGCACAAAACCCAAAATAATGAGTGTTTAGCAATAATGGTTAAATATTCTAAAGAGCATACTGCATATAAAAACAGTATAATATTTATATCTTGCCAGTCAAATTTGTCAAATTCTTTCCATACTGCCCCGTGTCACCCTAGGAGACCAAAGAAGTAGGTACGTCGACATTCATGATGTCGAACTATTCAAACGCTATTTTTCTGTTGTTCGCGGTAGAACAACGCGAATCGACCACTATTTTATCGCTCTCGCACAACACGAACCGAACACGATTCTTTACCAAGTTAATTGGATTTGCACTTTCGCGAAAACAGTGATTATTCATTCAAACTAACTCTTTTGTGATGATTTATTGGAATTTTTCATTAATCATAATCATCAATAATCATAATTATTATGAACAATTTTATGGTTAGATATTCACTAAATAACACTCTGTTTATTCACCCACCTGGATGCACCGGATGCCGAGGTCGTTCAACTTTTGTTCTTCCGTGCACAGCTATCGCCGCTATCCCAGTCGATTCCAACTCCTGAACGGTTCGAATGGTATCTTCCAACTGGGGCATGATTCGGATCTTGCACGTGACCGGAATGCTCAGATTGTCCACCAACGTTTTCAGAATGCCCTTGGCCCGCTCCAGATCGTACAGCAGGGCAACTCCCATGCCACCCTTGATGGAAAAATCCTTCGGGCAGCCCATGTTCACATCCAGGCCAGCAATGTCCCCTTGAAGTTTCAGACCCACCTGTAAGGCCCTTTCTGCATTGGCAGTTCCAAGCTGAAGCACTACTTTCCCTCTTTCTTGTTCGCACGTTCGGAATATGATGGTTCCGTCTGTTTTATCCACGTAGTCCACCGTTTTTAAGACATCTAAAAAAGGGTATATGTGAAACTGATTTTTTTGTAGGAATTTATATGGAAATGCCTGGAAGGATAACTGGAAAAAATGACTGAAAGATCTTTCTCGAAAAATCCTTGAACGAATTTCTGTAAAACCAAACTCTGCAGTGAACATTTATAGATTTTTTTGGAATAACTCCTGTAGGAATATTTGAATATTTTTTGCACTGAGGAAATCGGTGGATGAGTTAGTCAAAATATATCTAGTGTAAATTCTAAGATAGTCTCTGGGAACCTACTGGATGTAGAAGTGTTGGAATGCTCAAGGATTTCCTGAAGCAAATTCTGAAGGAATTTCTTTAAGTATTACTTGAAGTATCTGGGGCTATTGGTGGAGGAATGACTAGAAGAATTTCTGGAGAGATCTGTGAGACTTGTATCAAATAAGAGACCTATTACCAGCACCAGCCCTACAATTTGCTTGTATTTTGGGATCTTACCATTAACTCGTCGTTCCGACTTGAGAAGCTTCCAGTCGATGATTTCCTCGGTGTAAACAATGTCGGCTCCAAACGAAAGCGCTAGCAACCGCATCGGAAGCGTTCCCACTCGGACCATGGGCGCTAGAATCACCTTGTTCGCGTAGTCTAAAGTTTGCTTCATTCCTGGGATATTTTTTGGTCTCTAATCACTGATAAAAAATCGCGACAACGGATTAAATTATTTTTTTCGCGGAACGACGGAGCGCACGTTGTCAACCTCGGCAAAAATAATCTGAGTGCCCACTCAACAAAACGTAAACAAAAGCAGTGCTCCCAGAAACAGAGATTAACATCTAGAACTCCGACAAATTCCGACAAACAACCACGCTCTTAAGGTAACACGGGAGGCATGGTTTTGTGAAGATTTTGTCTTTTTTTTCGTTACAATCTTTCCAAGTAGGGTGCCGGTACCAATGGTTGTAACGTACCAGTAGATTGTGTTGAAAACAGCAACCTTAACCAGCTTTTCGGGCAAAACACAACAACAGGGACATCCGCGTTTCGAGAAGAGTTAGTCAAAACTTATTGATTCTTCGGTTATTCAAAATCACATCAATCTTGCTCACCCAATTGCACAACAATAATAAACTTCCGCGCCTACCCATGACAGCAACTTACCAAAAGGGCCGCACAAGTTAATCAACATAACAACCTGTGAGGGGTCGGACACTATTCCTCCAACACTCCTCCTTAGTGTCGACACCTTCACTTCTTCTCAATCAGAACATGTTGCACATTTTAACGATGCTCCTCCTCAATACGACATTCTCCTCCTGCCATAGAAGAACTCCTACTTGGTTTCTTTGAGGTAGAACAGCTCACCTCGCCTTTCTCCGATCAGAATTACTTGACAGCCTTTGTATATTTTGCATACCTTGAATCCAAACGAAATCGTGTATCCCTCTTGTAGTATGCGGCTCACAGAAATCACATTGGCTGCCAAACCTGGTACGTAACATACAGCCTTCACGTCGACTTTCTTGCCATTTGCGTCACATCCATAAAATGTACTCGTTCCACTGGCAATCGCGGAGACTTTCTTCCCATCAGCTAAAACGACTTCTTGTTTGCAGGATCTCACATTCTCCAAACGTTCCATTTCTCCCGTCATATCTTTAGTGCTTCCATTGTCGATCAACCACCCTTCCGACCTACTGGTAGGTGCAGTGAAGCACACATTACGGCTGAAAACTCTTCCTGAACCGCGGTTGGAATTTGATGTTCCTTCGCTTTCTCTCGCTAATCTATCTTCTTCAGCTTGCCTGGCCTCTGACAATTTCGGACAATCTCTAAGAAAATGCCCTTCTCCGTGGCAATAATAACACTCTCGCTTTACATACCTTTCTGTTTGCCGCTTCGTTACCCTGAGCGCCGTGCCATGACCGGCATTTAAATCAGTCTCCATCTCACACCGCCGTCACCATTCCTCCAATAGCTTGCCTTTTACATATTCCAGCTTCAGTTCTTCTTCGAATCGACCCTCCAACGCAGTAATCAATGGGTTGTATGACTCTGGCAAACTTGACAATAGTATTTCTACAATCCAGTGATCTCCCAACTTCTCTCCCATGCCAAGCAACCGATGTACCAATTCAGACACTTTTACCAAGTGCTTTGACATGTCACTTTCCTCGGATAATCGCAAGGGTCTCTGCTCCAACGACATAAGATAATTGGCCATCATCAAGTGCCAGTCCAATCACCGCCTGAGCAGAAGCATCCTTCGTGATCCAAACAGTATCCGCCCCTTGCGGTTTGGGATCACTCACCACTGCCCACAATCCGTCCTTCACCAATAATAGTTCCATTCGGAATTTCCAGCTGGCCCAGTTAAAATTATTCAACCGTTCCATCACCACTTTTGTTTCGCTCATTCTCACCAACTCCAAGTATTTTTTTTTCGAAATTAATTTAAATATTCTAAGACCAATTACACGCTTACTGATTTAATTTAAAATTTCCTATGTATGGCTCCGAACAGCCGAACAAGCGCCAAAAAATAAACACCACAGTCATACAGTACAAACATTCACGATTCGATCCTCTTTCCTTTCATAAAAACTCTTCACTCTGACCACCTTCTCTATTTTGGGCCCATGACCTGTTGAAAACTCTGTGAGGCGCATGATGACTCTCAATTGGGATGATTTAGTGACCAAACTTGCGCAGCAAATTCGGTTACCCTCCACCAAAAGGTCATTCTCTTGAATACCTTTATTACATCTTAAGTGTGGTATCTATCTGCCATTCTGGCAATGTATAATGTACACACTTAAACGGTTTCGCCGAGAACCCAACAGCTGATATCTCGGTAATAATTTGACGATTCTCGGTAAAACTTTTACCGAGATCTCGGTAAACGTTTACCGAATCTCGGTAACGTTCGCCGAGATCTCGGCAAAAAATTCGGATTGCCGAAATCTCGGTAAAATAAGTACCGAGATTCGGCGTTAAAATTTACCGAGCTCTCAGCTTTTGGGTTCTCAGCGAAAAATTTTACTGAGGTCGGTGAAATAATTTAAGTGTGTACACATGGCTAAAATCACTGCCACTATGGGGACCTTTCTGTGGTGACGGCAATTAGCGCGTGTTCCAATGCTGCAATAGGGTCCTAAAGCCCTGTCTCAATTTTAGTACCAAACGCTTAAGTTTAGGACAGAAACACATGTTTACTCAATTTTTAAATGATTTTCATTGGTTTAAGTGCAAAAAACATGTTTTTATGATTTTTGAGATTTTGTCACACCCTTTGGTTTAAACTCAAATGTTGGGTATGTTTTATTTTCCGTGTCCTTTCCGAAATGTCAGATAGGAACAACCCCAGTGTTAAAACTATATGCCCTGTGGCATTTTTGTCAAAAAAGTGAATGTCAAACAAGATCACAAGTGTCAAGCACAGACAAACAGACGTCACACTCTCACTGCTGTCCATCGATCAACTTTTTGACGTTCGATTCAAATATAAGGTAGGTGGTCAATCGACCACCCGCAGCACTCGCGTCGTTTTTGTTCGTGTTTGACGTTTACACACTACCGCCACCTGTTGGTCCGTCGGCCACCTACAGTGTTTTTAGCATTGGGCGTACATGTTTTCGCGACTATGATTTTGATCGCGATTTGTTCTAAGTGTTACGTCTGTTTCTCTGTGTGTCAAGGTTCGTATTTGGAACCATTTTTAAAAGTGAGGTTAAAAATGTTATAGCCGTTATTTGAGCTGGAAAACTTGCTAAAGTAGTTGCAATAACATGCTCTTTCGTATTATTAAATAAAAACAAGAATTCATTAAACATTTTAGGACCCAATTGGCAAAACCGAAAGAGCAAAGTGTATTGAAACTGCAACTGCCCCAAATGAAAGCAAAAGCGTTACTCATCAATCGACACACCAAAGAGATCGGCTCCATTCCATTTTATCGAACCTTCATTACCCAAGCACCTCCTCAAGCCCCCCCTGCAGATCTTCCCTGTTTAAAATTAATCCTGCAAACATACCCTCGTTTGCCTCCTCAAATCCAACAAACCCCTTCCTCCGATCAAATCCACCGTTTTTTTGTCGACCAAATAGAACGACCGAGAATTGAGTTGCGCCACCCAACACTGGATTGGAGACGTGTGTGGCTCAACGTTTTCAATAAAAGAATTACATCAGCCCAGCGCAGCAGCTGGTATTTGCTAATCAACGAGAAGATGGAACATAGAGAGTTGTGGCATACAATTCGACGAGCGAAGAATGCGCGGTACCCGCAAAAAAAAAGAACATTAGCTGCCTCACGTTACCAGAGGTGAGAACGATTCGTCTCGACACGCCGCGCAGACTAAGCACGAATGGCATGAAGAGACAGGGTTATTCGATTGACGCCTACCAAAACAGTACTGAAAAGTGCTACTTTTCAGCACCGAAAAGAGTGCTGAAAAGTAGCACTTTTCAGCACTGTTTCCTTTGGTCGGAAAAGTAGGCCGTTATGTTGATCAATTTCTCAATGAAAAGTTGATTGATTTGCAACGGAATTGCAAAAAGTTTATTTTTTAGAATTGTGTGACCTTCTGTTTGTATGTTTATCGAATTTAATACATTTAGCTCATACGAATCGGAGGAGTATCTTGAGGCAAGTATCGAGGATGAAGGGAATGTTGAGATCGGTGTTCAAGACGGTGACCCTCTGTTTTCATCCCTGAGGCAAAGCTGCAACGAAACCAGCGCAAGTGGAAACATTGAGGTCGCAGAAAAATTCCTCCGAAAATCGATTATGATCCGGAGTTATCCGGATCGGAGGATGTAGGAACACAGTCGATGCATTATTGTTTAACGGAATCTTCACACAGCGTTTGTATAGCCTACTGCAACCAAAAGAAAAATTGACAATACAGCGGGGGTTCGCTGGTTGGAACACGATTGCCTTCCATCTAGCGAATCCGACCCGTTAGTTGGAACGACTGACAGCTGGTGAAAATGCTCCACACTAACGCATCTGGAGAGCAAATCGTCACGAAACGCACATATACATACGCATTTGTTCTATATTGGTGATCTAACGCAAAGCTAAAATGCGTAGATGGTGCTCTTCTAAACTAGGGATTAGTGTATCCTTATCAATATTTCTATTGATAACTTTGGAAGAAAAATCACCACAATCATTTTACTGACAAGATTTTTTCAATTCAAGGCACAGGAAACCGTACATATTCATTTCAATTTGAAAAACCTCCGCAATCTAACCTCACTTTTGATCGCCAATATGGAGACTACAATGCGTCGGTACTCAGACGTCAAAGTCAGTTTGACATTTTCTAATGACATTTGAGTGCTTTTTAGTTGGAATATTTTCCAATCAGCGAAGATCCAGCAATCGAGTCTTCCATGTAGCGGACCCCCAACGAGCGAATCCCCTCTGTATTGACCATAAAACGTGTCCATCTTCAAAGGGTCCAAAATACGACCGTTACCACATTTCCAACTAACGTGTCGGAGTTGCCCGAGTGGCGTGAGGGGCCGTGAGTGCTTGAGATCCCAAAGTGAGGATGAGCGATCGAATTCTAGCCAATCATTTCAAAAGATCGCATATTCATATCTTGATGCTTTTTTCGTTTAAGGGATTGCTTTTATGTCATATAATGCTATTCATAATACATTATTTAAAAAAATTAAATTTATATTTATGCGAAATGTTTAAGTGTAATTGTGATGTAGCTAATATATTGAATTATACTTGAAAATAAAATTCAATAATCGCCGATCTCCTCAACATAGGTTGTTTTGTAATGTGCAGCTAAGAGGGAACGTCATTTTCCTTTTGATGTTTTTCTTGATTCTCTATCAGAAGCTGAGTAATAACAAACATCTCGCTGCGGAAATTTAGCGTAAATTACGTTGTTTAGTGGTGCATAATTATTGTTTGTGTGGACATTCGGGTGGCGGGTATCCTGTGCTTTAAACAACCGTATGGAGTTTACCGTAAAACCCTCACCAAGCGACACAACTTCGAACGAATGCAAGGAGATTTTGGCCGAGCTAATTACAGCGACCAATGAGTTGCGAAGTCACATCCGCTTCCAAGGAGCGACGCCCCAAGATGCTGACGATGGAAGTTCCGTGCTGGGGACCTACGATCCGAACAGATTGGAGCCCCTCTATCGGTGTATCAAACGAATATTCACACACAAAATTATGACCTTCTCCGAAAAGGTAAGTGCGGGGGGCGTTTGAATCCTAATTGCAGGGCTGGTAGCGAGTCTGTTTTTTTAGAGATTTGGTCTCTAAGTCTATTCATAATGGAAGAACTCTAAAGTCTCAATTTTGACCGAAATGGTATCTTATGTCACTATTTTCCCTATTTTCCTTTCTTCTTGGAGCTGATTCCTGGTGCTTAATTTTAGAGGGTTAAGAGAGAGCTTTAGAATCTTACGCGATTATTCTAAAGGATGTTTTTTAGATTTCTCAAGTAAAATCTTAATGAAATCTCCTAGAGATTTCTTCTGGAATACTTTCCAGGACTTCTGCAGGCATCCATACAGAAATTTCTTTACATATTTCCCATACTAACAATCCCTCCAGAGATTTTTCAACGGATTGTTAATTGAATTTTTCCAGAATTTGCTTCAGGAAATCTAATGTATCGTATATGATTCAGTAGTTTCTACGAGAATTATTCTCAATTTTTTTCCTAGATCATTCCAGCATTTCCTCCAGAGATTTTCCACCATCCTTCCGAGATTTGTTTCAATAGTTACACTCTCTATTGGAAAATTACTCGCTTCAAAAATTCCTTTCAATGTTCATACATCTTCAAAGGTATATTCCAGAGTTTTGGAAGAAATTTGTTGAGAGAAGTTCCAGGATACCCTGCAAGAACTTTTCAAGGAGCTCTTACGCCGATTTTTTCAGTTCTTGCAGCCATTTCTACATATGTTCCTTCATGAATTCATCAACGAATTCTCTCATTTTTGGGCTGGTGGCTGGTCTTTTTATAGAGACTTGATCTCTAGTTTTTTGCAAGTATCTGTAAAGCCTCTAGTTTCAACATATAGTCTCTTGAGTCTCTATTTTAACTGGAACGGTCTTTGAAGTCACCTTATCCTTATTCTGCTTGCAGTGAATCCTGCTGCCAATTTTTTTTAGAGATTCCACAGAATCCTTCAGAGACTATTGCGCGACCATTTCACAGGTTCTTCTTGAATTTCTTCTCGGGTTCCTAGACGAAAAGCTTCAAGAATACTGCTAAATATTTCTTTAGAGATTTTTTTCTGGCAGATATTTCTAAAAAAATTCCTCCCAATTCTTCTATTAACTCTTCCAGCGGTGTTTCAAGGGATGTTTAAAGAAATTTATTCCAAATTTGATCCAGAAAATCCTTAAGCACTCCAACGCTCCTAGTATTTTCCCATAGACTCTCTCAGGATTTCCTCTATATATTTATTTTACTAATTCTTTCACCTATATTATAGGAGATCTTTCAATGATTCCTACAGAACTTTTTGCCAGAAAGAGCTACAAGAATCCCCACGCCAATTTATTCTGTGATCTTTCCGGGCAATTTCACATGACTTCCTGCAAGACTGGATCATTGCAGGTAGTTTTTGCAAGTGCTCACCGCATCAAAACAAAGGCGCCACTGTATATGGGATTTAACATTGTGACAGCATTGCTGTTCTGTCAAACACACAAGGCTACGGTGGCGCTATCTATGTTTTCCATAGCAGCCGTTTTGGCTATTTTAATGATCCATTCATCCACACATCGGTTGCATCGAGTTCATCAGCGGTCGAATCGTAGCCTTCCATGCTTTATTTGTCACTTCCATCGTTTTCATAAACTGCTGGTGTTACATTCGCATTTGAGTCTTCTGCACATTCAGTTAAGAGCTCCATGTTATTTACGTCGACTGCTTCTTCATGATCACGATCGCTACTACTCATGCTTTCATCGATGATAATCACGTCTCTGCTTATAAATACCTTACCAGTCTCCGGATCATACAGCCGGTAGCCCTTGGAATTCGTTGCATATCCAATGAACAAACACGCTTGAGATTTTCTACCCCATTTCTGCCGCTTATTTTTCGGTACATGTGCCATTGCTTTAGCGCCGAATGTCCTCAGGTGTGCTTTATCTGGTCTGACTTGAGTGAACTTCTCCTCCGGAGTAACAATAGCCCCTTAGGTAGGCGATCTTTTTAAAAGGTAAACAGCAGTACCAACAACTCCAGCATGGAATAATAAAGCCCTAGCTTGCACCGCAATCGATCGGTTCATATTCTCTTCTAAACCATTTTGTTCGGGATTATATGGAACTGTTGTCTCGTGTAAAATGCCGTGTTCTCGAATGTAACGTTCAAAATTGCTTCCAACATACTCCTTTCCATTATCGGTCTTCAATCGCTTCAATTTCTTACCAGTTTGTGTCTCAACGTATGCTTTGAAATCTTGGAAAGCAGCCAGTACTTCTTTCTTCGACTTCAAAAAATATATTAACGTCTTCCGACTCGCATCGTCAATAAACGTAAGAGAGTATCTGCTTCCTCCAATCGAAATCGTTTCCATAGGACCGCAAAGATCGGAGAGGACCAACTTCAAAATTTTCGTCGCTCTTCTTCCTTTAGATTTGAATGGTAAACGTTGGTGTTTTGCTCACACGGAACGCATTCAGTATTGGATGTTTGTACATTTTTGAAATCCATGCCAGTAACCATTCTTCTTAATCGCTTCATATTGTCGAAATTCATTTGACCAAGTCACCTGTGTCATAACTGCATCTCTCCTCGCCTCTGTTGCCTGACTCATGAAAATCTGAAACGTTGATGCTACCACATATGCACGAAATTGTATAGATTCTAAAATAAATTTTCAATAAAACAGAATTTCTATGAAACATGTATGAACGGGGCAATATGGTCATCAAAGCCAGTCAAAGCTATCCTTTCATGAAAATAGACAATCAATACATGCCATTTTTGCAGTTTCATTGTACCATCAGTGCACCAGAATCCGCTCATTTAAGGGAAGTTATGAGTTCAAATGTTTATTATAAAATAACCATTGTGTCGATCAATACTATTTTTAGGCCACTATGCGGCTCCAAGTAAAGCTAATCAGCGGTTAAATAAAAAAAAGAAAAACTTTTATAAAAAAATATTTAAATACATTTGTTACTGCATCTAAGTGTTCCTATTTCCGCTCACGGTAAACTGATTTCGTGACGAACTTACTAAAAATGCATTATTTCGATTTTCTTCATTTATACTGATATTTTTTTATGGTCGAACCATAGCTACTACTGCAATAAAGAAGGCTGTATACTAAAATCGAAATTTATTCAAAATTTTGTTTATTTTTTGGCATGAGCGGTTATTGAAACACTCAAAAATACATAGTGTTCCAATAACCGCTCACGAGGTAGTGTGTTTTCAATATAAAGAAATATGTTTTCAAAGGAAATAATGTTAGACGACTTCATTCGAATGTAGTTAATATTGCTAGGATATATCCGTGCGAAAAATATTGGTTTTTGACACGAAAAATCAATTTTTACACTAGTGAGCGGATAAAGGGGCATGAGCGTATACTGGTGCACTGATGGTAATATCGCCGAGGACTTCAACACAGTTCTTGTACTAAACTCTCTTACACATATTGTCTTCTTCTCAATTAAGCCTTGCTCCAATTGAAATTCCAATTTCCAATTAAAATAATAAGATTTAGGTTTTCTAATTAAAATAATAAGATTTAGTATGGTGGCTCATATTGCCCCGTATAACGTAGAATCACACACAAAATAGTGTTTTTCAAAAATGTTCAAATAATCTTTGTAACAAAATACAACTGTGGTATAAAAGGAGATACTTCAAACTACAAATCAAGCTTATGGACCGATTAATTTGTATTGTGTTTCTATGTTTTTCAAGAACTTTAGTGCTTAGGTGGATCATACTGCCCCTATTGACCCTTCGGAGTAATAATGAAGCAAACTTCGGGCAAATACCTGGACAAATATCTGAATAAGTTTCTGATCAAATTAACCCTCTAATACCTTCAAATAATACCACTAATACCTCTGCTCTTTGGAATTTTGTGTATTTTTTCTCAACTCGAAAATCAAAATGATTTTAATTTTAACTTAAACTTTGCACTTTAAATCGCTCATAAAGAAACTTTTTTGTGACATTAGATCGATTTAAGATAGCGTAAAATGATATTCAGATATATAATAAAAATTTAGAGTATTAAAGGGTTAATGAGAAAAAACTCTTGAAAATGCATACAGTAATACTTATTGTAATGTCACGAGTAATACGAGTAGAAACAATTAGAAATACCAACAGTGTACCAGCTTCTGCTCATTTAAGAAGAATTTGATATTTGAAAACTTGCTGAAAAAATACCAGTGCAATTTTGTATAAAATTTTATTGACAAACAATAAGTTACTTCTAGTAGAAAAAGGTAAAAATATTTGCAAAGGTGAAAATATAAAAAATATATTTATTTTATTGAACTTTCTGTTTGCTTCAATTGTACAAATACCCGCTCAAGACAAAACATGGTGTTCCAATAGACGCTCAAAAATGTTCCAATAAACGCTCATATTTTTTTCATGCAATATTTTATTTTTTATTTTTGCTGCATCACTATTTGTACCATTACCCAAAATCCATCAGGATGAGCATTATTAACACGAATGCCACTACTTAAAATGGTGCAGAATTTCCAAAAGAACTTCCAAAACTTAATTAATTTTTTTCCTAGAAACAAACTGTTCAACTTATTGTTTGAGATGGTAAAGCACTTAAAAAATGTTTCACTACAGATTGCTTCTTTTTTGTTTAATGTGACAAGCACAAACGAACTCAACGGTTCAGTAGCGACACAAACTCGAATGATATGATAACAAACATGATAACATGAATATCAATATTGTCTATTTGCTCGATGGCTAATGATGTTTCTGTAATTTGTAAGTAAAATAACAAAATACTTTTTTGTTTAACTTTTATTTAAAACATTTCAAATGTTTCAAATGTTAGAAATGTACGATTTCATTTCTGCGTTTTGACTGTGGAATCTGTTTTCGTGGCTTTTTAGATTTTCTTTTCTTGTTTTACTTTTCTGTTACCCTTTTCTCTCTCTTCACTTTTCACGCCTTTTATTTTAT
Organism: Aedes aegypti; assembly: GCF_002204515.2. Lineage (NCBI taxonomy): Eukaryota > Metazoa > Arthropoda > Insecta > Diptera > Culicidae > Aedes > Aedes aegypti. The sequence continues at coordinate 142,373,128 of NC_035107.1, forward strand.
GTTTATCGAATTTAACAGATTGTTTCTCAGTTTCGCACGCTCCTTTCGCTTTTGCTGTTTTTCAAATTCGATTGCTTCTTTCTACTTCACCTATACTTCCATTAATAAAGCAAATTCCTTGCTTGTTGCGACAGTCGGTGGCCGTAAAACCTTCCGCTTTTGGGTTGTTTTCGTAGTCGTCGGTAGGCTGAATGAACTGTTGAATGCCACATCATCAACGTCGTTCTCCTTATCGCTGTTGTTCTGCTCCGATTCAGCTTCTTTCAAGGGTGTACGAACTGGAGATGAATCCCTTGAAATCGCTCTCTCCATCCGAAAGTTCGCCTTCCCTTATTTGTTGTACTTCATCATTGACCGCATTGTCAGACTTAGCATTGCTGCAGAGATCATTGCAACTGATTTTTAAATTCCTCCATACGTAGAAAAGGTTGCTGCATGGTGAGTCTGCTTTCTAGCAGTCGAATCAACCTCATTTCTGGTGAATCTAAAAGCAGCGATTCATTTCCGGATTAGTTTTCATTCGCATTTGATCGTAGAGAGGAGTAATCCACTGCATCGGGATTCCACTACGCATAAAGCCGCTCCGGATAACTGCTTCTTTTGATGTAAAACTAATGAGAGCATCTCGCATCAGAGGACACATTTGTGATTGTGGTATCCAAAGAAAAATCGAGAATTGTCTGAAAAACTATCATGAAAACTTTTATCTTTTGATTCCTTTATGGTTTCTATTTGATTCCTGTTTGTTTATTTTTTTCAAGGTTGAGGTCTTCAGAGTTGTTATTTTTGCCATGCCTAATAACCAAAATGGTATTGGCTTTCTAATTGACAATAAGACACAAAGGGCTCATTCACAAATTTCATAACGCTGGAGGGGGTGGTGGGTGTCCTAAGGATGTTACGGCCCATACAAAAACTGAATAATGTTCATACAAAAAGCGTTACAAGGGGGTGGGTGGGTGTCCAAAATGGTCAATTTTAGCGTTATGAAATAAATGAATGAGCCCAAATTGGTTCTTTTTCTTTCCACATGAAGTAGCACCACCCCAACTCATCAAAGTGCGAAACCTCCGTGGAATTGACCTTCTACGTCTACAAGCGGACTTCCAAGCGATTGACTTACTCAACATCTACCAAGAAGAAGACATTGACACCAAGGCACAACTTCTAAATACCGAGCTTCATTCATTGATGAATCAACACGCCCCCGAAAGAACAATCTGCGTCCGCGACAAGCGTACGCCATGGATTAGTAATGAAATCAAGCGTGCCATTGCTCTGCGCGATCTTGCTTATGCATTGTACGTGCGGAATCCCAATCGTGTCAGAGGGAATGCCGAATGGCAAGACTACACTTCGAAGAAGAGTAGAGCCAACAACTTGATCAATACTGCAAAAAAGCGCTACGCTGAGTTACAGTTCAGCAGTGATCTTCCAGCCAAACAACTGTGGAGCAATTTGAAAAGAGAAGGCATTCACAATAATTCAAAATCCAACCTTGCCAATGAAGATTTCAATGCTGAACAGCTAAATCTTTTTTTTTGCTGAAGGACACTTAGCACTTCAACATAGACCTTTGGATAGAGCACCGATCATCGAACCCGTTCTGGACGAATCTGAGGAACGTTTCCGGTTCAGGCCTACCAACGTTGAAGAAGTTTGCAGGAGAATAAACGAAATTAACACCAACGCGAAAGGAATTGATGAGATTCCTATCTCGTTCATTAAAATGCTTTGCCCATTCATTCTGCCACTCCTGATGCATTTATTTAATGCAATTATCAATGCTCAATCATTTCCCTCACTTTGGAAGCAAGCTCTGGTGACACCTCTACCGAAAACATCCATGCCAGGTTCGTCAAAAGATTTCAGGCCGATCAGCGTTCTGCCTGCAGTATCGAAGGTGTTCGAGAAGATTCTTCTCTCTCAAATCACCGAACATCTTCAGGACGCCAATCCTGCTCTTCTTGCCAAACACCAATCTGGGTACCGTAGAGCGCACAGTACGACGACGGCGTTGGTGAAAGTCACCCATGACATTCTGGGTAATTTCGACAACAACAGATGTACGCTGATGGTCCTAATTGATTTTTCATTGGCCTTCAACTGTGTCAAACATGACCTGTTGAAAGAAAAATTAAAAAGCGAATTTCGATTCTCGGACTCCGCTTGTAAACTTCTTTCATCGTATCTCGAGCAGAGAAGCCAACGTGTCGTTTTGGGAAGCATCTCTTCGGAACCTCGTATGCTGAATGAAGGGACACCACAAGGATCGTGCCTCAGCGCATTACTGTTTGCTCTGTACATCAACAGCCTGCCAAACGTCGTAAAATGTGAATACCATCTGTACGCAGATGACCTGCAGATCTACGTGTCTGGCCCAATAAACGAAATCGACAGACTCGTCCAGCTGATTAACGAAGATCTCTCCGCGATTGAACGTTGGGCTTTAGCAAACAGGCTGTTTCCGAATCCCAAGAAGACGAAGGCAATAGTCTTCTGTAAAGAGGGTACGATAAATCCGCAAGACAATATCCGTTTCTGTGGAGAAATCATCGAACTATCCAGTGAGATAACGAATCTTGGACTTACGATGGATTCCAACTTGAAATGGAGCAACCATGTTAACGACATTACCAGGAAAGTTTACTGTACCCTTCGTACATTTCGACGGTTCCAGGGAGTGTTACCTCTTCAAACTCGCATGAAGCTGACTCGAGCAGTGCTGATGCCGTTCTTTTCCTACGGTGACGTTGCTTTTTATCCTGGGCTTTCAGCGGCGCAAAAAGAACAACTCAACCGCTGCTTCAAATCGTCTGTGAGATTTGTTTACGGACTTCGAAGACGTGACACAACGGGAATGGTGCGACACACAATAGTTGGATGCGATCTTCCTGAGTACTATCGTCGGCGTATCTGTCATTTCATGCATGGAGCATATCATGGTAACCACCCAGAGTACATCACTCAACATACACCGATTGGTCGGAACGAGCGAGCTAGATCATTCATTCTCCCACACCATACAACCAGTGTTCGTAAAAGTGTTTTGGTGTATGGCGCGTCAACCTGGAACTCGCTACCACTCTCCGTCAGGCAACAACCCACATTAATTTCTCTTAAAGCAGCACTGAACAGAGGCAACTAGCCAATCACAATTAGCACCAATAGTTAACTTATCTTGCTAACTGTCTTTCCTTGTGTATTTTCCTTGAAATAATTTGTCCCTTGACATGATTTAAAGTGTAAATACTAACATGTTATCGTATTGCCAATAAATTACAATTACAATTACAATTACAAAAAAAAAGTTCGGCAATTTGATCAATGATCATCCAGAAATTTTGAATATATATAGGTATCCAATATGCAGTTTAACTATATCATTTCTTTTTCAAACATTTTTGGGATAGGCTTTGCAATCCCAAGTTTGGGGTGGCCAGTTCCAATACGCCCCCTCCCATTTACGCCAATGGCACTCAGTCGCTACCAACCCTGCCAATAGAATTTGTCACTGATTTTCTTTTTGTTACAGAACGAGCCAGATGTTTGGGAAGTGATTAAAGGTCTCCAGTTCTCGAATCCTGCTATTTCGCTGCACGTTACACGAGCAAGACCAGCTGCGACAGTCGTAAGCGAAGACAAAGGTCTGCTGTGGATATTTCAGTGCGTTCAACAGCGCTGTCTGTCGAAGAATCTAAACTGGCTCGTCAATGATAAGGAACATATGGGTCAATGCTATGAGTCAACGGCGTTTCTCCGCGACGAACGTTATGCAGATGCGATGATGATTAGCTTTAATGCGCTGGAAAGAGGGCAGCCCACGCTTCTGTCCCGGATCGATCCTGATTTGTATGCACAAGAAGACAACACCCTGATCGGAGGAATCAAACGGTCCGAATCTCATCCGAACTTCCTGCTGAAAGACGCCAACAAAGCGAAACAGGAGAAAAGTGGCCTTAAACGACGACAGACGATACATCACTCCAACTCCCGGAGTAACCTTCGCAAGGAAAAGATATCCAAAGTGTCGAGAAGTCTGCCGAACATTGCCCTCAAAGATCACTATCATTCCACTAGGAAACGGCCACCCGACTGCCCCGATGGCAATAAGGAGAATGAAGTCGCTGAAGTCATCGTGCCAAAGTTCTGTTATAGTGGTAATGAAAGGTAAGATTGGTAATACACATGGGCGTAGCCAGGATTTCCATCAGGGGCTGGGCGAGCGGTCTGCTCGAAACATTTGATACTATTTTTGCAAACAAAAGTTCTAGGAAATCTTTTAGGGATTGTTTCCGAAATTTTGACAAAGATTTTAACATAAATTTGTTTAGGGATTTCTCCAGGTTTTTTCTTATTGAGCAACCCTGGCTCGACCCCGTTGTAGTCTGTTAGAGTTGCTGCTCTTGAACTCTCTCTCGCCACGTACCAAACGAGAGAGTGAATATCAACATTCATACACGCAAAAAAATTGTGCGGTAATAACTACCATTTTAGGGGGTTAACTTAAGCGCTCGCACCGGCAATTTTCAGCAGACCAGAAATGCGGTTGATTTTACCATGTCTGTAGTCGAAATCAGATTGTTGTAAATTATTTTTGTCAAATGTATCAGTAATGTGGTGGGATGTACCGTAAACATAGTAAATTGGTCTGAAATTCCATGGTAGTTTCAAGAATGGGCGTAGTCAGCTAATATAGTAATTTTTACCACAGAATTTTTTCCCGTGTAGGACTATCCGATTGAGATGTGCCATGAACTGTTACGGTTCACTAACTGTTACACTCTCTGAATATGAATCGATGTTTCCTGTTTGTAATTTTATTATTTTACTTTCAATGTCGTGCTAAGCTAGTCTGTTGGCCTTAATAAATACATTAAGTATAACATTTTAGGTTCTTCTCGAGGATTTACTCGCGATCACACAATCTTGCAAAAAAAATCTTCTAGGAATTTCTCCAGGGACTCCTGCAAAAATATTTCCAAATATTCCCTCCATTTATAGCTTTTCAATGAATACCCTAGTAAATACTTTGCTGTTTTCTCGAAAAATACTGCCGTTTTGTGTGAAACTATAACGATTCTGCAATTAGCTTTGACAAAATGTGTTATTGGGATACCGTTATTTGAACATTCTTATATCGGTGCAGCGCTGAGGCTGACAACGGCGACATTCTACTCCCTTAGTAGGGTCGGGTGACACTGGCCCGAAACGGCAAGTGAGTTAATGGCGCAGGCTGCCCCGTCCCGTAAAACCGTGGCAGGCCTTAGAGTATGTTCCAAATCCGTCGACTGGTTGTTCCAACTGGCTCAGATGCCATTACCTGACCTGCGCCGATACGGGCCTGAACATAGTACCCCATAAAGGACTATGTCAACCCTAGCATGGCCTCCCTGCTTGCATAGATAACTATGGGATCATAAAGGTGACTATTCCAGCGGAGATGGATAGCGGCCCTTAGGGATACCCATAAGAGATGATCAACCAAAACTAACAACTAGCGGAATGTGAAGGAGAGGCTTCTGAACCTATCAACATCCTGCTAAGGTTCCCGCCAAGGAAGCAGGCGACCAACATCAACTTTGGTGAAAACAGTGTGAGCAAAAGCCTAGATACTGTGACGACGGCAGGCACTGGCCGCTCTAGTGCAACATCAGACCGAAGTGTTTTCCTTCACAAAAACGCGAATATATCTGATGATATTATTCGATACGCGATGCGAAAGAGGGGACCTTCCGAGACGTGGCGAAAAGACGTATGGTTGCTAAGGGAAAAGTGACCTACGCGGCCGTCCTCCAGAGCGGAAAAGCTGGCACGAGTCAAGCCCCGCGATCAAGAGGACATGGCAACAAAGGAGAGGCCAACACCAAGTTTAAGGCCAAGAAAGCCAAGAAAAGAGAGCCACGGGATAACCCGAACCAGGCAGTGCATCCACAAGAACCACGGGAGCAAGGCAACAGCAACCCGTGGATACGAGTTGGAAATAAGAAAAAACAGAGGAAACCGAAAACGGAGCCCAAGGAGAGCGCTAAACCGAAAACAGTGAAACGTAGGAATTTAGGCGAAGCCCTCGTTATCAAAACAGAGGAAGCGAAATACGCCGAAGTTCTGAAGACGATGCGAAGCACGGAGAAGTTATCGCCATTCGGTGCAGACGTGCGGAGCATAAGGCGAACTAGGATTGGTGAAATGATCCTAGTCTTAAGATAGGACGCCAAGGAAAATGGTGCAGTCTACTGCTGAAGCGGCTCTCCCAGTGTAAAAATCTGGATGAGGTAACGGATGCAGTAACCAGTAAGACCATATCCACCTTGAAAAGGGCCCGCCGGGCACCCAGGTGGCAGCGATCAGGCTGCTGGTCGCAGAGGCCAACAAAGCGATGAACTTGGGCTGGTCGGTTTGCCGACTGAGCAAACAACAGCCTCTTGAAGTTTGCTTCAAGTGTTTCGGAATTGCAAAAGTCTCGACAGAAGTAAGATGTGCAGAAAATGCGGCACCGAAGGCCATAGGGCAAGTGATTGTAGGCAAATCGCCAAATGTCTAATATGTGTCGACAGAACAGACAATGCACACTTAACGGGCGGACCCAAATCTCCGGGCACAAGCGGAGTATCAAAGCAGCCAAAACGGAAGTGAAACAGTTAAATTTAAACCACTGTGATGCACCCCAGCAGCTGCTTTGGCAGTCAGTCTCGGAAACCAAGACAGTCGCGGTGTTACTATCGGTTTAGCCGGTTTAGCGATAGCAAAAATCAACGGCTTGTTCTATTGCAGTTGTTACGCGCCCCCAAGGTGGTCGATTGAGGAATTTTCCCACAGGATTAACAGGATGATAGCCGAATTAGCTAATCGTCAGCCAGTAGTGATAGCTGGCGACTTCAATGCATGGGCAGTGGAGTGGAGTAGCCGCTGCACCAACCAAAGAGACCAGCTATTGTTGGAATTGCATTAAATGTAGAGCTGGCAAATGTGGGTACAATGAGTACCTTCCGCAGAAATGGTGCAGAATCGATTATCGACGTGACATTTTGTAGTCCTAACCTTGTAGGTATCATGAACTGGCGCGTTGATGACGGTTATACTCATAGCGATCATCAATCGAGTCGCTATAGGCGCTATGAGGCGCGAACGGAACACTCTGGACCTAAACGGTGAAGGCTTAGACCAAAGCTGCCATAGCACCCCAAGAGAAGTCGCCCGAGTTGCTGCGATCGATAGTCGATGTACTCTTCCCGCACCATCCTATAAGCCCATGGCCCCCAGCGCCGTATGCGGCAGATGAAGGAGAAAAAGTGGCGCGAGTGACGAACGAAGCCATCGTGAAATCATTCAAACAAGGCACCGGGAACCGATGGTATCTGACATGTTTAGAATCACGATGCAACGCTGCATTGATCAAGGAATTTTCCCAGATGTATGGAAGCGACAGAAACTGGTGCTACTACCAAAGGCAGGGTAACCATCAGGTGACCCATCGGCATATAGGCCAATCTGTCTACTAGACACGACGGCAAAATATTGAAGAGGTTGATTCTCAACAGGCTAGTACCGTATACGGAGAGCGCGGACGGCCTGTCCAACAACCAGTTTGGATTCGTGGAAGGTAAATCTACTCTGGACGCTATCCAGTCCGTCGTTCAGGCAACTAAGCATAAAAGGAGCGGCATTCGTTGCTGAGCAGTTGTCACTCTGGATGTGAAGAATGCGTTCAACAGCGCCAGCTGGGAAGCAATAGCACACGCGCTTCACTGCCTCAAAATACCGGTGCAGTTGTGTAAGCTTCTAGATAGCTTGTAAGCTTCTAGAAAGCTATTTTGATGGTAGGATTCTATTGTATGACACATAGGACGAGCAGAAAAGCGTACGAATCACCGCGGGAGTACCTCAAGGTTCAACCCTAACGGCTTCGTTAGCCACGTTGAATATGCCTGTAAAAGGGCATCTACGGCTATAGCGATGCTTTCGAGGATGATGTCTAACAGCTCTGCTGTAATTGCCGGCAAACGCAAGCTACTGGCAAGCGTGACGCTATCCATACTATGGTATGGGGGAGCAATTTTGTAAAAAAGCGCTTAGAACGAGCAGAAACCTAAAGCGGCTGGAAAGCACGTACAGGATAATGTGCCTAAGAGTAGCAAGTGCATACCGGACGGTATCTGAAGAGGCCGTGTGCATCATAGCCGGGATGATGCCCATCGGGCTCATTATCAAGGAAGATGTTCAATGCTTCAACTAAAGAGGTACCAGAGGATTCCACGACACGTGTAAAGAGGAAACGCTCAGAAGTTGGCAGCAGAAAGGGGACAACTCCACTTAGGGTAGATGGACCCATCGGCTAATACCAAATGTGTCAGATTGGTATGGAAGAAACCATGGGGAAGTGAACTTCCACCTCACGCAGTTTCTGTCAGGACATGGTTGCTATAGACAGTACCTGCATAGGTTCGGGCACTCAGAATCTCCTGCGTACCCCAATTGTGCTGGTGAGGAAACAGCGGAGCATCAGCATGTCGTGTACGATTGCCCCCGTTTCATTGTTGTGAAAGGTCGCATGCTCACTACATGCGGAGCGGACACGTCCCCCGACAATATAATAGAGAGGATGTGTGCGGATGCCGAGTGCTGGAATGCAGTAACTACGGCTGTCACTCACATTATGTTAGAATTGCAGCGACTATGACGCGCCGACCAAGAGTTGGCTGCAGAGGATTAGCCCTGCCGAGGCTGGTCCCTTGTAACATTGTTTAAGCTACTTCTACTACACGTGTTGGCCCCTCCCCGAAGAAATACCGTAAGGTGGTTCCGGGGAGTTAAGGGTCTGAGGCCAAGGGTAATGTCGGTGCACTGTACACCACTTGAGCAATTCTAAAAGAATTGCTCAAGTACATTGCATGGGCTGGTTTTAGCGGGTCGTCGTTGGTGCGTCATCCCCGCATGCCCCGAGTTACCTTTTCAGGGGATCTGTTTGCAGATTTCCCACTTGTAAAAAACAAAAAAAAAAATATCGGTACAGCGCATGCTGGCAAGAAGGGACAGGTAGGAGCTTTTTTCTGTGAAAATTTTTACACGCCTAGGTTGAAAGCTAATCAGAAGCTGGGAAGAAAAGGAAATGTACAGGAAGAAAAAGGGCTCCTGAGGAGCAAACAGTTAAACATATAACAGTCCATTAACAGGCTTCGTGGAGTGATGTTCTTGCAGAGAAATCAAAGGTAAGGTATTTAAAAAAATAAATCCACTTTTTCACAGTGCAATTTAAGTCCGATCCGGTGAAAACCTAACTCTCCTGGGCTACCGTCGAAACGCTTCCAAATATCCCTGCAGGTATATTCTCAAACTCAATTGTGGTAAGATGTTAAAGGGGGTATAATTCTTGAAAGTTGAAGCCATTATTAACTTGTTCATTCCTTCAAGGTATGAAATTTCCTGAAGATTTTCTACTTTATTTATTTACTCTGGGAAAAAAATTCCGACTGGAAATCGAATCCTGATATTATCGTTATATATACAGTCAATTTTCTTTCGCTGCACTAAACCGGTAGCCCCCCTAGTGAAAGACTTTGTCTTTGTTTTAAGTGGGCTATATCCCACCATATGACAGCCCAATTAAAACGAAGCCCACCTAAAGATAGTGCAACGTAAAAATTCGACTGTATTGTCACATGGTTATGCTTTACAGCCACGAGCGTTACCACAAGGCTACGGAATGCCCCACTCTGGCTACGTCCATGAAAACATATCATACATTGAATCAAGATTAATATGTTCATTTTATTTCAGTGTGCCAAAACCATCCTTGAACGTGTTGAATTGTGATAATATAAAAATCTATACCGATTCATCTAGCAGTAGCTATCAACCGGAGGGGGCTTGTCCGGCGAAAGCTCCAAACAAGAGTATGGAAAGTAGCAGTTCCAAAACCGACTTGTTCAGCTTGGCCATGCTGACGGGCAGCCCAAGAATACTTCTGAATGAATTTATTCCACAATATGGAGAGAAGATAAGTAAAACCAACGACAATAAGAGCGTTGGAAGCTTGTTGAGCGAGATCCCATCCCGTCCCCTTCCTGGTCAAAGTTTGACCTCTTACCTGAAAACAGTTTCCATTTCTCGCACCAACACCGAACTCGATCGGGAGAATGCCCATTTCAGTCTCTCCGAAGCACTTATCGCAACGTTCGAACAATTGAAGTGGAATGAAGGGCAAGCGGCGACGAGGCGAAGTGGATTACGGAAATTTCCGTCCAATTCAAATTTTTGGACATCGTGTCCTGGGTCGCCACAATTTTTTGTTGGTGGCCACAAAAGCAGCGAAGATTCAGCAAACAATATAAGTCCTTCGACCGCTTCCAGGGGAAGTGACTCAACAGCCATCTCGTCACTATCGAGTGGAAGCAGCAGTGTGGAGTCGGGAGAGTTGCATTCGAAATATCTGCGACAAATTTCGCCGAGTTATGCTAACCATTCCTCCGGCGATGAGGATCTGGAAGCAGTGGAAGCCAGCGAATGCGGTGACGTAAAAACGTATTCTGCCGAAGGAGTTGCCCTCAGCTTACTGTCCAAGTTCAACGAGAAACAACTGCCCACGGCGTGCGAAATGCTGTGGTTGGTATCTGAGCAGGATGCGCCTCAACAGTTGCTTCCAATCCCACCGGATGGATACATTGCCAATCCGGACGATCAGAACGGGGTGAACACCATCATCCGAGGAACGCGAGAGTGGGCTCCTCCGAGACCTCAGATAATCTTCACCTACTGCAGTCAGTGGTCAGAGTAAGTTGAAAGTATTTTAATATTTCTATTATAAAGCCATTATATTTTTTATTTATTTTATTTTACATCAAACATATTAACGTTCAAGGATCCGTCATCGCAAGCACCCTCAACATCAAAACTCCAGCAGCAGTTCTTCTGTTCAAAATTAAAATTTATTCGACGAAAATGTGTTCACTGTGTTTCGGATAGCGAATAGAATCAGTGAACAATCATTCATAAAAATTCCCATGGTTTTGAATGAAAAAACTGCTTTTGAAAATTCTATAATTGATGTCAGATCCTGCTCCCTCAATAAAACCTTGTCAAAAATATTCCGCCAATTCACACGGTCCATGGTCGGCACGGTAAATGATGGGCATGGTGTACCATTAGCACCTAGCGTTCCTTTTTTTTTCTTCCTTCTAAGCAATGGGGGGATAATCTGCTTTACAGACTCAACGAGGTCCGGGAGTGTGGGGTTAGGGACCATTTACTACATGCAAGCAATAAACAGGACTACACCCCCGACCCACTAAACCATTTCCATTGCCCTTCGTCTCTCCGGGACCACCAAGAAGGCATTGCTTCGGAGAGGGGCTATTGCACATCGCATCCTCCAGGTTAGCTGCGTAGCCATGCAGCAACGAACATCGATGACACGCTTAAGGGGGTCTACCAAGGTAGCATGCTGGCGCATTGCCAGCTTCCCGGGTGGTCCTCACCTCCCGTTGTCCGCTGAAAGCGGGCAGGGTCGACCACTAAGCCCGCGCCCAGCTGCACCGCAGGTATCAAGAACTGATACTGCGGGCTTGGCAAACATGCGGTCACGCATTGTGCGGAAACGCAGGCACACGAACAAAACGTGTTCCGCCGTTCCCTCTAAACCTGCATGACCGAAACGGTTAGATACTGTCTAAAGCATCCATGGCCTGAAAGGACCTGTGTTAGGTGGAATGTTAGTTCCCCATGGCGCCTATTGACCCAGATATCCAACCTCGGAATCAACCTGTGAGTCCACACTCCCTTGGTGGAACTGTCCCACGCACCCTGCCATTTGACCATGGAGGCCAGTCTGGCAGTCCTGCGTATGCCTCTTGTGCCGCGCATTTCGAAGCACTCTATGTCTTCCATGATAAGGATACCAATAGGCATCATACCCGTGATGACACAGAGTGCATCGTGTGACATGGTACGGTACGCGCTCACAACCCTCAGGCACATTAGCCTATAAGTACCCTCTAGCTTGCTACGGTAGCTATCGGTACTCAAAGCCGTGCCCCTAGCCGGGCCACCATACCTCAGTATGGACGAGGCGACACTGGCCAGAAGCTTACGCTTACTGGCGTACACCGCAGAGCTATTGGACATCATCCGGGACAGTGCCACAATAGCTGTGGAGGCTCTCTTGCAGGCATAATCGACATGGCTACCGAAGGTAAGCTTGTCGTCGATCATCACCCCCAAGTGTTTGACGGAGCGCTTCGAAGTGATTGTGCAGTCGCCTACACTGATCACCGCTTGCTGCACCGACTTTCGGTTGTTGACAACAACAGCCTCAGTTTTGTGGTGAGCCAATTCCAGTTTCCTGGAGCTCATCCACTCCTCCACAATTGCGATCGAGTGGGCTGCAGTCAATTCCATTCTTCGATCGATTCACCGTAGACCTCCAGCGTAATATCGTCGGCAAAGCCAACGATGACCACACCCGCCGTACATGACATTCCATAACACCGGACCCAGGACGGAACCTTGCGGGACTCCTGAGGTTATGTGAAAGCACTTCCGACCCACCTCTGTGTCATAGACTAATACCCGATTCTGGAAGTAACTTCCGAGAATCTTGTACAGGTACTCGGGTATCCCCAGACGCAGGAGCGCATCAGCAATAGCCGCCCAACTGGCACTATTAAATGCGTTCCTTACATCCAGAGTCACTACTGCGCAGTAGCGAATACCCCTCCTCTTACGCTGGAGTGCTATCTCAGCGGTTTTCTTAACCGTCAGAATAGCGTCTTCGGTGGACCTCCCTTTCCGGAAGCCGAACTGGTTGCTTGAGAGACCATTTACACCCTCGGTGTACCTCGACAGTCTGTTGAGGATGATCTTCTCGAGCACCTTCCCCACCGTGTCAATCAAGCATATTGGTCTATACGCCGACGGGTCACCGGGTGGTTTCCCCGTCTTTGGCAGCACCTAGCGTTTCTGCAGCAATCTTTGAGTGGTCCTTAGCCTTCTGCCCAACAACTCCTATCACTACATCCCCGCGGTACTGGCGGAGGTACGAGCAACCTTAGGGAAGATCGGGTAACAAACCTCGGTGGAAACTTTTTGCTGACAGGGAAGGGGGGGTTGTTGTTTCTGCAAACCTGTAACTTCTGTTCCCTATGTTAGGGGCGGATGATCATTGTTCGAATGTCAGAAAAGTACTTATAAAGCTAAACTGTGCACTATGGTCTTCTGAAAATTTAGGAGAAAATTCTCTGAAAATTGGGGCGGTTTGTGCCAGGCCCTGCAAGCCAGCTGTATTAAATCAAGCAAAGAATAATTAACGAGAGAATACAAACTAGGACAACCGGTAGAGACCAGAGCGGCAAAAAGGGACTAGTGATTGGAAGCGTGGAACTGTAAATCTCTCAACTTAATTGCAATGTTATTATAGTTGCAATTCCTTTTACATTAGGAGCACACGCTTACTTACATGTGTGCTTTTATTGTGATGGGTGATATGCAGAGACGCGTGATCAGATGATGGCCGATCAATGAGAGAATGTGGCCGGTTCTTCAACTTCAGCATAATAAACGTGCACAGCCCTCACTCGGGAAGCATTGATGATGATAAAGACGCTCGAACACTATTATGACAGCTGCCCAAGCGACGATGTCAATATTATCATAGGAGGTCTAATCGCTCAGGTTGGTCAGGAAGAAGAGTTCAGACCGACAATTGGAAAGTTCAGCGCTCACTAGCCGACGAACCAGAATGGCCCACGACTTATAGATTTCGCCGCCTCCAAGAATATGGCCATTCATAACATCTACTTCCAGCACAGCCTTCCGATACACCTGGAGATCACCACAGCAGACCGAATCACAAATTGACCACGTTTTGACTGATGACGCTAACATCGCCTCTGGCTACTATCTGGTGATGGTGTGACTGCATTTAAAACTCTCCGTCGTACCAACGTACGGTACCAACGACCGCCCCTGTATGACTTAGAGCGGTTAAACCAATCGAATGTCGCAACCGCATACGCGTAGCATCTTAGGGCTACATTAGCGGAAGAGATTGAGCTGGATGAAGCCCCTCTTAAGAACTGCTGGAGTACAATGAAAGCGATCAACATCAAAGATGCAGCTGAATGCAACGTCGGGTACGTGGGACGGAGTAAACCAAACGATTGGTTCAACAAGAAATGTGGGCAGATTTTGGAGGAGAAGAATGCAGCGCGCGCGGTCTTGCTGCTGCAAAGGGACGCGTGGATCGTTATAGACGTAAACGACAATAGTATATGCGCCTCTTTGGGAGAAACAAATGCCGCCTGTATGAGACGAAGTACGAGGAGATGGAACAGCTGTGCCGGTCTCAAGAAACGCGAATGTTCTATAAGAAGCTCAACGCATCCTGCAATAGCTTCGCGCCGCGAGCCGAGATCTGCAGGGATAAGGATGGGAGTATCGTGACGAACAAACGTAAGGTGATCGAAAATTGAGGGCGATCGAAAGGTAGAAACTAATGTCAAGAACGAACAAAGCACGCCTACTACCTTAAAAGACAATTAAAAGACAATTCACACCGTCTTCAGCCAAAGGCTGCACAGACTGAACGATCACTAACATTAGGCAACGGGCAACACGGAACACCCAGTAGCCCAGTGATGAATTTTTCGTTTGACGAAAAGTTTCCACCGATCGGAGCGGGAATCGAACCCACACTCCGTGACACCCCGAGCAGAAGAAAAGAACTACTGAATACCAAATTGAGGTATTCCATACCAGACAATTTCCAATACTTACAAGCTGAATGAGGTATGAATGAGCCCTGCATATGAGGTAAAATACCTCAAATAATACCTCATGCATATTCTACAAATACCAAGCTGATAACTAGATCAGGTATTGTAATACCTAAATAATACTTGATGGATTTTCATATAAAAGTGAAATTTTTCAATACCTCCAGCAGTCCTCAATAGCTATCGAATACCAAAATGAAGTATTTTTAATTGTTTTAAAGATTTTTTTCAATACCATTATAATACCAAAATGAGGTATTGACAACTGAATAATACCTAATTATGGTATGATACCAAAATATGGTATGCATAAGTTATTGGGGAGTTATTTGTTCCTCCTCGGGACAATACGCCCAAACGGCTGACGCCGCTAACCGCACGGCCACGGTGGACAAAATTAAGAAGGTGATATATTCCGAAAACTGACAGCTACTTGACGACGTCATTCCTATCCACCTCGAACAAATTTGCGAAAAAAATGATCTAGTGGTCCGGAATAATATGGTACGATAGGAGTGACGTCACATGTTTACAATCAAACTTGATATTTACATCAGTAAAGAGCCTGCCTTGTTAATTTTTATGCCGTGCGCACGGCCACGAAGCCCACAACGCCTACTACCTTATACAAATATTTAATCATAGTAGGGTAGAAGCACCGGTTTTGGCCATACGCCAGTTGTAGCCATAGGGGATTATACACCGTTTTACATAGCCAATCAGCATGAATCCTTTTGTGTTCAGTAGATCACATTCACATGATAGAGCTACATTCATTTACTCGTCCAAATTGATTCAAAACATAAGAAAAACAATAAATTTTCCTTATAATATTAACTCACATACACCTAATTTGGCCAGGGTACTCCTAATTTGGCCACTCTCATGAGAAACCAATGCGATTGGCCAATTTAGGAACTGAAGTTAAATCTCTGGCCGAAACTGGTTCCGTTGGCCTATATTGACCAACGGGATTTTCAAAGCTTAAAAATGGTTTTAGCTCAGTTTTGATATTTTACACACATAATATGGATTGAAATCTTGCATTTGACATATTTGTAGTAGAAATACGGGTTTCCATTTAATTTTTATTGACATTTTCTCTTAGGCTGGCCAAAACCGGTGCTTTTACCCTAGTTGAGTGTATATAACATTAATAAAAACACAGTTTCAATTATACCGTCACTAGAAGCAGTCGTTTTTTTTTTTTTCCTAATTTTGCTATTCACGACAGGTTATCGGCCCAGTATACTGTATCCTTGAAAACGAAAGTTTGTTAGACGGAAGTTTTTTTTTTTCAAATGCAAGCCGAACTCAGTTCGGGTACAGTGAAGCGGATCCGTTGGAAGAGCACCTGTTTCGATTCGAGCGAATCATCTGGGAATTGGCCTCAGCGGATATCGTGATGCACAAGCGGTTGGTGGTATTCAACTTATTTCATTTTGACGCGATCATTCCAACAGTTGGTAGCAGTTCTCGATACGCTACCGAGACTGCGAGACGGTAGCCTCCTGACACGGCCCATACAACCCCATTGAAAAATAACGAGCAAACATCTCTACTTGGTTCCTACTTGGAAGTGGTTCCTACTGACAGCTCAATGTTTGAAAACAAATAATCGTTTGAGGAATAACAATCGATGATAGCGAAATCTTTTTCTCCGAAAAATTTCTTTTCCCGCATAACAACAGTTATTCGAACTAACAAACGGTTGCAAACTATTGGATTGCAGTACAGCAAGTCAATTTGGGTTGATGTGATTAGCTAAAAAACACATTTTAGTATTGGAGGAAAAATTCCGTAATATGATTAGACCATTGTACGTTGTTGCTCTTGAGTTTGATGCTGACCACGAAAACATGGCTGCCTAGCACCGGGTTGCGAGACGGTGAGCTTGCTAGACGGTGAATCGGCGTTCTATGGGGAGTGATCTAAAATGAAGCGCTTTTCTGTGGGAAAGTGGGTTATAATAAGATGAGCTGGACCATGAAGAAGGACACCGAGACGCGTAAATCGTCCGGAAAACCGAAGAAAGAGAAAGCAAACGCTGCTTGTTCCAAAGTGGCATTCGTATTGGAACCGCATGGTGACGCGAGGAACGGAAGTAAGAAGCGATAAGTTACAATGGATTTTTAATTTGGGTGCATCGGAGCATATGGTGCAGATTAGCTCCAAAACGTGATGAAGCTGGACCAATCGGTCCTAATCGTTGTCACTTCTGACAAAGTGTATAGTCGTCATCCTGGAACTGTTAAATTTGTGTCAATGCTTAAAGGACTGCAAATCAAGAGCGTACAACGGGTTGTACGTGCTGGAACTGCTGTACAATCTGTTTTTTGTTCGGCATGTCGGTAAGCTTAGAATGCGTGTGAAGTTTGGAAACGATGCAGTGGAAATCAAGCGTGGTGGCGGTGTCGTTGCCACTGGTAAATTTTCCGCAAGTTGTACGTGCTAAAGCAACCGTCAAGCGTGGACCGGTGGATGACGCAGTGGTTACTTTATCGGTTACCGAGTACGAGCTTTGGAATCTGGGATTTGATCACATAGGAAAGAGTGGTTTGAAGACTCTTTTTCGCGATGAGATGCTGAACAAGGAAGAATTCCAGGAAAACGATATTCGCAAACCGTGTGTACTTAGGGAAGCATGCAAAGCAACCTTTCGGAAACATCCCGATTCAGAGATCCAACAAGCCGTTGAATTTGGTACAAAGCGACGTGTGGTTCCTTCACGTTGGCATCGTGGAACAGAAAAAGTTATTTTGTTACGTTCACGGATGATTTTACTCATATTAAAGCTGTACCGGGTACCCCCGTTGGTTTGACCACATTTAACCTGAACACAGATCAGATTAAAAATGGTTCAAACGTCATTCAGCTCACGGAACGGAGTAAAGTGAAAAGGAACGCTGTGACAACGGCCGTTTCGACAGTTCTGCAGAGACCGTGGAATGCTACTGGAATACACCATTCCACACACGCCACAACAAAACGGCGTGAGCGAACGTTTGAATCGTGCGATCATGGGCAAGGCAAGGGCTATGATTGAAGATTCTTTCGCATCCGTTGGTAAGATTGTCAGTCAATTTGTTTGCTTCGCGGATGCTTTGAGATAGAGACTACTTCTTGGATTGGGTATTGTCTTGTCGTCCCTATAACTGCTAGCTGTTAAGATCTATCCGCCATCCATTTCCCGTTCTTTGTATGGGTCCGATAGCAACACCACATTAGCCTTCGTTTCCGAGACTGATTGCCAAAACAGCTCCACAACATGATTCTGTCAGAACCATTGCATCTCCAAGAAAACTTCAGTAGACAATTGTATGCTCCGCCGGCAATGCGACCAGTCTACTTTGAGTATGTGCAAGTTCTTCGATTTGTAGGCCTCTGCAGCTGGTAGCCTTAACGCCGCCACCTAGGTGCCCTGCGGGACCTTTCAAAGCTGGGTGCACCGGTTGGCTTGCAAGGCCGGACACCGATTCACGACTTTCCAGATACCATAATGCACAGTTCTGCTTAGAGTCCCTCGGACATGGAGAGCATACGCTTTTGTGAGCCGCTCGTAACATAGACAACCATACGATCTAGGTGTGCAGAAGCTTACCCTTGTCTGTCAGTATTTCGACGAAAGTTCTTATTGGAGTTTGTTTGTCGATCTTTCTAAGGTTGCTCTTGCCCCGGCTGGTTCTCGAGAAGGTAGTGATATATCCTAAAGGAGTTGCTAAGAAAGAGATTTATGATCACACAAAGGTCTATTTTATTCCTGTAGATACGCGAAGTACCAATGGTACGCCATGCTCATTATAAAGTCATGTTTGATGTTTTCTTGTAATTGTTTAATATTTTTTACAAAATTGTTGAACGAGATTTTCGAATTTTTTAATTCATACTTCGTATTTTAGTCGCCGGGCACAAATGCTAAAACAAAATAACCGATGCGCAGGTTGTGGAATGAAAGTCGCTCAGGCATATTCCAGTCGGTTCCGGTATTGCCATTACCTAGGCAAGTACAATTGCTCCGGATGCCACAAGAATCAGATGGCTGCAATTCCAGCCAAAGTAATCGAACGGTACAGTTTCTAATCCTATGATACGTTACATCGATTGTTTCACAATGTACCTTTTTACTTTAAGGTGGGACTTTACGTTCTATCCAGTGTGCACCTTCGCCTATCGGTTGCTCAACGATATAAATGCAATTCCTCTCTATCGAATAAATCATCTGAATCCGAAACTCTACGAAAAAGTACGTGTTCTGCAAGTAGCTCGAAATATTAGGAAGAATCTAAAGTATATTAAGGATTTCATCATGAATTGCCGCTTTGCCATAGAGTGAGTATTTTCAACTAATGACTCAGTTTACGACAAATGCACCAACCATTTCAACATTTCTTTCAGGATGAAGGGACAAATGCAAAACGTTGCGGAGCACATAACGTCTGACTTGGACAGTTGGTCTATGGCGGATTTCATTTCCGTTAGAAGTGGATCCTTCCAGAAGGAAAAGACCGATCTGATCAAGCGCTGTGAGAAACACATCTATGAGTGTGAAGTAAGTAATAATTCAAAGACCCCTTCAAATGTCTCATAATCATCTCTTCTGCTTTACACGCAGCTCTGCATTGCGCATGGGTTCTTCTGTGAAAACTGTGATCGCAAGGAGATTATTTTTCCTTGGCAAAAACGAGTAGTAAAATGTAGCAAATGCGGCGCATGCTATCACGACACATGCTGGCTATCCGACTGCGTAAAGTGCGATAGACTGCAGCGCCGAATTGTGACCAGAAAGTGATCTACAATCAACTGAATCTACGCAAGGTGTTCAATATTTAAGTACCACGATTTTTTAAAAGCCTTATTAAACATGACGATTTAACAGCTCTAGTTAAAAATGTGTTAAATGTTGTCCGAAAAAATAACCACTGATGACACTAGAATGCGATAAAGTAGTTACCATGTCTATGATCGAAGAGGCAGTCCCTTTAGCATAATTAAGGTACTGCAACTTCAGGAACCTTCCTTGGCCGAGTGGTTAGAGTCCACGGCTACAAAGCAAAGCCTTGCTGAAGGTGTCTGGGTTCGATTCCCGGTCGGTCCAGGATCTTTTCGTAATGGAAATTTCCTTGAGTTCCCTTGGGATAGAGTATCATCATGCCTGCCACACGATATACGAATGCGAAAATGGCAACTTTGACTGTCCCAGTAAGGACGTAATGCTGTTCTAATGATATTCTAGAAAGTTTTCATATTTTCAATAATTGATGTTTTAGAAAGTTTTCATATTTTCAATAATCTACAACATTTCATTACGGTATCTTTTTAAATGAAAAAGTTTAAGAGCAAATTTCAAAAACTATGAATTTTGGCGCTTCGGACACACTTTTGCATATAACGCAAATATTCAGAAGACACCAAAACGCTATCTCTATTTTTCAATTTATTAATTAACCTACCTTGATACCTTGATGGTTGGTACCTTGATGGTTACTTTACGCTCGAAAACACCGAGAGCTTTCCGGTCTGCCTCTTTCAACGTCCACGCTTCGTGCCCGTAGAGAGCCACCGGAAGAATCAATGTTTTATACAGGGCGAAGTTTGTTTCCGTTTGCAACCTTTACATTTAAATGACAATTCCAACCCACAGGTGGAGCGCCGGTAGCGTCAATACAGGCATGTATCGTTTTTATCATGCCAAAACCACAAAAGTTATGCTAGCTGGCAATAGTTTTCCTATAAATACGCCAGATTCAGATCTCTTTTGGCTGGTGATTCTAGAACGGTTTAGAAGTGCGCGCGTGTGTAGACTTTTATTCATTTTGGAGGTTAGATCTGATTACCTCATGTGGTGCAAGTGTTTTAATTCTGGGTCATTGTCTCTTCATAATAGGGTCTTCAAAAATGATTGTTAGTCCGTTAGTGCAACCTACTATCTAAGGTATTGTTAGCACGGTTAAAATAAGTAGTCAGAAGGGGTTAAATCATGCAATCGTAAGATCAGTGTTAGTATTTGTTAGATTATTATTATCTTTATTATCGAGACTTTCAGCCGGAGGCTGGTTCGTCTCCAATTTGTTAGATAAAGCCTAAAATAATATGTTATAACTTATAGTTATTGTGTTAAAACCTCAAGGAACAATAACAGTACAACAAACAAGTTAAAAAACAACAAGAAAAAGGTAATACTTTTGTGAAACAAATCAGATAATGATAAATATGACGTCACAGGGGCTAATATGTGGTTAGGTCCAAGAAATGGACCTTTTTCTTCTCTTTGGAGCGAATTTCTAATAGGCAGTTCATCAGATGCTACTAGCGACGCCGCAAGACCCACCGAAGATCAGCGCCAGTAAATTGCAGCCAAAAGTGCCAGTGTTTATGGCTTCAGAGGAGTAGTCCAGTACCAAATCCGTAGCATTGAGACTTCCGAAGTACGATGGATTTTTCCTGGGAGTAGCATCTCCACAGGTAGGCGTTGGAATGGCGCTCCTAGAACCCCTCCTTCATCTGGATCAACGTTTCGAGGATCTGCTTTCATGTCACCAACCACCATCTTCGACGGCATCCGAATCCATTTCATCACTTCGGCATGTGTTGTCGAAAATCAGCAATCGGTCAGGGTAGCATCATGACCGCCATCTTCCTGCCTGGGTCATTTTCGATCGGGCTTCACTGCCGGATGTACCCATCAACCAGTGCAAACCAGAGGTTCCCAAACAACAAGCTACCATTCTTCAAAATCGCAAGTATTGACCCCAAAAGATGTGACGTCATTTAAATAGATATGTTATACTGTTAGAAGAACCAAAGTGGTAGCTAATTTCAAGAGCATAGCCCTGGGTTAAGATATTTCCACCACTTCTTGTTATTTTCCGCTTTGTCGGACTCAAAAGGAGCCATATTGTGCCTAGGGGCTGTCCATTAATTACGTAAGACAATTTTAGCGGTTTTTCAACCCCCCCTCCCCCCATGGTAAGATTTTTTGTATGAAAACCAAAAATAATTTGTATGGCGCGTAAGAAATCTTTCTTTTCACTGAGTCGTACGCCGCCTTGAAATCTATAAACAGATGGTGAGTCTGCAAGTTATACTCCCGGAATTTGTCTAGCATCATTCGCATGGTCCGTTGTCGAACGGCCCTCACGAAAACCAGCTTGGTAGTCGCCGAAGAAGGGCTCCTCGAGCGGACGCAGTCTGTTAAACAGGATGCGCGACAGAATTTTGTTCGCCGAATTCAGCAGGGTAATTCCTCTGTAATTGGCACACTCCAGTTTGTGCCCTTTCTTATAAATAGGGCGGATGAGGCCATCCAACCAGCCGGTGGGCAATTCTTCGTCCAACCATACCTTCAGAAGTACTCGGTGGATCGACTGGTAAAGCTACTCGCTTCCGTGCTTGAGAAGCTCGACCGGGATCTCGTCCTTCCCAGCAGCCTTACAGTTCTTCAGCTCGCTGATAGCCTTTTTAACCTCTCCTATGGTCGGTGGGTCCACAGCTTGATCGTCGTCATCTATGTTCATCCTGTTCCTCGCTACATTTCCATTTCCACCGTTCAACAATTGCTGAAAGTGCTCCTTCTACCTGGCAGCCACCGCCGTTTTATCGATCAGCAAATTCCCTTCTCGATCATTGCACATGGCGGGCACTGGTACGGTATTTGACCGTTGCATAGGATACCCGCATATCATTCATGCTTTCTTGAGCGTCAGCTACCACACTTTCTTCGTGCTGCCTTTTCTTTCTGCGGTGAGTTCGCTTTTCTTCGGCTCTCGCTGCCCTGTACCGCTCTCTGTTCTGTCGGGTACCGGCCACAAGCATACGGCTTCTGGCGACATTCTTCATGTCTGTCACTCTCTGGCACTCTTCATCGAACCAGTCGTTTCGTCTTCGTCGTTGACCAGTGCCGATCACTTCCCGCGCCGTTGTTGTCATAGCTTCTTGGATAGGGTCCCACAGTTTCGTGCGAAGTAAGTACTGCTGATTGCCATCCCTCTAGTTGTAGCGAAGGTTACTAGCCGCAGGCCATTATCGTTGGTAACGGAATGAAGGCTTTCCGTTCCAATGACGGGTCGGAAGAAATCTGCTCTCCCGATCTGCGCATTTGCGTCGCCGATGACTATCTTGACGTCTTGTTTTGGGCACTCTCCGTAGGCCTTATTCAGGCTCTCATAGAACTCATCCTTCATGTCATCAGGCTTATCGTTCGTTGGCGCATATATGCTGATCAGGCTCTAGTTGAAAAACTTGCCCTTCATTCTCAACACACAGATTCGGTCGCTTACCGGTTTCCACCGAATAATTCGCTTCATTTGCTTCCCAATCACTATGAAGCCAACTCCACACGGTTCACGAGCCAGGAGCCCAACACGTGCGGGTTCATTCAAAGTTCTTACGTTATAAGATCCAACTTTCCAATCGTTGTCCTTTATTCTTTGCCGGGTCTGTTGCCGTAAAATCAATCCGTTTGCTATACTTTTGCCTTTCTTGGTTGGTGAAGAGTCTTCGATAGGCCACCTAACCAGGGTTGCGCTACCTCATCGTGCTAGAGGGGCTGTCTCCTCGGTGGTGACTCGATACAGCATTATCCGCTTGTTTTTTACATGATGACCACGGTCATAGCCATCACAACCATCCACCTTTATCAGGGCCTTGGACCTGTAGCTCTGGTTCTCAATAGTTTTAAGTTCTTTCGGACATGCTACTATGGTGAGCCGTCATGCGCTAGCGGTGTTTATTATTTATTAATTTATTCCACTTAATTTCGTTCAGTGGAGTCTAATTTATTTTATTTAACAGTCAATATCAACAGACTACAAAAACCATAATGATAGAATGAACTAACATTAAAATTAAAATAAAAACATTTTAAAACTTAAATATACTATTCTGCGAAATGTGACACAAAACGCCGACGCAAAGTTGACCGAGGTAGGTGAAAATCGAATGATGCAGAAACTCGGTTGAAAACGCGCTGAATTCCACCAATCGCACCGTTCAGGCCATAATTAGTTCTATGAAGCGGCGTTCTCAACATAACACTTACGCAGGGCTCGCGGTTGTACGTTTATGTTGATCTGCTGTAGTAAATAGCTGCAGTCTATTCGGCCTTGCAAGATGTCAGCAACCAGGAGAGCTCTTGACGTATCCTTACGAACTCGAAGCAGCTCCTTGGTCCAAGTTATGATTGGTCTAGCCGGCAACGATCCTCATAACTTGGCAGACGGAACGGGTCACTACAAGGCAGTTTGCGCAAGGCGAATCGAAGAAACCGTCGCTGGACCGATTCAACTCTTTCAACGCCGTTGTTATAATATGGATTCCAAACGGGAGAACAATATTCCAGAATCGAGCGCACCAACGATCCATACAGATATTTCAGGCAATGAACATCGGAAAAATGTTTTGTCATCCTAAAAATGAAGCCTAAAGCCCTAGATGCTTTATCTATGGTGTATGACATGTGTTGTTTGTAGTTCAACTGCGAATCAAGGATAACTCCTAAGTCTTTTATGTGAGTTTTACGTTTAATTGTCGTGTTGGACAGCTCATAGTCGAAGTAGATGGGCTCTTTTTTCCTTGAAAAAGTAATCACCGAACATTTCTCTGGATTAACCAACATACGGTTGATGCTGCACCAGTTCGCAAATATTCCGAGTTGTCGTTGTAGGAAATGACAATCATTTAAAGACTGGGTTCGCAGGAAAAGCTTGAGGTCATCAGCATACGAAAGACGTGGGGCTTCGAGAACTAGGTTCACATCGTTAAAATATAGCAGGAAGATTAAAGGTCCTAAATGGCTGCCTTGTGGTATCCCAGACGCGGCAGGAAAGGTTTCTGATGTGCAATCGCCGATGGTGACCATCAGCTGGCGACCAGAAAGGTAGGATCGAAACCATTGAAGTAATGTACTGCTCACCCCCAGTCTGTGTAGTTTAGCGATAGCAATACTCTGGTTTAGCTTATCGAAAGCAGCTGACAAGTCGGTGTATATAACATCTGTTTGCATCCGCTCAACCATGCTTTCGGTAATAAACGAAGTGAGACATAGCAGATTGGTGGTAGTTGACCGGCCAACCATGAACCCATGAACTCACTGGACCAATGTGCATTGCTTACCTAGTTTTTGTGACCTATCTGACTCAGTTTTTACTCAGCTTTCTGATGTTGATCTCAGGATTTAGAACGAGCGGTGCGCTAATGGTGATAAATCGATTTTCTACCCAAATTTAAGATGACGGCCGAATTTAAAATGGTCGCTTGATTTGTTTTAGCTTCGAATGAAAGCTACATCTCTTCTCTATACGATGCCACTAAGATTGTTTTGTGTTTCAATGGAAATAAGAGACATACCTATCATGTGAAGAAATACACACGATTTATCAAAAAATGGGCTTTTTTGCAAACTGTTTAGCTAGGGGTCAACCATTTTGAGAAAACCGAAACCACCCTTTAGTTTTTGCGTATACTGTCGACCAGTGACATAAAATTGGAATTCTAACGAATTATATCGGTTGATTAAATTCTTCAAGAAAGTACACAGGGTGGAGTACACCTGGTGAATTCGGCGTACAAAATATTGACACGCATCCTGTTAAGCAGACTGAGACCGCTCGAGGAGCGTTCGAATTACCGAAGAACGTACTGAGGCTGTCTCTTAAAACGGGGCTCAAGACGGTTGGATTCGCCGATGACATCACCCTATTGTTTTATGACGAATCGATGGAAGAAGTAAGGTGTACACTCTATCTACACAGTCTGGATGAATACTAGAAAACTGGGACTAGACTATCACAAGACTGAGATATGTATACTTAAGTCTTGTGTACACCAAATACAGAGCATGGGCTGGTTTCAAGAGCTTCAGTGAAAAAATGAGCTGTGACAGATAACGTCTGAACATGGTTGTCCGGCGAAACTTATTAGGCAGATGCGGGCAAAGCTGGATGGTTCGATGGATTGCAGACGAGGTATCAACTTTATTTGTGACGTTAGGCGTATTGAAACAAGAAGACACACATTCGATTTTACTGTTTAACATTCATTCGAGGGTGCTATCATGAGATCTAGCATGCAGATAAACGGCACTATAATCACACGGTCTCTTTCCTTGACTTTGTGGAAGGTATCGACCTTATTTAAATCGATCAAAGGTCAGTGGAGGAGGCCTTCGTAGTTCTGAAGAGCAAGAGATACAGCGAGGATCAGCCAAGGCAAGGCGATGATTTGTGGTCAAAGACCACGTACTATACATTTTTTTGTGTGGACAAAAGACCATGAGGCACGAGGGGAGAGAAGGTGTTAGGAAATACAACAAAACAAAATGGCTAAGTGGTTTATGATGCTTTATGCTTATTAGACAATCGCTACTCTGAGGGCGTATAACTTAGCCGTTTATAAACGGATTTATTTCCGTTTTTCACTAGTTAATTTCAAAACACGAATGAAAGAAATATATCGACCACAACATCATCTTAAGAACGAAGCCCCACCTCAAATTTTTAGGAGCACAAGACTTGAGAACCAAACAGCGCTCCGCGTTGAAAATTTATCCCCTTGGTCACCACCTGCATGCAAGTAATTTGATTGATTTTCAACGCGAACTGTTGAAAACTGTGCACTTGAAAATTCAACGTTTGGCTTCGTTTTATAATCACCCTAAGCTGAACATAGAAAATGGATGGCTAACAAGTTATTATGTGAATTTCTTATGGAAAATAAAACCACTTTGATTATGACTGACTGTAAACGCTATATTTATTTATTCATTATGTCCATGTCAGCATCTGCTTAGTAATACTGACGGTATGAGTATATAATATTGGTAACATGTTGGAATATTTTCTGACATCCATATTGTACACTTCCATGAATTTTGCGTTATCCACTGTTATTGTTAGTCTGAGAACGGTTTCTTCTTTTTTGGTATTTGATAACGTTTACTGCATGTCCATTATCGCAAAACAGAAGATTGCGGTAACACCTCACGGCCAATATCAATACACTGATTTTTAGATTTTAGCTCTTCACGCATTTCATGTTCCAGTTGTGCTATTGCATATGCGACCTACGTTATATGTATACAAAAGAAAATACAATATCGAAAACAACTTATCCTATAACAGACTGTTGAGATTTCGTGGATATTTACAATTTCGGTGAGCGGTAATTGGCGGTAGGATAATTAGTAACTATTGCTATTTCCGCTGTCCCGTTTGCCCCAAGACGATGATAGTTTGTTCCATTTCTCCGATCGTTTTCCCCACAGTCCTTTCAGGTTGTTCCATCCGGGTTCGCGTTTACCCCATGAACCTAAAATGAAAAATGTGTAATATAATTAACACATACTTATGGTGGGTTAATTTACCTATTTTTCAACTACTAAAGTTATAATAGCTTATTTCAATCAAATGCATTTCAGAATAAAGTTATCAATCTATTATGCCATCCAAGCAAAGCACATCATATCGAGTTATAACTTTTGACCAATTTACCTCTGAATTTGTTCCACTGCGCCGGTCCAGCATTTACTCGCTTTCCCCATCCGCCGTTGATCTTGTTCCAGGCTCGTTTTTCCACCGGATATTCTTCATCGGACCCATCATACTGAGTGTCCAACTGTGCCAGTCGTTGGTTGATCAGCCCCTTTATCAGATACTTATTCAGTTTATCCAGCTCATTCTCGGCGTTGCCATAATCTGCCGTATCATCGTTTCTTCCTGTGTATCCGTAATAGTCGGCGTTAGGGTCCGGTTGCTCGCTAGTTGGTGTTCGCTTTCCCCATCCGCCCTGCAGGTTCTTCCACGTTCGTTTCTGAGGGCTGTGCGAATGCGTTGACTCGTCGGCGTGCTCCATCTGATGCTGCTCCAAGGAAGCACTTTCAGTCTGGATGTTGCTAACTAGAGAGCACAGAACGAGCAACAGTAGTAACTTTCCAAAATTCGTCCATAGAATTAGGTGCTGGTTGATCATATTAATCGATGCAAATCTATAAAACAGAAAAATGAAAAATGATTTTCGGTAAGTTTGATAACACAGATCCGAAGTCGAAGTTATCTAATATCATGTGTGTAATGCCTTTGAGACGACTATTGATCAGTGCCTGCTGATTTCCATGGATCTTTCAGCAGAAATCAGATCAATATACACCCGATTCTGTTTTTGCACGGGGGATGCGTACCGTGCAAAAAAAGTTATCAGTTCAAAATTTCAAAAACCGTGCAAAAAAAGTAACACCATTTCTCGACGTTTCATGCAAAAAAAGGTTTCGGCGGAAAAAAATGTATGGAAACTTTTTTTGCACGGCCGTGTAAAAAAAATCCGTGCAAAAATAGAATCGGGTGTATACTGATTCGTTGGATATCATACAGCACGTAGCAGTTGAACTGGTGAGTTTATAACGGATACTTTCGTAGTGATCACCAGGAGGTCCGGTACAGACTCGGTGAACGGACACAGAGTGCAAGGCAAACTCGTGAACGAATGTGGAAGACGAAGTAGTTCCAGAACGAACAGAAACCTAAAGCGGTTGGAAAGCACTATAAGCTTATGTGCTTAAGAGTAGCAAGCGCATACCACACGGGTTTCAAAGAGGAGATTCAAAGGAAAGATGCTAATCGGGCTCATCATCAAGGAAGATTCATTTATTTAGTTAACATCTAAACAGATAACACTGAATCAGCCATTTCACGCCACAATACTCGGTTCGTGGCGGCATCTCTCCATCTTCGGTTCTGCCCCACGCTCACCAAATTGCTGTTCACTTGATCCGCCCACCTTGCACGCTGCGCTCCACGCCTTATTGTACCAACCGGATCCGAAGCGAACATCATATTTGCAGGGTTGCTGTCCGGCATTCTTGCAACATGCCTTGCCAATCGTATCCTTCCAGCTTTGTCCACCTTCTGGATACTGGGTTCGCCGTAGAGTTGGGCGAGCTCGTGGTTCATCCTTCGCCGCCACACACCGTTTTCCTGCACACCGCCAAAGATCGTCCTAAGCACCCGGCGTTCGAAGACTCCAAGTGCTTGCAGGTCCTCCTCGAGCATCGTCCACATTTCATGCCCGTTGAGGACTACCGGTCTTATGAACGTTTTGTACATGGTGCTTTTGGTGCAGGCCCATAGCAGGCCCGACTTCCACTGATAATGCGCCTCCGTATTTCACGGCTAACGTTATTATCAGCCGTCAGCATGGATCCAAGGTAGACGAACTCATCGACCACCTTAAAAGTATCCCCGTCTATCGTAACATTGCTTCCTAGGCGAGCCCTGTCGCGCTCGGCTCCACCTACTAGCATGTACTTTGTCTTGAACGCATTCACCACCAGTTCAACTTTTGCTGCCTCTCCTTTCAGGCGGTTGTACAGGCCTGCCACCTTTACAAATGTTCGGCCGACAATGTCCATATAATCAGCGAAGCAAATAAATTGACTGGATCTCGTGAAAAACGTAGCACGGCTCTCCGCATAACACCTTCTAGCGCAATGCTAAACAATAGGATGTAAGTGTTTGGTTTGTTGATTGATAGTGTTGAGGAGATTTTGTATTTTTGTTTATCCGTTATATGATAAGAAATGTTCTTCGTAGTTGTGTAGATTTTTCCCCAGTAGCACTAGGCATACAACTAGGGCAAAAGTATGTCAGCTAACCGTAACCATGAAGGCTACCATCCACTGAGCTCCCAAAACCTACCACCAGATTTCTGGTAGCATAGCGTTCGGGCGGTCATGAGGGATGGCGAAATGGGGGCAATCGTAGAAAACCCGAATGGAAAAGGGTAATGACCGACGACCTAGGTCAAGAGCCTCTTTGGTAAAAGGTATATGACTGATCGTTCATTTTCCTGGATACCTTCAGCTGTCACTAAAGTTAAGTAAAAATTTAGAAAATGAAAGTAGTGTGAACAAAAGTGGACACCAGATAACTGCCAAAGCCCGCCGTTTTTGGTATAGAACCACGAAGTTATTTCACCCTCCTATGCCGTTATAGAGTCCTATTCCGGGTACTTTCCGGCATCGTCATTAGCCGAAGACCGATCCGTCACCATATCGGTAGCCTAGGACGCGTAGGAGGGAAGGAAGTGACGCAAGGGAGAAGATAGAAGGAAGTAGCCTAATAAACCTGTGAAAAAAATAAAGTAGGAGGTTTAAATATTGAAATGATTGGGTTTCCTAAATTTCTAGTGCGTAGACTTAGGTGGGCGTGTTGACCCTGAGGCAGTTGAGTCGAGGAGTCTCTAAGACGCTCCTGATTGGCTGACCGAAACTTACAAGGCACAATAGTCCATCACATCTGATAAGATGTTAAATTATTAAGTCTCGAGAGATAGCTCTATGCAGTGGATACTATCGTATGCCAGCTTGAAATATATGAAAAAGTGATGCGTTGGGACCTGGTATTCACGACATTTTTTGGAGGATTTGCCGTACAGTGGTGGTCCTTTGTCAATCGGCCGGCTTGATAACTTCGAACTCGTTTACTACAGGAAGATTGTAGGCCGCATTTTGAATGGTGATCGCACGAAAGTTCTCACAATCTAATTTGTCGCCCTTGTAGATGGGACATATTCCTTCAACTCTGTTTCCCAGATTGTGCCTATCAGCCGGTGCAGAAAAATGACCAGCCTCTTCGAGCCCATCTTTATGAGTTCAGCTCCGTTACCATCCTTACCAGCAGCTTTATTGTTCATGAGCTGATGAATGGCTGTTCTAACCTCCATAATTACCTGTGCTCTCAGGGCTATTCAGGTGTTCGTCGAAGTGCTGCTTCTACTTTTCGAACACCTCACGCCGTCCGCCAAGATGCTCTCATCCTTATCCCTGTACATCTCAGCTCGCGACACGAAGCCGTTGCGGGATGCGTTGAGCTTCTGATAGAACGTGCCTGTTTCTTGAGACCGACACAGCTGTTCTATATCCTCCAAGCGGCATTTTTTTTTCCGAAAGAGGCAGGTCTCCTGTTGCCATTTCCGTCTATAATGTTCCCTTGCTCCAGCATGACCGCCCGCGCTGCATTCTTCTCCTCAAAAATCTACCTACATTCCTCGTCGAACCAATCGTTCCGTCGACTCCGCCCTACGTACCCGACGTTGTGTCGATGCACTGATATATAACTTATTAAATTGAGGCTCATATCACTTACCAAGGTGAATCGTGTAGCTTTTGAACCTTACCACTAAAAAAACTTCTTTCTGTGGAAACCATGAAGATGTAAATGTGATCTCAGTGTCTAGTAGCAATGGACGTCACATCAACATTGCTTCCCTTCCTCTATGACCGATGAGGACGTGGCCGGCGCCATTATTGACATTACTAAGTTTGGAGTTCTCAAAATTGTAGATTGAAGATTGCATGCTACTCCCAAGCTGCATCTGTTGGTTCCCTGTACAATTTTGATTATTCCTGTCGATCACGGACCAGCAACTTCGAATTGTACGGTCATCAATGCTTATGCTATGCTAATCATGTTACTTGGATAGGCTTTGTAGCTGCTCTTACTCAGTTTTTTCTCAGCTTTCTGATACTGATCTCAAAATTCGAAAAAGCAGTGCGCTAATGGTGAAAAAACAGATTTTCTGACGAAATTCAAGGTGGCGGCCAAATTCAAAATTGTCGTCATTTTTTTTAACTTCAAATGAAAGCTATATCCTGCTTCTACATGATTCCATTAAGTTTTCTATGTGTTCCAAGTGAAATATGACACAGCACATATCATGTAAAGAAATACCTAAGATTTATCAAATAATCGTTTTTTCGTAAACTGTTTAGCTAGCTGGCTTATGATGGATCCACCAATTTGAGTAAACCTAAACGAGGGTAGTCGATCATTGGCCCACACTAGCGATCATTGGCATACATTTGGAATTCTGACGATGTGTGCCGATGGGGACGTGGCTTCAGCAAGAATTGCTCATTATGCAACAAGACCTGTGCAGTAGCACAAAGAACAGACAAAATTTCATTTCATGTAAAGATTCGAATCAACCACCAGCACCGTCAACGCAGACAGGCCGACATACACGGAGCAAACAGAAAACCCATATTTGAGTAATTTTAAACTTACTTTTGAGTTATTTTTCTCTCCCTATTTCATTCACTCCTTCTATGAGCCTCTGTACGCGCCATAAATTCTTTTGTTCTTTTGACTTATGCTGTGCGCCGTGTGTTGGGGCTGTCTCGCTCTCTCACACGGGCAACTTGAAAACAGGACGCACAGTAAAAGTCAAACGTTTTATGGCATGCATAGGCTCATTGTTGCCAGAGAGCGAAGAGCAAAACAACCCAAAAACCGAACCTTTGTGCGTTACCTCAAATTTGAGTAAGTGGTTTAGTACTGGAAGTTGAGTTATTTGATCTGCCGGTTGAATGTAAAGAACTTAGTTAGTACGTATTTATTTGCATGGCTGCAAATGAACACAACTTCTACTCCTACTACTCAAAATTAGATTAACTTACGAACCCCTGGAATTGAGTGGAATGAACTCACTTTTGAGTACTTCATTTTCTCCGTGTACAAACTCGTTTCGACAACACGATGTCACTTGTGATCGTCAAAATGCATTAGCCCACAAAGCAACGCTAGCGACAAGTGGCAACTTTTGATATCGCCACCAGCGCCAAAGTGTAAAATGAACAGTATAATGCTTTACACATGCTGGCGAGAAAAGATGAACGTCTGTTCTCTGTGGCAGTAGTGTGAAACGAATAAAATCGATGCGAGCGCCTTTAGTTGTGAGGTTTGAAACCGAGAGAATTTGAAATTATCGTTGAATGAGTGGTCGATATTAATTTACTCAGTGTTATGTCTGTTTGTCTGTGGTATCCCAAGCAACCAATAGTTCGGATTGTACTTAAGCAGTGAACTCTAAAGATCACTTCAAGTATAAATGTAGTTTCAGTGAAACTTTTTCGCTGGTTAAGAGAACACAATATCAACGGAACTTGATTCTCGAAAGAGTAACTCGTGAACTTGTCAACAACTAGAAAGTTCAGAACAAGGCAACTTAAACGGTCTTTTTGTAAACCGTGAAGTTTGGTTAAATGGCCCTGTTATCCGAACTTTTGGTTGCTTGGGAATATTATTGAACTTTAGCAAAGACATACATTTGCTTAAAACATTGTCACAAACACGGATGTTGCAATTTATTTTCTTTCACTTTGTCTATTACAGTTTTTGCTGGAGAAAGTCACTCTTTATGTTTTATCTAGAGCAAGTGGAAAAGAAAATACTTTACTGGTAATATCCCGAGCAAAGTCCTGCATCAGAATTAAAGCAAATTTTGGACATTATTTGTAGTGTCAAGTGGATATTACAATTTGATTTAATTTTATCTTTGTTATATTCGTTATTGTATTTTATTTTCGTTCTGCTGTTAATTAACATTATTATAATACTTTAGTTTATGAGCAATCAGAATGATATTATTTATACCAGTACGAAAATTATTTTGATGCTAAACAAACTCAATGAGTTTCAAATATATTCAAATCTATAACTCAAATAGTTTAAAAAGGCCAAATACAGCAACAAGCTGAGTCGCCATGAAATATTATAACTTACGACATCTCAAGCTTTGCTCGGGTTGAATGTGTAGGGGAACAACTTCAACGAATAGCCAATCGATATGCAAACAAAACTCTTGAACTTTTGACGAGGACTGCCCCCTTGTCGTTGGAAAGAAATTCTCACGTCTTATCCTTTAACAGACCGCCCTGGGACGAGTCTTTCATCGTTGATCATGACGTCTGCAACGTGAAGCATCGGTATTATTGGCTCCAAGTGGATCTCTTACGAGGCTCCCCTGCCTAGCGTGTAACCAAGTTAATTGACTTCCGATGCAATCATGGTTTTGTCACTACATTGTGGCTTGGTATAAATTAGCATGTTTGATGAAACATAATCCTAAAAAGAATCAATATGACTAAACCGATAGGTCAAAGTTTTGCTGCAATGTTTTCTCTAAAGGCTTCTTACTTTTTACGAAAAGCAAGACAAATCGATATACAATTAGAAACTTGTTTGATCGGGAATTTTCAAAATATAAAAAAATGCCGAAAAGGCTCTCTTAGTTTAGCAGTTGATTTTTTATGAATCTGTGAAGAATCTGTAGAAAATCCAAATGCAAATTTCGTCTACTATTTCTCACACCCCAGTTTGCAACAGCAAATATAAAGCAAACAATTTGAATTTCTGCACTCGGTGTCCACACAAATTGTGAGCTATTCGGAAGGCGAAATCGTTTTATTGCTATTTATTTCTATGCCACCACCACCCAGATTGAATTTCTTTCCGATTTCGTACTGACATTATCGCCGCAAATTTCATGCATATTGAATCGGTGAGCAACCAGCAGCTGTTCAAACATGCATCAGTAATTAGGAAATTCATTACTCAACCGCGTCCCGTGTTGAATGGTCCGTAAGATGGACAGTTTTGGCGCGATTAAGGTGTTAAGCGGTAATTATGTGTTTGGAATTAAATCTCATGGTTGGAAATTTTATTACGGTTTAGATTAAATTCCAAAGTTCTATGTTAGTGGTAGTCTTTTGGATTTAAATAGTCTTATATTTAATCTCCACGGGGTGACTGATACCTAACAATCCCAACTGATTACTTTTAACTTTAACTGCTCGTCACAAATTCAAGGATTTATTTTTTACTTCTTAACTGGGACAGAGCCAGCTTCTTAGCTTAGCATTGTCTGCACAGATTTTCCCTTATTGATTTTTAGTACATCCTTAAGACATTCTCTAACCATTTCCTAATGTGAATCATCCAAAAATGTCAAGGGATTAGGAATTCTTTTTGATGATTTTCGAGAGTTTTATTTAAAAAATCTTGAAAGATTTTATTCCAAAAATCTTTTAAAATA
The DNA here is from genome assembly GCF_002204515.2 of Aedes aegypti. Classification (NCBI taxonomy): domain Eukaryota; kingdom Metazoa; phylum Arthropoda; class Insecta; order Diptera; family Culicidae; genus Aedes; species Aedes aegypti. The sequence continues at coordinate 142,407,759 of NC_035107.1, forward strand.
TTTACATAGATAGGTTTTATAAAAGTCTATAGTTCTATAGTTCATCCTATAGCATGCACTTTACAAGACATTAATTCAAGAATGTTTCAAGGAAATTTCTTCCAAAGTTGTGAACAATTGCTTCAGAACATATGCATTTCTAGATATTTGAAACAAACTCACCAAACCCTTTCTTCTAATTCCCTCAGCAAATCATCGCTCGTCTCTCACACGCGTGGAAGACTGGTTGTTTCTAACTGATGCAAAGCACTAGCGACTCCACCATCTTTTCGCTGCTATGCAATCAAAACGCAAAAATTTAATAAATTTACCACGTAGGGTAGCTGTACCAATAGTGGAGGTACTAAGCACGACTGAATCTCATTTAACCGCCTAAATTCAAGAAGCGCAATTATTGTACATGTTAATGTTGTGACGGGAAGAAACGACCATTGGCTTAATGAGAAAAATGATTTCATCGCAGTAATCCACGGCATGTCAGAGAAAAATAATACCTCCACTATTGGTACACTGTTCCTTTAGTTGCGGTATATTTTTAATTTGCGTTCCTATAGTTGTGGGACCCTCACTGTAGGAACACTTTACCGCAACTATTGGTACAAGTAAGAAACGTTTTAGCAATTTTAGTGATATTTCATCAGTTTTAAAGCAATTTGGACGCTCTTTTCAACTATTCCGTGTATCAAGAAGCCAATACGTCGATTGGCAGTGTCGGTTCTGTGGTTAATGTAATAAAATCTGTGAAAACGGCACTACCGCAACTATAGGAACACCCACAACTAAGGGATCACTTATCCTACAACGCGACGCGAAATAATACTCTTTTCACTAAATCCGGGTTCAGTTTCAGTATTCCAGTAGAATCACGAAAAATGAGTGTGAAAAAACACCTGCCAAAATGACACTCGCGATTGTCCGGACGAACCGGTCGAAGTAGAATCACAAAGTTAGCGAAAACACACTTTAATTACTTTATTCCACATGTGTTCTTATTAAATTTTTAATTGGCTTACCACCATTTTATTTTTCGCCGGCCAAAAAAAAATGGAACCGAAGTAAACGTGACAGAAAATTTGAAACGCAGACGCCCGCGCGCACGGCTTGCTGCGATCTCTCAGAAATTGCAAAAGTGTTAGATTCCTCAAAAAATACTGTGTACTGAATACCTAAGTAGGTACGAAGAAACTATTTCGATGGATCGCAAGCCACGAAGGAAGCGTCGGGCAGTTACTGTGCACCGTCAGCTGTGGATCAAAGTCAGGATCATTGATTCAAATCCAAACATCTCAGACATTCATTTAAGAAAATAAGTTCGGTGCTGCACGCAGTACCGTGCGATGGATTCGTCTTTGGATATTGAAGCCTACGATCATATCATGTCTGCAGACAACCTAATAGGCAACAAAATAAGAGCAATGTGGCTAGATTCCGTACCATGAAGCTGTTTGATCGAGTGTTGACGGAATTTAAGGGTTCAGCCCAATTTAAAGATTTTAGGCTATTATGAAGTGGAAGCTAAGAGCGAATGAAAGTATCGCCAAAACATCGACGAACTGTAAACTAAACAGGATGAACTCGTCAAAAAATAATGCAAAATTAATAAACAGTAAGTCCGACAATTTATTGTAAATTATTTTAAAAGGAGATGAATATTTTTTTTATTATTTTTCCTTTGAAGCTTGAATGTAATGCAACATTTGAGTAAAAACAGAATTTAGTTTTGTTGAATTATACCCAAAATATTCCAATTTTAAATGGGCAACACCTTATACAAAAACTATTTACAAACAAAAACTATTTACAAGAGAGGTGAATTCAATGGGTTGATCGATAGGAACAACCTTCTGTGAAAGCTTACATGTGCAAAATCCTATCTCACCTTAAGATCATTTTCCTGGTATTAAATTTCTTCAAGAAGATTATACAATAAAGCCAAACTTCGAACAATGAAGAGCACAAGTCTTGAGAACCAAACAGCGCTCCGCGTTGAAAATTTATCCGATTGATCACCACCAGCAAGCAATTTAATCGATTTTGGTTGCCAGATTGTCCAGACTCATGCACTTGAAAATTAAAACTTTGGCTTCGTTTTATAATCACCTTTTTTTCTTTTCGGAACATAAACCACTGCGACCAATATATGATCTATTGTAGTATATCCCGTGTCCTTTGTTTAGTGCATGCCATGTTACCTTATCACTATCGAGAAGTGATAAAGTATTCGGTTGTAATTCCTAACTTGTTCGCAGGAAAGGATTCTAATTGAAAGGTTCCGCTATTTATACCCTTCGAAGAGTGTGGTGGGTACACTCTCCACAGGCGCGCCCCTTTATCAGTCAAAATCGGATCCCTTGATAAAGTAAAGAAATTACATATTGTTCATGCATCAGAAGGCACGGTAAATGGCTGGGCATGGCGTACCATTGGTACCTCGCGTACCTGCAGGAATAAAATAGACCCCTTTGTGCGGTCCTTAGCCTCTTGCCCTGCCACTCCTATCCCTACCTCCTCGTGGTTTTGGCCGAAGTACGAGTAACCTTGGGGAAGATCGGGTAACCAACCCCGGTGGGAACTTTGGTCGTATGCTGACAGGGAAGGAGGGGTTTGCTTTTGCTTTTACTTCTGCAAACCTTGAGCGTCTGTACTCTATGTTAGGAGCGGCTCACAACAGCGTCTGTTCCCCATGTCTGGGGCGGCTGATCATCGTCCGAGTGCCAGAGAAGGACTCTAAGCTAAACTGCGCACTATGGTCCTCCGAACATTTAGGGGAAATGGTCCTCCGGAAATCTAGGGGGTTGATGTCAGGCCCTGCAAGCCAACCGTGAAAACACATCAGCACAGGAACGTCAACTAGAGAATACGGACCGGAACAATCGGCAAAGACCACAACGACGAAAATGGACTAGCGATTGGAAGCTCGGTACGTGGAACTGCAAATCTCTCAACTTCATCGGAAGCATTCACATACTCTCCGATGTACTGAAGATCCGCGGTTTCGACATCGTAGCGCTGCAGGAGGTGTGTTGGACTGGAGCAATGGTGCGAACGTTTAGAGCTAATCATACCATCTACCAGAGCTGCGGCAATACACATGAGCTGGGAACAGCTTCCATAGTGATGAGTGATATCCAAAGGCGCGTGATCGGATGGTGGTCGATCAACGAAAGAATGTGCAAGTTGAGGCTCAAAGGCCGGTTCTTCAACTTCAGTATCATCAACGTGCATAGCCCACACTCTGGAAGCACTGATGATGACAAGGACGCATTTTACGCGCAGCTCGATCGCGAGTACGACCGCTGCCCAAGCCACGACGTCAAGATCATCATAGGAGATTTGAACGCTCAGGTTGGCCAGGAGGAGGAGTTCAGACCGACGATTTGAAAGTTCAGCGCCCACCGGCTGACGAACGAGAACGGCCTGCGACTGATAGATTTTGCCGCCTCCAAGAATATGGCCATTCGTAGCACCTATTTCCAGCACAGCCTCCCGTATCGGTACACCTGGAGATCACCTCAGCAGACAGAATCGCAAATCGACTACGTTTTGATCGATGATCGGCAGTTCTCGGACATAACCGACGTCAGAACCTATCGTGGCGCTAACATTGACTCGACCACTACCTGCTGATGGTGAATCTGCACCCAAAACTATCCGTCATCAACGATGTACGGTACCGACGCCCGCCTCGATACAATCTAGCGCGACTGAAAACCGGATGTCGCAAATGCGTACGCGCAGCATCTTGAGGCCGCGTTACCGGATGAGGGTGAGCTCGACAGGGCCCCTCTTGAGGACTGCTGGAGGACAGTCAAAGCAGCCATTAACGACGCTGCCGAAAGCATTGTCGGATATGTGGAACCGAGTTCAAGAAACGATTGGTTCGACGAAGAGTGCCATGAGGTTTTAGAGGAGAAGAATGCAGCGCGGGCTGCAAAGCTGAAGCATGGTACGCGACAAAGCGTGGAGCGATACAGACTGAAGTGGAAACAGCAAACCCGCCTATTCTGGGACAAAAAGCGCCGCCTGGAAGAGGTGGAATGCCAAGAGATGGAGTTGCTGTACCGTTCTCAAGAAACGCGGAAGTTCTATCAGAAGCTCAACACATCCCGCAAAGGCTTCGTGCCGCGAGTTGAAATGTGCCGGGATAAGGATGGGAGCATCTTGACGGACGGACGCGAGGTGATCGAAAGGTGGAAGCAGCTCTACGATGAACATTTGAATGGGGCAGAGAACACAGGCACAGAAGGTCAGGACAGCGAAGGCAATGGCTACGTCAGCACAGCGGACAGTGGAAACCAACCAGCTCCCACGATGGGGGAAGTTAAGGATGCCATTCAACAACTCAAGAACAACAAGGCTGCTGGCAAGGATGGTATCGGAGCCGAACTCATCATCATCATCACTCCAGTTCGGTCGAGTCTCGGCGGGAACTACGACAGGGCAACGGACTTTCGGGCCTGTTGTTCAATATTGCGCTTGAAGGTGTCATGCGGAGAGCCGGACTTAAGAGTCGAGGCTCGATTTTCACGAAATCCGGACAATTTGTTTGCTTCGCGGATGACATGGATCTTATTGGGAGAAAATTTTAAACGGTGGCGGTGTTCACCTGCCTTAAACGCGAAGCAACAAGAGTCGGGCTAATGGTGAACGCGTCGAAAACAAAGTACATGCTGGTTGGTGGAACTGAGCGGGACAGGGCCCGCCATGGAAGCAGTGTTACGATAGACGGGGATACCTTCGAGGTGCTGGACGAGTTCGTCTACCTCGGATCCTTGTTGACGGGTTACAACAACGTTAGTCGGGAAATACGAAGGCGCATCATCAGCGGAAGTCGTGCCTACTATGGGCTCCAGAAGAAACTGCGGTCAAGAAAGGTTCACCTCCGCACCAAATGCACGATGTACAAAACGCTCATAAGACCGGTAGTTCTCTATGGGCATGAGACGTGGACTATGCTCGAGGAGGACTTGCAAGCTCTTGGGGTTTCCGAACGCCGAGTGCTAAGGATGATCTTCGGCGGCGTGCAGGAGAACGACGTGTGGCGGTGAAGGATGAACCACGAGCTCTTCCAACTCTACGGCGAACCCAGTATCGTGAAGGTAGCTAAAGCTGGAAGGATACGCTGGGCAGAGCATGTTGCAAGAATGTCGGACAACAATTCTGTAAAGATGGTGTTCGCTATGAATCCGGTCGGAACAAGAAAACATGGGGTGCAGCGAGCTAGGGATTGACCAGGTGCACCAGGACCTGAAGAGCGTGAGTCGCAGTCGAGTATGAAGAGAAGCGGCCATGAACCGAGTGAATTGGCGAAATATTGTTGGCGAGGTTTTATCAGGATAGGGTGCCGGTGCCATTAGTGGACTACCTTAGCTATAAAAAATAATAACAAAAAAAACAGAGATCTTTTGTCGTCACCAGAAAGATTTCAGCCTCTACTATATGGGAAAAATTGAATTGAAACGAGTGATAAAACTATTTTTTGACATAAAATCGCTTGAGCCACTATTGGTACACGTGTTCCAGTTGCGCTAGTGCTCCAGTAGTAGACGTTCGGGAATGATACAAGGCATTTCAAACAAAATGGTAAATTTTTACACAGGTTTAACATTTTTCCTTGGAACGGCAACTAACATCTTTCGAATGAAGCATAAATATCAACTCTTGAGCTTTTCTTCATTTTTGTACATCCATTTTAAGAACTGCTTCCACCCGTTGATCCACACTGGAACACGACAGCCACTACTGGTGCAAGGGAGCTATTTTTTGCATAAACCATATTATTTATTTGACTTTTTGATAATTTGAAATTTGGCAAATCGACTACACTAGAGACGATCTATCCACCAAAAATAGCACATGTTGTTTTTATCGAAAAACGTACGTTTTATTCCATAGTCCAATGTACTGGTACATTACAACCATTGGTACCGGTACCCTAATAGATGTAAAGCCAAATTAATAAATAATAATCATGCATCAGAATCCTAGTCCTCACTTCTTCAAACTAGAGAACAAAATAAATAAAAGATCAAGGAAACACATTGTTGAATTCGACTCAATTTTTTTCCTTGTCCCAAGATCATTCTCGGCCAACTGGGAAAACTTAGACTTGTCACTTTTAACAAGGTTCAAAATGTAATAAGGACTAATAAGCGTTTCTTTGATTTTTATAACATCCTGTTCTCTTCATTTGAAGCATTCAGGACTAGGATGCCCTTCACACTTAGATTAAATTACTGGGGTCGGTAAAATTTTACTGGGTTTTGGAACTACCGAAAAAGTCAGTAAAATGAAAACTGTCGCCACGCGTAATTGAAAAGCAAATTTCACCATGTTTTATTTTTTATCGATAAATGATATAAAAAGAAAGCTCTCTGCAAAATTTCAGTAAAAAAATCTCTGTTTTTTGATTTCTGACATTTTTTTTAGTTTACTGACTTTTTCGGTAGTTCCAAAACCCAGTTATTTTTACCGAACAGATTGAGTGTGTTAATATGCTTGCGTAAAGTTTTCTTACCAACTACCAAATGGTAGAGATATTAAAATTAACATTAAAATTAAAAAGGTCAGCGAGTGACCCAAACATTTTGATCGAAATTGAAAGCCAGCGGAAATGCATTTAAAGTTTTATTTTGGCGTCGAGCGTTCTTCAGTGCATTTTTTCATACAAAATGAGAAAAAGTCAAGCAAATGAGAACGAAGCCGCTTTTGTCAAATTGCTGCCCCTGCAGAGCACAATACATATCTCATCGGATAACTAGCCGGGTGGCATGATTTGCAACGCAAGCAAACATTGAATTTTGTTTGCCAGCTACTTTCGGAGGGAGAATATGCAAATTTCCCCATCGTCGTCACATACACTTCCTGGTTTAACAGACTGGTTGAGCGGACCTTTACCACCACCCACCACTTGGACTCCAGCATCGCAGATGAAGTTGCAGTGTAATACTTTGTGCTAATATAATAGATATGGCTCAATAGCATTACTCGCCAGTTTCGGTTATTATGTCACAAGCATTTCTTCATTAGATATGTTGAGCGGTCGCGTTGATGATTGTAACATATTCAATACTGCAAAAAAAAAACGAAAATAACGAAAGTTATAATGCGAGTAATTACGAAGAAGAATATAAATATGGGATAACCAGGAAATGGCCCACTTCTACTACTGTTGTGCAATGTAAAAGGGTCAACCACCAGTTGCCCAAAAAAGCCTCATTTGTAAAACCCTAATTTGCATAAATATTGTTGTTGCTCACCACTCGCACGCCCACTAAGTTGGTCCAATTTCAAAGTCTCAAGTGACGGCAAGATCTCAGTGCCGGATTAAAGTGAATGTCTTAGGTTGGTGTATTAATTGTCGCTATACTAGGGAGAACTATTTAAGGTGATTATAAAACGAAGCCAAAGTTTTAATTTTCAAGTGCACGGGTCTGGAGAATCTGACAACCGTTCGCGCTGAAAAACGATCAAATTGCTTACTTGCTGGTGGTGAACAATCGGATAAATTTTCAACGAGGAGCGCTGTTTGGTTCTCAAGACTTTGCTCTTCATAGTTCAAAGTGTGGCATTGTTCAATAATTATCTTAATGCATCATTATCTTAAGCTTTATGAGAGGCTAGAAACAGATTACAGAGGGATTCCGTTTTTTGCAACATGTTCTAAATTTTCAGTTGTCAAACACGGAACCGTGCCAGAATCTGGATCCATTTTCATGATTTTATTTTTCAATATTTGGTTCAGAAAACATTATTAGGATGATGTTACATCATCCTTATTAAATCACTAGTGGTCCCGGCAAACTTCGTATTGCAATCAAGTAGGCTGTTGGAAAACGTCAAGAAATCCCCCATAAAAAATGACGCCCTAGTCTACTCCCATTTACCCGATTATTCCGAAGACTTTCTCAAACTTTTTCCTCACACGAACACGTCGCATCCCTTATGGAGTATTACAGTGAAAAACTTGCGTTAATCCGTTGACCCGTTCGCAAGCCATTTCGTGACATACAAACACCACTCCATTTTTATTTATATAGAAGAAGAAGATATGATGACCAGACATCGGAACGGTCACTTCGAAACAGATTTCTTCAGCGCATGGTAATGCTGTGGATGTATCGACCCGTAGTGCTAAACATAATTTATGTTTCAGACACTTTTCAAAACTTGTTTATTGTTGACACTATTTTGAAAGCTTTATCTATACTATTTATATGTATGAGCCATGTTAAACCTGTAATCGCATAAGTGACCTTTATTCCGAAAAGTTTGCAAAAGAACAGACTTAACCATACACAAAAATCGATGAAATCCATGACTCCGTACCTGGCCCCGAAAACCCTAGCTACGCCACTGACCCCATCTATCTCTACTATAAAGTATGTTTCTAACAATATTTTTGTAAATTTATCTGATTTTTTATTAATTCAGAAATATTTTATATGAAAACAAGTTTTTAGCAATTTCTCATCGTAATAGGCTGTTTTTAATCATTTCAATCTGTCATAAAGCTACCTACTTTCCTGCACTGAGTTATGCAGTGCGGTAATAGTCATTACCCAACTGAAATCAGTTGCGTAATGAATATTACGAAACGCCTTTACATAACAATTTTCAGTAATTGTAAAATATTAATGAATGCATATCGATATGGTTTATGATATCCTCAAGTGGTCTTCTATGGAATTGCAAAAAATATTGTAAGCAACTCGTAGCAGAACTCGATTTTTACAGCACTCGTTGTAATTATCCAACTCGGCGAGCCTTGGATAAATGTACAGCTCGTGCTGTAAAAATCATTATTCTGCAACTTGTTGCGTAAACTACTAATTTACAACGAGTTGCAATACTCGATTTTTTCAGCACTCGTCGTATTAATCTAACTAGGCAAGTCTCGGTGCTTAAATAACTGTAAAATATATCTGAGATAATGCGAAAATCTAGGGCATCAAATAGAGAGCATTTAAAAATAGGCCTCTTTAGAAAAATACTACTTGTTTCTAAAAGTATTTTTTTGCAATTAATCAGCGTAATTGGCTGTTTTTCATCACGCCAATCTGTCATGAAACGGCCTACTTTCCTGCACTGAAGTATAAATTGCGGGAATAGTCATTACGCAATTGAAACCAGTGCTGTGATGTGTCATTACGCAACGCTTTTTCATTACGCAACTGTTTTGAGTTGCGTAATGGGTCATTACACAACATTTTTTCTAAAATTGTAAAAGGATGGTGAAAGCATTCCGATATAATTTCTGATACCCTCAAGTGGTCTTCTACAAAATTGCAAAAAAATGTTGTACGTAACTCGTTGCAAAACTCGATTTTTACAGCACTCGTCGTAATTATCCTACTCGGCAAGCCTCGTAGGATAAATTTACGACTCGTGCTGTAGAAATCATCATTCTGCAACTTGTTCCGTAAACTACTATTACAGTACTTAATAGAGAGCTTACCTAGCCAAAGTTGCCATTTTTGCATTCGTATACCGTGTGGCAGGTATGATTATACTTAATTCACAACGAATTTAAGGCTATTTCTATCACGAGACGGTCCTGAACCGACATATCTACTACATGGCTTTGCTTCATTGCTGTAAACATTACCACAAGTGGAACGAATGATTAGAAGTTACGAAAAGTACCTAGTTGAGTACATCAAAATTTTCAATCAAATTATTTACCAAGATATATTTTACTTTTAAGGTGAAACATCTTAGAGTTCAAATATAATCGTCGAAATGGCCGACTTATGTTCCAACTAGCGTTGGACACTAATCTAAAGAAAAAGTGATCCAATAAAGCAAACAAATTAAGATTAATTATTCTCTTATACCTACTCGGGTATTTACTTATTCATTTTCTTCAATCAAAACTAGTTGTCTAAAAATAGACATTTTATTTAGAGGCAATTTCTTCATTTGTGGTTTCTTGGGCATGTAAAGATATGTATGAGCATCAGTGAGCTGGCTGCCTTGTGTCCTAACAGTAACGACAATTACAACCGGAAAACTTCTCTGCATGAGCAAAGAAATCGTAACCTGCATGCAATTGGATTGGAAAAGTCATCATACATCCGACATTGAACTCGAACAAAAAGCAAGATCATGTACAAGTTATGGGAAAGCACTCCACCCTCATATCGCAGTGGGAGGCCTTTGACACACACGATGCCCAATCGCCTTTCCTCCATGGGGCAGGAAAGATGAAGGAATACCGCAAGAGAAAGTAAAAGCTATATCGGATGTGTTTTGTCAAAAGTGCTGGAAACCTGGTGGCTATATTAACCTGTGACAATGACAATAGGACTGGTTGTGTTGAATCGAGTATTGCTTTCATGCTTCACGGTACGATAATGATTTCTGTTCGGTTTGTCCTAATGGTCATCCGTTGTAAAACAAGCTGTTGGATTAGTAATGCCTTTTACTATAATAAAATGTTAATTGGTGTACGTTGGTTGGCGAGGCATTCACTAGACGGGTGGTTGATACAATCAAAAAGTCGTAATCCTTAAGGGTTTAGTTGTGATTAATGGTTTTCCGCTTGTTTCACATGCGTGCAAGCACAAGTAAGGGTGAATTAGATTTGGATCAGTCTGCAGTGTGAACTATGAATATAACCTTTTCAGAAAATGGTAATCGATACTCTGCACTAGCTTTAATTTTGGAAATATCGAGCACAAGTCGAAACTTCAGAAATTCATTGGGCAATAATAAGAATGAGTAGCTATGGGGTGGCTGCACAAAATATGAAAATCTTGAACTTAAATTTGTCACAATCTAAGAACTTTTTTAAAAAAGACCCGACACGTTAATGCTTCCAGTGGACGATTTGCCCTTTGAAGGAAGCACCACACTAGACAACGGACTAGCATGCAACGCCCAGTGGCACAGTCGAAAAACTTTCTCAACGAAAATGTTTCCGGGCTGAAGCGGGAATCGAACCCACACCCCTTGACACGATGCGACCAAATGCTTCGCAACACTAACCGCACGGCCACGAAGCCCACAAACATTTAGTAACATTTTAACTCGATATAATAGACCGGAAGCTTAATTTTTTCAGAGATTCTACCAAGCATTTATTTGTCAATTTCTTTAGGGAATCGTTGTGTTTTTTAATGATTGGAGAAATTCATGGAAAAACAATAGGAAATCTCAATGTAATCTTCGATGAAACGCCGTGAGGAATAATGATTATACGAGAAAACTTCTGTATGGATCCCTGAAGGTACTTCAGGATCCTTTAAGAAGTCTTGTTGGAATAATTATTTAAAATAAATTAAATGAATCTGGATAATTTTCGGCGCGATCCCTGGAGAAATTAGAAAATAAATAAATGGAATTGTATACAAGATCGAAAAAGAATGAGCTCAAAAGCAGTCTTGCTTGGGGTTTTTTTTTTCTAGTTAATTGAAGGTGATTTTGATTATTTGATGCCATTTGATAGAAACTGCAAGAAATCATGGGCTACGACGTATAACGATTAACGATTGCATTTATCAAATTTTAATAACCAAAAAAAGTAATATCTCGACATTGTGTTATGCTGCGATTTAAAAATTGAGGGTTTGTGGAACTACGTAGCAGATACGCTATTGAAGCAACTCAATAATAATGGTTTTCCGACCTATGAATTTCCAGATGACTATATCTACCTTTGATATTTGGTACCGTAAAACAGTGTATCTTTGATAATGCGGGCAATATTGATAGTGCGGGACCCGCGACAAAATAAATGAAATGGCATAAATTATTTTATTCAGTTTAGCAAATACCACATTTTGATACAAATACACTATTTGATGAAGTTATAATAAGTTCATTACTTATCCTTCATATCATTTTTTTTCGCTGAAACCAGCAATATTTTGTTGAAATTTGCCGAGCTGATATTTTTAGCAAACGAAATTGCTGATTTTCAGCAGAAGATCTGCAATTCGACCTGGTATCCACGAAATTTTTGGAGGATTTGCCGTACAGTAAAAATCCAGTCCGTTGTCGATCGGCCGTCAACGAAGCCGGCTTGATAACGTACCACGAACTCGTTTACTACAGATGACAGACAACGGAAGATGACCTGAGAAAATACTTTGTCGGCCGCACTTAGAATGGTGATCGCTCGAAAGTTCTCAAAATCTAACTTGTCGCCTTTTTTGTAGATGGGGCATATTATCCCTTCCTTTTTATCCTTCCGTAGCTGTTCTGTTTTCCAGATTGTGCCTATCAGCCGGCGCAGACAATTGTCCAGCTTCTTCGGGTCCATCTTTATAAGTTTAGCTCCGATACCATCCTAACCAGCAGCTTTATTGTTCTTGAGCTGGTGAATGGCATCCTTAACTTCCCTCAAAATGGGGGCTGGTTAGTTTTCATCGCCTGCAGTATTGACGAAGGCATTCCCGACCTTCAATGTCTGAATCTCAACGCCATTCAGGTGTTCGTCGAAGTGCTGCTTCTACCTTTCGATCACATCACGCTCGTCCTTATCCCTGCACAGCTCAGCTCGCGGCACGAAGCCGTTGCGAGATGCGTTGAGCTGCTTATAAAACTTACGTTTTCTTGGAACCAGCACTGCTGTTCCATCTTTTAGCACTTCATCTCCTCCAGGTAATGTTTTTTGTCCCAATAGAGGCGGGTCTGCTGTTGCCATTTCCGTCAATAACGTTCCACGTTCTGCCGGGTACCTTACTGCAGCACAAACCGCACTGCATTCTTCTCCTCCAGAATCTGCCTACATTCCTCGTCGAACCAATCGTTCCGTCGCACGTACCCGACGTTGTTCTCAGCTACATCGTTGATGGCTGCTTTCACGGTAATGCAGCCTCAAGGTGCTGTGCGTTTGCAGTTGTGATATCCGGTTGCTCAAGCCGCTCTAGGTCATACCAGGACGATCGTTGGTACCGTACGTTGTTAATGACGGAATGTTTTGGGCGCAGTTTAACCCAGAGCGTTAATGATTAACGGGTCGCAATGATTAATCAAATGATTAATGATTAAGTTCAATTTTATTTTGATTAATGATTATGATTAATGATTAAAATTTTTGAAGCCTTGATTAATGGTTGTGATTGATGATTAAGCCAAAGTATGATTAATGAATATGATTAATGATTAAATTAAAATTTCAGATGATTAATGATTATGATTAATGCTTAAACGCAGTATGAAAAGTGATTATGATTAACCCTTACGTGCCTGATGTCAAATTTGATCAAAATTTTCAATTTTAAAATATTACTTTTTTTAATTATCATCTATCTCATTTATATTTAGAACGTCGCGACCCATTGTGAGCCCGCACTATACAAATATCATCCAGCACGTGTGTGGTCTTTCTATACCTAATAATTACCCTCGGCTACTAGGCATTCAACAATAGAAAGCGTCGTGTTTGGATGAGCATCTCATTTTTCCGAAAGAGGTTCACTTCGCGAAAGAGGATCACGTGATTATTGAGTTGAAATCGAATTCAGGTTAACTTCTCAGTCCATGAGTCTTCTCGTGGTGTAGGGGTAATGCGCCCTATCTAGTGAACAGGGAGTCGTGAGTTCGATTCTCACCGAGAAGACATGTAACTTTATCGCAAATTTCACATCAATTTTCCCATCTTTTTTAATCATATGTGTACCAATAAATTTTCAAGAGTGTGATACATTCGTTGCATAGTTAAAGGTGTTTAGGGCATCTCATATAACAATTATTAAGTTTTTTTTATTACTCTTTGATTAATCGTTAATCATTCATTAATTATGTGGCGAATATATTGACTTTGTGAAGCGTAGCTTGCGACACATCGTTTTAAGGCTAAGTAGCCCGTCATTCGTTTTGACAGCCATGTTCATTTTACAGCTTGCAATTTCAAAGTGAAAAAACTCAGTCATCATACTTTTTCAGTTATGTCAGTGCAAAACCAAGTGTTTTTCTTCAATTCGCAATCGTTAAACGAATTGGCCACAATCATCAACGCTCAATACAAATTTCAATGACGGCCTACTTTGCCTTAAACGGATGTTTCAAGCGTTATATATAAACTTGAACATATGCCGGTATGTAAGGTTTGTCGATTTCCCGGGGAAAGTATTCAAAATATTGGTCAAAAACTAGTTGAATTTCAATACTTCACCTTATAAAAGAAAGAACTGTGTAGAATTAGTAAGGTGAGCAAACCCCGGTAAACTCTAATATGTTGCTTATCTTGTGATAATATGTTTATTGAACATATAAAAGTTTAATGGCATTTGCTTGTCTTCCTAGTGATTTTCTGTATTTTTTGTGAAATGAAATGATTAAATTCAATCAGTTGTTTATTCATGCTCCAATGTTTCCTCCAAAGTGAAAGTGAAGCACTATCTCAAAGTTTTAACCAGAACCCAAGGTTTCAAAATCTTCCGTGCCTGGAACTAAACTTTTTAAATCAATTATAATATCAATATTACACGGTGTCTCTGGTAGAAAACATTAAAATAAAAAAATCAGTATCGCTGAAACACCCACCAAATGAAAGCTTAGGCTTTCCCCTTTTATTTGAGACCGGTTTGAAAATGTTCTATCGGGGGGTCCTGAACATTTTTTTTATTTTAGTAAGAGATACGTACCATAGGTGATCTTCTTCCACCAATAGTATGATACAATGAATCGCTTGCACAATATGATGACAACTCAATCGAACCGTAGAAGGCCATGACAAATATTTCTGGACAAACATTTGAAAAGAGATGGAGTGGTCTTGAGTCTGTTTTCAGAAACGTTGAGCCCTTTTTAGCTCGCCCATGCAAACTAACACCACTATTAGAAAGATTTGTGTTAGCTCTTCCTAATAGTAGTATTGGTGAGCGTGATCGCGGTAAATTGGGCACAACAGCGTCTTACAGAGCCATTGTTTACCAATGTCGATGCGCCCTTTTTAAATGTTTGTCCAGGTTTCCATAAAACAAGCTTGTTTTTGTTTTGGCAGCATTGCTGTTCATTTGATTATAAATTCAGTAAATATTAAAATTGTTTATTTTTTGTTATCAAAATTTATTTATTTATACAAAACTAAAATGGTTGTAAATAGTATTTAAAATTTTAAGTAAAATACATGTTTAGAGATTTCAAATATTTTAAATAAATAACCCTTATTTAGATTCAGTTATATGCTACCGTCTTAAAATTCAAATATATTTTCATAAGATATTGCTATTTACGACTAGTAATAAACAAACCGTTTGAGATAACATTTGTTCATGGATCATTACATTACAAATGGTTCCACAGATTCCACAAACAACTAAATTGGCATCAATGGTAGGGAAATTGGGGCTGTGTTATAACGCTGCATTGCTTAAGTTGTCGCGTTCTAAGGTGGTATAGCGAAAAATTTGTGCTTGTGTCGCGTGATATGTTTATAAATTCATTATTTTGGATCAACATTTTGGTTTGCTGATTAGAGGTATGCCTGTTAATGATTACAATAAATATATCCCAATTTCACACCTATTCACCACATTCTATCAGGAGACCTGAAACATGAAACCGAAAAGCCACGAAGACAATCGTTCGAAGATTTGCGTATTGTATTTAGAAATTATGTGTCTGCAACCGTTATCAGCAATAGTGTTTGATATTATTGAACAGCACATTCTTCACGACATCAGAATTAAAGTCTGGTATTGTCCTACAAATATATGTTTTTTTTTAAGTTTAGTAACCAATTTAAACTTTTGAATATAGCACTGTATAAATATAAATACAATTTAAAACCTACCACTCGACGCATGTAATGAATTGAGAACTACAATCTCACCAAAACTAAAGGGAAAACGTGGTAGACACAATAATGCAAAAAGTAAGTGCTAATTAAATTTTTTGGATGTCGAATCTACACGGTTTACCACCTAATCTAATTCAACATCTGTGCAACCTAAAAAAAAAAAAACATTTGTTCGCTGATTTGTTTTTGATTAAAAAAAAATGTGATTTGAGCACCAGATGAACGTTGCCGTTGAGCAGCTGTCTAAGGAGTTTGGATGTTGCAATCGCCCCAACAATCGCTTTCAAAATCAGCAGACTTAACCAATCAGTTCAGGAGTGTTTAAAGGTAACACATCTGCATTTTGATTTGAACGATAATGCAGAAACTGAATTAAAACCTGTAATATACTGTAATGACGATTATCGAGCATAATTCCGAAGTCATCGGGACTCTAGGCCGATGTAAGAATACTGGCGTAAAAATATTGTTGCTGCTTGCTGTTGCTTGCTTCCAGAAAAATATGGCAATATTGAGAAAATCTGGAAGACACTGTTACTTTTGAATAATTTTTGGTGCTTCATTGCTGGAGATTTGAAAATCGGCAATCCGTTTTGCGTAATAATGTGACGGTTATTGTTAACGACTGGATGGTTTAACTTGCTGGAAATATTTGACTGCAGTGCCGAAAATATTTCCAGCAAGTAATTATGAGAGATAGTACAACATTTCCTTGCCCATACTGTACCACACAAAAAAGATCTATCCAATGTAGCTGGTGATCCACGAATACTTGGTCACAAACGCGTCCGCGAAATGGAAAAGTCTCGGCTCGGACCATAAACTGGCGGATCAGTACTTCAATTGTTTTTACTATCCACTGCTCGATGGATCACCCGACGAACAAATTGCCCACCACCTTCCTTGCATATAACACTAGGTGTTGTAAATCTAATTGACAAAAAAGAATAATACATTGATCCAAATAACGTCGAGGAATGGGTAGGCATTAGCAGTTTGACTGTGTGATTCATAAAGATTACCTTAAAATTAATTCTATTATCATAGGTGAGGATCATCAGATGCCAACGCCACAGCAAATGTGGATTCACCAGCTGAAACTGTCAGAAGCTTTTGGAAAATCGGCATGTTTTGGAAGTGAAATCCAGGTTTGCTAGCAATTGTAATTTATCGTACTGTTCTGTAAATTATCTCTTTTCAATGAAAAAATGTATTTCAGGCGCTTGATCATTTTGATCAGGTACATAAAAGTTGTTTTCAAACGAGTCTGGATGATGATTTTGCAGAAAAGGTTGAGAACTTTTCAAAAACATGGATTTCTTACCCAATAGCTCGAAGTTCCATATTTGCACTATCATATCCCGGAGTTTTGTAAAATTACAGGAAGTGGTTTGAGCAAATACGGGTAATAAGCCAGTGAAACCGTACATTTCGATTTTCAAGCTGCTTGGAATCATGTTAAGGTTCCGGAGAACTCCGAAGCATATGATCGACAGCTTCATTGAGCTGTAGTAATGTACAATAGTGAGCATTTGTAAGTCGTATTAACCGTATTTACTTTATCGATATGTCGTGTTTGTAATTGGTTTAAATAGAATGGTATAATGCTAAATCCTTTCTATTAATAAGTTAACTATTCGTAGTAAAATTTGTCATGGCTACCTAGATAAGCATGAAAGAAAATGACTGTGTGAACCATAATTTAGAAATGAGTACTAAAATACGTCATTGTACTGTTTTGAAAAAAAAATGTTCAGGACCCCCCGATAGAACATTTCCAAACAGGTCTCAAATGAAAGGGGAAAGCCTAAGCTTTCATTTGGTGGATGTTTCAACGATACTGATTTTTTTATATTAATGTTGTTCTACCAGAGACACCGTGATTAAGATATTGAAGCGCAATAACATTGTGATGTACTTAGAAAAATGTGATCTTCCGAATATACTGTCTTTTAATCATTGGCCTTTGAATAATTAACCATTAATCAATGATTATTATTCAAAATAATGATTAAATGGCATCTCTCTAAGGCACCGTCCAAAAATCACGTAATGCTCGAAGGAGGAGGGGGTAGGCTCATGCGGTTCGACTCAAACAAAATTTAGAAAATTTTCATACACAAAGCATTACAGATAGGGGAGGGCTTTCCCCGGGGTTCAAAAATTTAAATTTCTAGTGCTTTGACGTACACAACGAATGAGCCATAAACATGAAAATGAATGGCTTTATTCATTATTGAAGGGAACAATTTTAATTGAAAAGTTTTAAGCATGGTTTATCGTATATAATCATCAAATGATGAATCAAGATCAACTTAACGCTCTGCAGGCGATGTTAGATTGCAAACATCAAACTTGAACAAAAACAGCGAGGAACTATTACCAGAAATATCACCTACTAGGGCAAAAATACTGATTTCCGACTTTCATACAAAGTGTACAGAAAACTTATGAACGGCTTCTTTATGTAGAATGGTACCACTCACATGCTTCCAACCGGGTCTTTGAAATCGGATCAAATACAACTAAGCAAATGTACCGTCGTACATGGAGGAATCATTTAAGGGTCTTTTTTACGCTTATGCTAACGTCCATGGATACTAAACAAAGACATTCTGTGCTTGGTTGGATTTGGAACTTCCTTGGGCATAAACTATCATTGTTCTTGTCACACGAACAATGCAAAATTTATTTATACATTAGAAAGCAATGTTGTAAAATTTGTTTAATTTTGTTCAATGATTGATTAATGATTGATTAAATGTTTGGCTTATGATTAAGATTATGATTACTGAATAAATTTAGCGATCTTTATGATTATGATTAGTGATTAATGATTAAAACATAATATTGCAATGATTATGATTAGTGATTCATGATTAATTCTTGATTTTTTGTGATTAATGATTAACATTTTTGATTAATCATAATCATTAATCATTAATCATGATTAAATTTATGATTAATCATTAACGCTCTGGTTTAACCACAGACATACAGACGTAACACTGACGAAATTTCCATCGACCACTCATTTAACGATCATTTCAAATTCGCTATGTTACAAATCTCACAACCAGAGACGCACGCATCGTTTTTTTTTTCGCTTTTGACGTTTCACACTATTGTCATCTGTCGGTTTTGTTGCATGAAACTCCATTTCGTGCAACATACTCACCAGATGTAGATAATGTAAACTGGGCGATGGAGTACTCGAAAGCTAAAGTGTAAATACATCAGCGCTCTAAGATCCAATTTGTTAAATTAGTTTATTTTCCTCAACATAACTCCATATTTGAACTATTTCTTTAAAGCAATAACATTGCCAAGTGGGTAGGTAACCTGGTACACCCAAATTTAGTATCTAAGATAATTCTAAAGATTATAAATCTAAATAACGCTACCTTACAGCTAAACTTATATACTCGATGCCATTAATCAGTCATTGATATTAGTCTCCTAGAGTATCTATTTAGAGTTCATTGAGGTGAGAATATCTTACCACACTAAAACACGCACAGACATGTAATTCTAAAATCTAACAGTATTTAAGGCTCTGGAGATAGTACGTCACTGATATAAATCGAATTTATTCCATTTTGCGGTAACGAATCACCAAAAGTGAGTATTGCTAACATAAGACGTAATTGCGTAAACTTATATTTCCTCATCTCAGGAATTTTGTAATTTTCTCACCACTGAATTACCGGAATAAAATTTACAAAAGCTTCTGATTCGTGTATCGCCCAACAGTCGGTATGGAAGGCTGTGCTGGAATATGGTGCTACGAATGACCAAAATCTTACAAGTCATTTATTTTTTTAGTTATTTCAAAAATAAAAACACCTCGAACAGCGGAATACGCCTAAAGGTAGGCAATTTCCTAAGGAAATTCTACATTCTTAACAGTAATTCATTTATGTTGCCTGATTGAACATTCTTATGAATGTTTTGACAACGGAATCGTTTTAGGCGATGCCATTTTCAGTAAGAATCACATTTTCCTTGCCCATATCGCTTGCACAACTTATGTGAGACAGTGTCATCCTTAACCAATGAAATCATTGTTTCAAAAAGTTGTTAAATTTACGCAATTTGCGAAAACATCTTAATTTTCATTAGATCGTCCATGGTGCTTTCTTTGCTTCAAGATTTCGTTTTTACTACCACTGAAAAGAGCCATCTATTGCCTTTTCAGTTTTGAATATCGCCATATTAGCCGTAAGCCGTTTTCATTTGTCAGCAGGTGGGCGCTGAACTTTCCAATAGTCGGTCTGAACTCCTCCTGGTCAACCTTTTAGATCGCCTATGATGATTTTGACGTCGT
Organism: Aedes aegypti; assembly: GCF_002204515.2. NCBI lineage: Eukaryota > Metazoa > Arthropoda > Insecta > Diptera > Culicidae > Aedes > Aedes aegypti. The sequence continues at coordinate 142,427,837 of NC_035107.1, forward strand.
GGCTTGGGCAGCTGTCGTACTCGCGTTCGAGCTGCGCGAGCTGTGCAAAGATCGAGAAGGGAATTTGCTGACTAATAAAACAGCGGTGGCTGCCAGGTGGTAGGAATACTTTCAGCAATTTTTGAACGGTGAAAATGGATATGTAGCGGGAAACAGGATTAACATTTAGAGTAAAGTGGGGCAAAAGTTCGAGTGGGGTAAGAGTTTCTTTTTAAGATTTCTCGCTCAATTCAAAACAAATCTTATAAATGTCATTGTGGTTCGAATGCTATTGAAGTAAGAGACTTTTACTCCAAATATCATAAAAATCGATTGAGATTTGGAAAAGTTATGGCTATTTGTTGTTTTTCGACGTGAATATTGTAATTTTTGGTCAAACTTTCGTTGCATGGAACCAATTGAAGATAAAATCTTTTTCAATATTTTATGTAAGGGCGTTTCTAGGCCTTTCATAAGGTTGCTTTGAAGTGTATTAGATTTCGCGTAAATGCTTGAAAACAATTTTTGGCCCATAGTGGGGCAAAAGTTCGAATCAGCGGGGCAAAAGTTCGACCCATGTATAAAATCACGGAAAAATTTTCAAATTGCCTCAAATCCACATATTACATATCTTCAAATTTAGTTAAATTTGTCTGATTGTGTGAAAACTGTCACCAAAATTTTACATTTCCACTTAGTTTTGCGAAAAACGGCTATTTTTGAGTATATTACAATTAACCCGGTTTTGGGCAATTTTTTGATGAAATTTTAGTGTGTATTTTACGGAAAACTTAAGTTTACGGCTGGTGTAAAGTATGCCTGTCATAAAAGGATCGATATTTTGTGTTTTATCCAACGAGCTTTTGCCCCACACTAGATTCGAACTCTTGCCCCACCGGTGGGGCAAAAGTTCGAATAAGACAATCAATTTTGAAACTGTTATAACTAAAAATGGGTAAATATTTTGACACAAGTTTGTTCAGCAAAATTATAGCCAATATGTTGAAGGTTCACTGTATGGTATTTGTTTTGTTTTAACTGCTGTTGTTTTCCTGGAAACTTTGATTATACCACTAAGGTCGAACTTTTGCCCCACCTTACTCTATGATGCTGATCAAGCTGTGGACCCACCGTTCATAGGAGAGGTTAAAAAAGCTTTAGAACTGTAAGGCTGCTGGGAAGGATGAGAGCCCGGTCGAGCTTCTCAAGTACGGAAAAGAGTAGTTTTACCAATCGATCCACCGAGTACTTTTGAAGGTTCAGATGTTAATTTCAAGGCGGCATACGATAGTATCGACCGCGTAGAGTTATGGAAAGTCATGGACGAGAACAGCTTTCCCAGGAAGCTTGCGATACTGATAAGAACGACGTTGGTAGGTGTGCAAAATTGTGCGAAGGTTTCAGGCGAACAATCCAGTTCGTTTGGATTCCGCCGGGGACTACGACAAGGTGATGGATTTTCGTGCCTGTTGTTCAATATTGCGCTAGAAGGTGTCATGCGGAGAGCCGGGGTACGATTTTTACGAGATCCAGTCAATTTGTTTGCTTCGCGGATGATATGGAAATTGTCGGCAGAATATTTGAAAAGGTGGCAGACCTGTACACCCGCCTGAAACGCGAGGCAGCAAAAGTTGGACTCGTGGTGAGTGCGACCAAGACAAAGTATATGCTAGCTGGTGGGCCGAGGTAGCACTGTTACGATAGACGGGGATACGTTCGAGGTGATCGACGAGTTCGTCTACCTTGGATCCTTGCTGACGACTGACAATAACGTTAGCCGTGAAATACCGAGACGCATCATCAGTCCTCTACTGGCATGAAACGTGGACGGCGGAGTGCAAGAAAACGGTGTGTGATGGCGAAGGATGAACCGGGCTCTAGGCGAACCCAGTATACAGAAGATGGCAAAGCTGGAAGGATACGATGGGCAGGGAATGTTGCAAGAATGCCGGACAATAAGCCTGCAAAGATGGTGTTCGCGTCGGATCCGGTTGGTACAAGAAGGCGTGGAGCGCATCGAGCTAGGTGGGCAGATCATGTGCGTATCGAATTGGTGAGCGTGGGGCAGAACCAAGGATGGAGAGATGCGGCCACGAACCGAGTTTCGTGGCGTGAAATTATTGATTCAGTGTTATCTGTTTAGATGTTAACTAAATAAATGAAAAAAATGAATGATGTTTACCTTGCCAATGATCCTAGATAAATTCCGGGAGTATAACTTGCAGACTCACCATCTGTTTATTGATTTCAAGGCGGCGTACGGCTTAGTGAAAAGAGATAATGTCTGAACATGTTTTCCGGCGAAACTAATTAGGCTGATACGTGCTACGCTGGATGGTTCAAAATCAAGTGTTCGGATTGCAGACGAGGTGTCAACTTTGTTCGTGACGTTAGATGGATTGAATCTAGAAGACGCACTTTGCTGTTCAACATTGCACTCGAGGGTGCTATTAATAGGTCTGGCGTGCAAAGAAACGGCACTATTATCACACGCTCGTACATGCTCCTCGGTTTTGTGGACAATATCGACCTTATTTGAATCAATCGCAGGTCAGCGGAGGAGGCCTTCGTGCCTCTGGAAAAGGAGACAGCGAGGACAAGCCTGACCATTAATCTACTAAAACGAAGTACATGGTTGCAGATAGAGATAGTTGTAGACTTGGTGGTGTAGGTGCTGAGCTACTGTTTGAAGTTGTCGAAGAATTTGTTTACCATGGAACACTTGTGACATGTGACAACGACGCTTCCCGCAAAGTGAAAAGAAGTATGGTGGCTGCGAACGTAACCAGCTTAGGTTTTCAACCATAAAGTGCTGCGGACAATACTCGGTGGGAAACTGACGTGGGAAAGGCACATGAATAACGAGTTGCATCAAGTGTATAAAGATGCGAATATTATTAGGCGTGTTATATATGGCAGACTTCAGTGGGTTGATCATTGAGTGCGAATGTCGAAAGAAAGAATTGCAAAAATAATATTCAGCAGGGAACCAGGTAGAGGAAGACCACGAATACGCTGGCTGTGTACGCAGTGGAAGACGACTTGACTAAACGTTCGGGGCAACTGTAGAAGTATCGCCCAAGACCGACGAAGATTGAGCTCTGCAATATGCCCAGCAATTACGTGACGCTACGCTGTAGCCGTCAAGGTACACGGTAAGTATTAGCGCTAGCTCCACGACGTAGGTCAATACAAATCAAAATCGTAATTTTACAAAAAAAAATATCCTTTAAAATATGGATCAAAAGTTTTCGATTAATGTGAAATTCTCCTTCTTTACATAAATTGTTCTATCATTTTATTTAATAAAAAATGTTTATGTTAGCATTGTTACTATAGGAACAATAGGGCTACAATAGGTGCAAGGGAGCTAAAATTTTAACCACAATTAGTTATTTCGATCATTTTTTGAACAAAATCGAGCTGTGAATCAATGGTACTTAAATAAATAGCTCCTGACCTTTATGTAAAAATATATTTTGCTACGATTCACGGCAGAACAGCCGTAAAAAGCTACTAGAGCGACTAAAGGAGCTGTCTACTAAGGGTACACCGACCCTGTTCGCTGAGCGGTGAGTTTTAGTTTTGCTTTCGCTCAGGCCTATAAGGGTTAACCGGCTTACGATGATGACCAATTTAACGGCATTAACATTCCTTGGTAGCAAAACTTGCAAAATTCATTACACACACTCACACTAATATATTGTTATCACTGTTTCAGTACGCAGACTTTAATAAGATCCGCATAATTCACTGCCATGTACACCACTATCTGGCGTAGCAACGTTCCATTGGGGGGGTAATCCAAACACCTGTTCGAGAATTAATGTGCCTTCTGGTTGCATTTGTTGCGCTGTGCTGCTCCTTTGGAAATTATTCTTCAACACGACTGCAGCGTTATCTCTATTAGGGAGTTGTTTTTTCGACAGAAGTGTGTTGGCTGTTCGTTACACGCTTTAGGTACCTTGATAGCGTCATCATCATCATCATCATATCGAAAAATTTCACTTACCCGCCCAAATTGACATGAAAGTCCGACATCAATCACGCCAGGATGACGAACATTCGCGTATATGCTCTAAATATGTATTTGCGGTAGTGATTAGATTAGGCGCAATTTATTTTCCCCATGCAACGGGAAAGCTAACCGCAGGGGAAAAAGATCGTCGGACAGGAGTCGAGACGCTGTCCCCTCACCCTTGCAGAACTAGGACCTAGGAAGATGTCACTTTTAAATTGTATCTCAGGTAAAGCAAGCTGTATTAAGATCCATACAGCTGATTGATATATGGAACAGCTCCGGGGTGACATTATTTCGTCTGTTATCCATCGGAGAAGAAAAGTAGCCAAGGTTAGGGATAATAACCTATGGCAATTGCGTCACATACCTTTCAGAAGTGAAGCAGCTGTTCCGTGGTGTATTTCTCTGAAGATATGTATGCACAAAAATATGACACACTCAGACAGACTGCAGAACATATTAGGGTAATTACAGCCATTATTTTGATTTTCTGAAGAGATATGGCCAAATTTATCACACACGCCCATATACGTTTTTTATAGTAAAGTGGGGCAAAAGTTCGAGTGGGACAATAGTAGTTTACGGAACAAGTTGCAGAATGATGATTTCTACAGCTTGGGTCGTAAATTTATCCTACGAGGCTTGCCGAGTAGGATAATTACGACGAGTGCTGTGAAAATCGAATTCTTCTACGAGTTGCGTACAACATTTTTTGCTATTTCGTAGAAGACCACTTGAGGGTATCATAAATTATATCGGAATGCATTCACCATTATTTTACAATTTCTGAAAAATTGTTGTGTAATGATTCATTACGCAACTCAAAACAGTTGCGTAATGAGAAAGCGTTGCATAATGAATCATTACAGCACTGTTTTCAGTTGCGTAATGACTATTCCCGCACTGCATATTTTAGTGCAGGAAAATAGGCCGTTTCATGACAGATTGGCGTGATGAAAAACAGCCTATTACGATGAGAAATTGCAAAAGAACTGATACATCTCAAAGCATCATTACGATAGGCCTAGCAGCGCCTTTACATAACAAATAGAAAAAGATTATATTTTCGTTCTGTTCTATGCAAAAAAAGGTTCGACCGAAAGTTAAAATTTTCTCGTCTAATACTAAAACACAGCCATAACTTTTCCAAACATCTATCGATTTCTGTATTATTTTGAGTGAAAGTTTCTTACTTGAACAGCATTTGAAACACCATGATGTTGATAGCAGAGTTGGGAATGGTAATAATAGTAGCAATGGTAGTAGGCTTGAATTTCGCGAAAATCACGTGGTGCATCTCACTACAGTAGTTTAAAATCATCAAGTAGCCTATGTTAGGTGCATGAATTGTTTAAATTAGTACAGTCGCCTCTCCACATCTCGATATCGAAGGGACCGTCGAGATAGGGAGAGATCGAGACAAAGAACAAGTTGTTAATGAACACTAGATTGAATATCACTTCGTTACTAGGAAAATAGTAAACAAACAAACGTCATTTGGTGTTACCAAATTGTTCTGAATCACCTGAATCTGGTCTAGTAACCTATGATGATGTCCATATCGACATATGGAGAGAAATTTGGGAACAAAAATGAACAGGAACACATCGAGATGTGGAGATATCGAGATAAGGAGGATATCAAGATATGGAGAGAGATATCGTATGCAGAATGAAGGGACCGAAGCAATCATCGACAATCATTATTTTTCAATCGAATTCACTTTAAATGTACACGATCATGTAATATTAAACCATTTATAGTTGAAAATTGAATGTGTATTCATTTAAATTTACATGATGCTGTAACAACACACGAATTTGATTTATTTTTACAGTAGCCTGCAGATTACATCACATTGAAAATTAAATATTTTTTTCTGTGCGGGAAATAGAACATTTTTCTACGGTAATTTTGGGTTGCCCTTAGCAACGGGTGTTTTGCAATTTTCAAGACTTGCCTACAGCAGCGATGAGCGTGAGTTTCACTGGCTTCGCTGACTGTGATTGGCTTTGCTTGGCTAATGTAGAGTGAATTTCAGTTTTTTTTTCCCAACCCTGATTGATAGTATTTGTTTTGAATCGAGCTAGAAAACTTGAAAAATAGTAAGATTGTATAACATTTGCCAGAAAACCATTTGCCAGAATCAATTCGCCAGAATGATTTTTGTCAGAAAATCATTCCCCAGAATCATTTTTTGTAATTAATTTTCAACAATGATATCAATTGATTGACAATTTTATGGAGAATTTAGGGTTACTGATTTTTTCGATACTTGTCATTTTGGTATCTTGAATGTACTTATATTATTTGTACTTATAGCTTTAAACATTGTGTAGCCAGCTATCACATTATTTATATGAAGAGGATTGGACTACTAGCACTGCACAGCTAAAGCGAAACATTAATTGAAATTTAGCGTCACTGCTGCAGTACATCACTCTCGTCATTAATGTTGCGCCAAATAATGTTTATATCATTGAAATATTATGACAAGTATTGCGCCTTTCTTTCACCCCTGGACTATCGCATAAGTTTTTATAGAAGTTTCCTAGAAACGCTTATGAAAGTGCGCAATTGCTTCAAATCGAGTGGGTGTCTTCGAGGGACTTATTCCTCGCAAATCAGAGAATAAGTGCTCTGAAGGCAATAACATGATTCGATGCAATCCCGCACTTTTATTTACACTTTCACACTTGTGAGGCCGCACTTCCATACGCAATATAAAACAACGCAATTGATCGATTTATGTTATTCAGTCTATTTTGTTACAATCCTTTCAATTTTATGCAATTTTCACAACGTGAAAGATGTGTGGCGGTACTGACGTAAGATTATCTTTTTTTGCTGTATAGCTGAGCTGAGACGTTTGGCACGAATTAGTTTAGTCGAATAGATGTATTACTGAATAGCTTATCTTTTCGAAATATCGCAAAACAACTAAAAGAACAGCCTTTTATTGAAAGAAGGGAAAATTGTGTTTGAAATATGATCAGTTTAGCGCCAATAATTATTTTAACAATATAACTCTAATGACTCAGCTCAACATTGTAACTAATGGGGTGATCCCTGCCCAGCACAGGTCCGACTACCCTCTCATCAATTGCCTCAGGGTCGGCGTACGCGTTGGACTATCACGACCAAGAAAACACTAAATCGATTATTATTACCGAATATAAACCCACTTTATTCCAGTATTCGCACAGAAGGTACCTTTATTACTCCCACTTTCTTAACGCTATCTCCTACCTCACTTATTCTTTTCTTCTTCACTATTGGCGGGCCCCTTCTTCTTGTCCCGTTACTTCACCTCTGCATCCTCCTCTTATAATCCGGCTGGATTGCTGGCGCGCTTTCTACTCCTCCGAACAGTATTTCAGCTTCCTCTTCACGACCTTACCGGGTACTTCGGACCTTTGAAAGCTGGCTCGTACTTCTCCTCCTCACACTGCGATTCGACTCCGAGCTTCAGACCGTTCACAAAATGGCCGCCTCTATTCACCGCCTATGGCTCGCTATGACATGCTACGGAGTGGCACCCTTGTCGACTCTAGGTCAACTCCGAACTATGCCAAGGCTACGGTTCACGTCCAGCGATGCTCCGGACGGATCCAATCTCCGGTTCAGGACCAAACCCAGGGAAAGCTCAGGGTTGAAATATGGGTGAACTATAGGGTCCTGTTGGAGAAGGTGGCGGTGGTGTGGTGGGTTTTGGTGGTTAGTGATGGGGTTCTAGTTTTGATGGCATAGTGGTTTACCTGGATTTATATCTTTCCTCACTTGTACCACTTTACACTATTTTTAACAATAGTTTTTTATAACACTTGGGCTTGATATGTCTAGTGACCGAGAGGTATTTTAGAGTTTTCAGGTATAACGAGATGTAATGAAACACGTCTAGTTTCAGTGGTAGTCACAAAACTTCTCCATCTGTATTTCTCCTGTTCCTTACATAGGCTCTGTTTCTCCCTAGTTCCCTTTCTCATTTCTTCTCACTCTCTTTCTAACTCTGAGCGAGTTCTCAAGCGTTCGCACTACTACAACTCCTCCATCCTTTAGTTCGAAAATAGTTCATTTTATTTCAAACAGATTATCTTTAAATTCACTACTTATTAAAAATCTTCGAATGCACTTTATGCTTAATAATCAAAAATCGAAATATACAAATATATACAATTAGAAAATACTAGTTAATTTGAATCTACTAATAGTAGAGAAAATCACTCCTCCTACGCTTCTTGCTTCTTCTCTTTGATCTTCTTATCGAAACCACTGGGAGTGGATCTGATTCCTGATTAACTTCAGGATCATCGTTTGAAAATATGAAAGAATCGGCCGGATAGCCATAGAATTCAAAATCTGGATTTGAAACATTTCCGAAATCTTTCTCTTCTTCTTCTTCTCTTCTTCGTTTTCTTGCAGTAGGAACTTCACTATTGCTTCTTACAGGAGACGATGACAAAACATGTACAGATGACGAAATTGGTGCTTGACTTGCTAAAGATGACGAAATTGGTGCTGCTTCCGGATTTGGCGACAAAATGGGTGCTGGATCGTTAACTGGGGCATTCGCACTCTCAATTGGGAAAACTAAGATTCCCCTGCGATGAGTGCCTGTCGATAGCTTAAGCTGACGCTTATGCGCCAACACTATCCTTCCCCCAAGAGAAATCTGGAAAGTAGCATCAGAAACTTGTCTTAAAAATGGGGACGGACCTGGTGTAGTGGTTAGAACACTCGCCTCTCACGCCGAGGACCTGGGATCGAATCCCATCCCCGACATAGTCACTTATGACGTAAAAAGTTATAGTGACGACTTCCTTCGGAAGGGAAGTAAAGCCGTTGGTCCCGAGATGAACTAGCCTAGGGCTAAAAATCTCGTTAATAAAGTCAAACCAACCTTGTCTTAAAAATGTGGCTGGTAACCAACGTCTGATGTCTGTGGTGTTTATGTTTTTGTAGTAAATCAGATCTCCATTTTTGAGTGTGGTAAATGCATCAGGCTTTTTATTACCTTTTACTGTGTGTAAATTAGGTTCATCATGCGAGTTAGTCAAATGGTTTTTAAAATTATTCTTGGGATTAATTAAGTCCAACATAGTCTTTGGTTTATAAGAGAGTAATCTTTCTGAAGGGAATTGGCCTTTGTTATCTAGGCAAATGTTGCGGTAGTTTGACAAAAAATATGCTATTTGTTCTTCAACGTCCAAACTCCTCATTTCCGGGTCAAGGAAAAACTTCTTCAAAACATCTATGACTAACCGTACAGTTCTCTCTGCTTGCCCGTTGCTTTCAGGATGATATGGTGGACTTTTCATCACCAAAATCCCCTGGTTTTCCAAAAATGTCACAAATTTGTCAGAGTTGAACGGTGGTCCTCCGTCCGTGACAACAACGTCTGGCAAACCGTATCTGGCAAATATTCCCAAAAGAACCTTCAAAACCTTATTGCAATCTGTTCCGTTCCGCATGTACTCCAACTCGATCCACTTGGTAAAGCTGTCAACGACAACCAGGAAAACTTTTCTGTCAAAGTGGAAAAAATCAGCATGAATCCTGCTGAAGGGTTTCGTCGTTGGAATCCATCGGGAGTAGGCAGGTTTCTTGGTGGTCGCAGTCATTTGATGGCATATCACGCAGCTCTTCACGTAGTCCTCCACGTCCTTGTTCAGTCCGAACCAGTAGACTGTCCTCCGCGCTAGTTGCTTGATTTTGCTTATCCCTGAGTGATTCATATGAAGCATTTTAAGTACTTTGTTCTTCATACTCTCAGGAATCACTACTCGATCCTGGAACAAAACGCAACCTTCGATTTGCTCAAGCTCCTGGTAGTGGGAGTACACGTCGACAAAACGCTTTTCCAACCTTTGTGGCCAACCTTCTTTCAGGTATTTTAAAATCGTAAGTAAAAAGTCGTCATTTAAAGTTTCTTTAGCCACCTCTTTGTAATCGATTGGAAATTCGTTGGAAAAATTCAAATTCTTGACATATTCCCGTGCCAACTCTCTGGGAACTTCTTCAGTCAAAGGAAAACGACTGCAAAAATCGGCATTACCCATCCTTGAAGAAGGTCGATAAACAATATCGTAATCGTAAATAGAAAGCTCCATAACGTATCTCTGTAAACGCGTCACTGAAATAGAATTCTTACCCTCTTTACCAAAAATACCGATTAGAGGCTTGTGATCGGTAAAAATTGTAAAATGTTTTCCGTAAAGAAATTTATGAAACTTCTTCACAGTGCTCACAACTGCTAGCGCCTCGAGATGCAAAATTGGGTAGTTTTTCTGGGCGTTATTCAAAGAAAATGAGGTGAAGCTTATTGGTTTTTCTTCGTCGTCAACCAAATGAGCGATTACACCTCCTAAACCATAGCTACAGGCATCTGTTACTACAACTATAGGCTTATACGGGTCAAAATATTCCAAAAGGTTTGGGTTTAAAAGAAATCCTTTACAATCGTTAAAAGCTTTCTCACAGTTGTCAGTCCAACAATACGTCACGTTTTTCTTTAAAAGATTGTAAAGGCAGCTGATGCGAGTGGACAAATTAGGAATGAACTTTGAGTAATAAGTTACAAGTCCTAAAAATGCCTTCAATTCCGACACGTTCCGTGGAGCTTTCGCTTCGCGGATTGTTCTCACTTTGTCGGGGCAGGGAAGCAATCCCTTGTCTGTCAAAACATGCCCCAGGTAAGGCAACTGCGTAACAAAAAATTTGCATTTTTTTAAATTTACTTTTATGTTGGCTTTGGCAAGTCTTTCCAAAACCAAAAAAAGTTTCTTCCTGCAGTCATTAAAGTCCTTACCCGCTATCAGCACATCGTCCAAATAAACTGAAACGTTCTCCAAACCACAAAGAACTTGGTCCATGACCTTCTGAAATATAGCTGCGCTAGATGAGGCTCCTTGAGGGAGTCTATGGTAGGTATAGAGGCCCTTTATGGTATTGATTACCATGAACCTCTTGGAACGGTCGGTCAAAAGCAGCTGGGTATAAGCACCCTCTAGGTCCAAGGAACAAAAAACCGTTGAACCCGAAAGTGTAGCGAAAAGATCCTGAGCTACAGGTAAAGGATACGTATTTTGAAGCAAAACTTTATTGATGGAGACTTTGCAGTCTATCACCAAACGAATACTTTGATCCTTCTTCACGATGGCAATAACCGGTGAAGCCCATTCGCTGGCTTCAACGGGTGTGATGACTCCTTGTTTCTCCAAGTCTGCCAAATAGTCAATTACTTGTTGTCTCAAACGTAATGGAACTTCGTAGGCCTTTTTAAAAATGGGTGTGTCTTCCTTCAAGATTAAATCTCCCTTATAACCAACTATTGGACTAGAAAAATCTTTGGTAAAAATTGTCGGAAACTTACTTTTAACTTCCTCAACAGCTTTTTGTTCGCCAGTCAGGTCAATGTTCCCCACAGTCAACGGAGGGTTGGTAAACGTATTTCTCCAACCGGTGTAAAACTCGTCCAACCATGTGCGGCCAACCAGCGAAATAAAATCGTTTTTGCAACGTAAAACAACCATGCTGAGCTGTTTTCGATTCCCAGCGAGCTGTACCTCCACCAAAATTTTTCCAACAACTTTGAGTTTGTTGCCGTCAATCACAACAAGTTTTTTGTTGCAATGCTGCAGTTCACAGCTTGCGAAATTTCGAAGGTACAACTCCTCTGAAATCACACTCTCCGCTGAACCGCAGTCGATCTCCATGGTCAAACGTTTCCGGTTTACTAAAGCCTCAACATAGCAAGGATCACTGATCTTGTTGACGGACGAAATCATAAGACATGGCATGCCGTCAGAATCATCTGAATTGTAGTCTAAGTCTACCTTCAACCTTTTGAAAAGTCCTGAATCTTTGGATGCTTTGGAGCTAGAAGATGGCTTTGGAGTGTCTACAAACTTTACACTGGCTTGACTTTTACGCGGGCTTTTGCCATGTAAACGGTAGCAAAACTTTCTAGTATGTCCAGCTTTCTTGCAAAAAGAACAAACGTAGGTTGGTTTATCACCTGAACCTCTTTTGCCTTGGTATTTGTTGTTATTCCTACTTCTGGACGAAAATGATCGGTTCCTGTCAAAACTACGACTCCTGCTTCGGAATCTGTTCCTAGAACGCGAAACTTCCGGTCGGGGACCTAATCTTGCTACTACGCTTACACGCCTGTCATCATCATGCTTCAGTTTTTGTGTTCTATTTGCTGAAATCTCGGAATTCAAAATCAGCCTTTCCGCTTTTGCAGCAGACAAATCTTCCTCATCACACAATCGCTTTTGTAACTGAGGGTCATTTACTCCTATTACAAGCATGTCGCGAATAGCCCTGTCTTTAAAATCTCCAAAGTCACATCGTTCCGCTAAATTCTTAACGGTTATTACAAAATCTTCCAAAGATTCATTCCGGCCCTGCCTCTTCGTCCAAAATTTATAGCTGTGCACAACAGCTGAGTCATTTTTATCATAGCGTTTCTTCAATTCATCAGTTAGTTGTTTGTAAGTTAACTCATTAAAATCTTTTCCAGGAAAAAGCCTTTTTAGTTCGGTAAAAACTTCTTTACCGCAAACCGCTAGGAAAGATGTTTTGTATCTATCCTCTGGAAAATCATTGTGCTTAAAAATCCATTCCAGCTGTTCCTGATACTGGCTGAATGGCATAGAAAATGGCACGTAAGCATCCGCAATCGATGTTAAAGTCATCCTTTCCAAAGGAATGCACAAGAAAACAACACAAAAACAAAATTAAAATGGGACTAAACCGATAGTCAATTCAAAATAAAATAAAAAAATCTCGCAGAAAAAAAAAATATCCCAAAAAGGTAAACAAAACCACGTACCTGATGACAAAAAACGATCCGTGAACAGCCCTGTAGGCCAAAAGTCGCACTCCAAACAAAATCCAATTGGAATCCTTCCCAAAAGCAGCAGCAGCAGTCAAAAGCACACAAAACCTTCAGATGCGCTTGTGCATCCACAATCCAACGGCGAGTTCAACGGCAACAGCAGCAACAAAACGATGATGGCGAATCCAGCTGTAGCACAATCACCACAATCACAATGGCAAATTCTTTTTCTCCTCCGACGAATGGCTCCAGCAGTAGCAGCAGCAGCACAATACACACAATCCCGGTCGGCTAACCACAAAAATCAAACGGCGTCAACTCTGGCGAAGGCGATTCGATGGTTTTCGGAGGAAACACCCGAGATCGATGACCTCCGATGCACTTTCGATGCACTTTTTGTTGACACTTTCGCTTTCACCAACCTGCCGACTTGCTCCGTCGTTCGTCGTTCGGGTTGTCGGTATTGGTGTGTTCGGTCGTCTCTGCTTTCCACTCTGCTTCTTCGGACTTGTCAAAAATCAGCTTGAAATTCCCCTTTGCGTTCCCGGTCGCTGGGATCTTCTGGGGAGCTGGTACGCACACTGAGAAACTTGTTGCTGGTGGTTGTAGTCGTCGATAAAAATTTGCTGCAAATGTGTGAACGAAAAATGGTGTGTGTAGAAAAACTATCGTCGACAAAAATTATCCACGTTTTCACAAAATGGCTTTTCTTCAAATGGCTTTTATTTTACAAGCAGTTTCAATAAAATGTTGTCGCTTCACTGTTTAACCGCCAACAAAAAAGGACAAAGCAAGGTTTTGTTCTGGCTCAAAGGATTTTCACACACAAAAGGATACTCTCAGAACAATGGCAACCAAGCAAAAATTATGGCGAAAAATTCACAAGGAGGAAAAAAATTACTTACGCCGCTCCTTGGATAAAATTCGTGGCAATTCTTTCCGAATCCACTAAAATTGCACTAAATTCAAACGCGAAAAAAAATTAAACTTTCTAAAAAAATTCTATCCTCGTACGTCACTGATATGTCTAGTGACCGAGAGGTATTTTAGAGTTTTCAGGTATAACGAGATGTAATGAAACACGTCTAGTTTCAGTGGTAGTCACAAAACTTCTCCATCTGTATTTCTCCTGTTCCTTACATAGGCTCTGTTTCTCCCTAGTTCCCTTTTTCATTTCTTCTCACTCTCTTTCTAACTCTGAGCGAGTTCTCAAGCGTTCGCACTACTACAGGGCTTTGGCATTCAGCTTATATGCACGTCTTTTTTTATGATTGCTGCAGACTTAATGATCTTTGCGATGGCGGTTACTTATCGACGATCGCAACCGTTGGAGCATTTTCCCGCCAATCCATTCGCCCCATCATGCCCTCTTTACACCACCCACAATGGCCGCCCATCCTTATGCTCCTGTGACGCCTGGTGGTGAGTAGCGGAACTAATGATGCGGCTGCGTTCCTCACGGTTGGAGTTGGGAAGTGTCCAGTTTTATATAATTTAATATTTTCTTCTTATTTTTTTTAGTTATTTGACAATAAAACGATACACAAAATCACGATAGTCTCACAAATCTTGGTCACTTCAACACACCACTGGTTACAACATTCTTTCGATCATATATTTATATACATTATTCAGTTCTTGAAAAGAACGTAAACTCTTTAACTCTTAAAAATAAACTGAGCCAGGTTATTTTTTTTTTTTGTTTCAACAGTTTACACCGAAAAACTCTTCAATCTTCAGTATTTATCCCGATTGTTTGTTAGTTTCAGCTATCTGGTACCGGAGATACTTAAAAATCCCTTCAAGGACAGCCACGTGGCCATGATTTAAATCATGATTTTTTTGCTCATATTCAATAACTTGCTCTACGAATCAAGTCGGTTATGAAGATTAATGTTTTTGGAATCACTCGAGTCATTGACGATTAGATAAACATCAGAGTTAAAATTCCATGATCGACTAGCTTGCAATATAGGTTTCTTATTTGGGACAGGTATTGACAATTATTTCACTTAAATACTTTTTTTTGACTGTAATTATTTAAAGTTGAGATGACACAATATCATTTATATAACATCCATTGGTTCTGTTAGCTGTAGCAAAACACCTTTTCAGTGCAATCATGAAGAACAGCCAATGATATAAAGAAGCGTAAATCACCTATGAAGTATATAAGTCCTTGAATTAGTCCTAAAGAACAGCTTAATATTCAAAGAAGGGAAAACCATTAACATACAGTTGCATATTTGTACAAAAAAGTCTAGTAGACGATAGATCACAAGATTACCACATATAGATCTTCAGAGATTCCCTACAGCTATCTGCCCCCTTAAGTCTATATACCATAATTAGTTTAAACATTTTATCAAACAAAAAGTTAAAAATCTTACGAAACAATTGTTTCCCAAAAATATATATACCGTTAATAATAATGATAATAATTTTACACGCCTGAGTTTTGCCATGCAAAGCATTGTACTAAAGTAATATCTTTTTCTATGAAATGATCTTTCTGGGGAATGGTCCATTCTGGCAAATAGTTTTCTGGCAAATTGATTCTGGCAAACGACTTTCTAGCAAATCGTTTTCTGGAAAATGTCATACAACCATTTTCAATGCAAAAACAAAGTTTCTGATTAGTTTTTATATACATGTTTTTAATTATGAATCGTGGTTTACGGCTAACCAGCCGAGTGGAAGTATAACAACTACCGAAAAGCTAAACATTACATATAATTTGCAATTGGATTAGATGGACAAATTGATGTGAAGATTTGCGAAAAAGTTACACGTCTTCTCAGTGAGAATCGAACTCACGACTCCCCGATCTCTAGATTCTCACTGAGAAGACGTGTAACTTTTTCGCAAATCTTCACATCAATTTGTCCATCTAATCCAATTGCAAATTATATGTAATGTTTAGCTTTTCGGTAGTTGTTAGTTTTTATATGTTTCCTGCTGAATATGGATTGAAAGCTTACGTTTAAAGTATTAACATTAATCAAAGGTCTTCTTCTGTTTTTTTTTTTTCCTAAAATGGTGAATACAACTCCCCTATGCAAATAATTTTTTTTTTACTTTTCAAACATTAGTTGCTCACTTTCCCCTGCACATTATGAGACTGTGTTCTCGTGCGACAGCCTCAAAGTTAAACTGTATTGGGAAAGGAAGAAACAGGAGACAAACAACGATTTTTTACATTTTACTCGACACTGATTTGCAATCATAATACTTGCCCAGAGTGTACATTTGCTGGTGAAAGTTATTTATGGAATGCACAGTAACAATGGAACTTGCTTCGAGTAGGTTTCTCTTGAACATCTTTTAGCCGAACATGAAGCAAACGCCATTCCTAATCTGAAAATAACTGCCCAACAAACTGTTTACCCACTTTCCCGCCAGTTCTAACGGAAAGATAACACGGCATTTCAATATAAGCGATATTTTCCGCTTGGTGGGACTTCCCACTTACCATCTCTTGGGTGGAAGAAAAATGCACACTTCGAATACCTTTCGACAGAGACAATGCTGTTATTGATGCTGGAAAATTGCTCAAGTCGACGCGCCTGCCGTTGAAACAAATCTAACAAATCACTGTCACACTGATGTCTCATATCGACGAGCCATTTTTCCATGTTATGGAGGAAGTAACAGGGAAGTACTTGTGATACATGATTTCTCCTTGTGCAGTCTTCAGTTAGATACCTATCCGTGCTCCGTAATTCAACAATACACTCAGCGGACGAGAAGGAATTTGTAATTAATCTGGTTCTGCGTGTAGAAGAATTACAGTAGAGTAAGGTGGGGCAAAAGCTTGACCTGAGTGGTATAATCGAAAAAAAAAGTTCGCTGGCCAAAACACAAATTATCGATACTTTTATAACAGGCATACTTTATATCAGCCGTAAACTAATGTTTGCTGACAAATACACACTAAATTTTCATCAAAAAATGGCCCAAAACCGGGTTAAATATAGTATACCCAAAAATAGCAGTTTTTCACAAAACTAAGTGAAAATGTAAAATTTTGGCAACAGCTAAATTTGAAATTTGAGGCAAATTTAGCTAAATTTGAAGATAATATGTAGATTTTTGGCAATTTGCACTTTTTTGTATGCGAAAGCCCTTGATTACCCAGTAGCTAGCCGACCCTGAGATTGCCGGAGAGTCTCTTGTGTCCTAAGTTGGCACTGTGGCATTTCCCGCACAGTTTCAATTGATCGAGGCGACGATGGAGCGAGAGATGTGCGAAGTTCTAGTATCAGGGACACTCTCGAGTCCCTTCGAATCTTTCAGAGGGCTACGGCAAGGTGACGGCCTTTCGTGTTTACTATTTAACATTGCGCTAGAGGATGTGATAAGAAGAGTGGAATAGCACGAGTGGCACGGTTTTTAGAAAGCCCGTCCAGCTTATTGGTTTCGCCGACGACCCAGATATAGTAGCACGGAACATTGAGACAATGGCGGGTACGTACCTGACTAAGGGCTGAAGCTAGACGAATTGGGCTAAATATCATTGTGTAGAAGACAAAGTACATGACAGCGAGGGACTCAAAAGAGGACACGGCACTTCGAGTTCATATTGACGGTGATGAAATCGAGGGCTTGGGCTCACTGGTGACCGCCGACAACGACACCAGCAGAGAAATGCATCGTTGCTGGAAATCGTACCTATTTTGGACTCCGCAGAACACTTCGACCGAGTTAAGTTCGCCATCGCACGAAGTTAATTATCGTCGCGCGCCCACCAAATCGGAACGCGCGTGGGACACACGACGTGTGACTCGTTCCCGACATAACTGTCATAATGACATGTGTGGCGCTGCATTCTTACGATGTTTGTGAACACAGCGCACTATTCAAGTATTAGTCGCGACGCTTGCAGATTGAGAAAAAATATATTTAAAAAAAAATGTTTGTCCTTATTTCTGTCGGACGTTGATTAGACCGGTACTCCTCTAAGAGCACGATACATGGACCCTATGTGCAGAGGATCAACGTGCCCGTTGTGTTTTCGAACTGAAGGTGGATGAACCATGAATTGCACCAGCAGCTGGTAGAATCAACCATAGTTCACCTTTTAAAAATTGGAAGGTTGCGATGGGCTGGGCATGCAACCAGAATGTAGAATAAAAATCCGGTTAAAACGGTTCTCGGAAACAATCCGAACGGCACAAGACGACGTGGTGTGCAGTGGGCAAGATGGGTCGATCAAATCGAGGACGATCTGCAGACCCTTCGCAGAATGCGTGGCTGGTGACAAGTAGCCATTTACCGAATCGAAATGCAGACGTCTCCTACGTACAGCAGAGACCACTCAGGCCTTAGCCTGACTGGTAAGTTAAGTTAGGGCCAAATATTATATAGCTAGACTAACGTTCAATTTAAATGAGGGGGCGTCGGCGAGTTGACCTAATGCCACCCGATAGACATCTTGGGTGGTGAAGTTGAGCAATAGTCTGAAGTGGGTGGCGATGTGGGCGGAAACACGGAGAATGAGCAATTTTGGGAGAGAAGATCGGACGATTGGGGATAAGAGTGCGATGTGTGAGAAGGTTCGGGATCAGTCTACAAAAGCTCGTTCCAGTCGACAGAAGTTAAAGAAGACAACCTCCAAAGTAGCGCGTATTACGAAGTGGTGACAAGTAGAATCGCACACATCCTGTGCGTTAGTGCCGCAAGCTTCCTCCAGGCCCGTAAAGCCTCATCGACAAGGCCAGAAAAAGGGTGGACCGTTCATTTTCGGTTGAAACGGCACCACGTTTGTTACGGTCCGAGGGTCGGCGGTCTCACCTTCCAACTACCGCCGCTAAGCCGTTCCACGTTTCCAGTGGCTCCGTCGGTTGCAACAATCCCGCGCCAAATTCGGCTTTCAAGCCGTTCCCCGACAGCATCAACGGATATTTCTCCGGTTTGCGTTGGAATTACTTGGCCACTTTCTGGCCGGTCTCGGCAAGCAGCATCAAGACACGTGGACGGTTGTCCGTTGGGCTCCGCTCCACGATCACCCTCGCAACGTTATTGGGCTCTCCAACCAATTCGGTATCGCTTCACGGCAACCAGGACGACCTCGATAGTTCTCCGCAGAGTATTCACTCGGCCAGCGTCCGGCAACATCATCGGCCACTCTTCAGCCATACTCCAGGCCCACTTGTTATCATACGCCCGCCCACCACTGGTAAGCGGGGCCTGTACTCGACGAGTCGCATCACTCCGCTGTGCGACGACCCCCAGAAGAGAAAATATAAGGTAATTGCTGACAAACTTTGTTTCAGGACTTCCCCGCCGAAAACTCCTCCACCCAATAACGCCCTGGGACCCGGGAGGCAAAAGAGGCCTTCGGTGCCCACCCTGGAAGCTGCCGTTGGCTAGTACCAGCAGCTTGGGGCTTAGGCACGTCCCCGTCTGGGACGGCGCAATATTCTCCCGGGGTCAAAAGGTAGTTTCAGCTCTGACTGAACACATATTTGAATATTTCTGGTCATCAATGCAATCAACCCGCAATACCTTAATTTTCAAGCTATCGTAATGCCACTGATTTCGGTATTGATGATATGAAAGATTGAAGAAATTACGCTACTGGTGTCGAAAGGTCTTGATAATCTGCTTATCTTAGAGCTATGCACCCAGTTTGACCATGCAAGTATGAAATGATTATTATTTTCCTAGAAATTGTTCAGTCAGAGTGAACCAACTCACTGAACGGTGATCTTTAGTTCAGTCAGAGTGGACCAAGTACACATAGTCCATCAATAAATCATTTTCACTTAGTTTTGCGAAAGACTTCTATTTTTGAGTAGATTACAGTTAACTCTATTTTGGACAGTTTTTTGATGAAAATTTAGTGTATACTTTTCTGTAAACATAAGTTTATGGGTGGTATAAAGAATTTCTGTCCTAAAACATTCGATATTTTATATTTCGACCTTCGAGCTTTTGCCCCACATTAGAAACTCTTGTCCCACCGGTGGGGCAAAAGTTCATTTTAGACAACCAATTTTGAAACAGTTAAAAAATGGGTAAATATTTTGACACAAGTTTGCTCTGCAAAAATATACCCCATGTGTTGAAGGTTCACTGTGTGGCATTTATTTCTGTTATTGATTTTCTGGATATTGTAACGGGAGTTGGGAGGGTGGAAAAAGGAAGGAGCGAAACAGCCTTTGCTTAAGCGCCAAGCAAGTGCAGAGACTTACCGCGAAGGAGCGTGTCTATCTCAAAATCCCATACCCGACCGAGACCTCAGGGCGAGTCCTTGTCTTAGACCTCCAATCCAAAACCGATACTTCTGAACGCACGAGCTAACTACAACAACCAAAAGAATATAAAAATACAGGGTGGACCGGTTTCCTTTGAAGGTTTTCCAAATCCAGACCCTATTCTTCGTCAAACCCGGAATAAACCTGGATTAAAAATTCCCTTTGTACGACCACTTCTCATCAAATCAGTACAATGATACTGAAACGTTGGTTTAACATTTTTAGAGATTTTTATTCTTGCAACTATTGTGCAATGCCTACTCTGCCTTATTCCATCGATTCGTTCTTAGGATCTAGTGTTAGTTTGCGATTTACAATGTTTGATTTTCTTACTACTTGCCCTTTTGTACTCCTGCATACGCTACTGCACATTCGCTGCAATCTCTAGGCTAGCGGCACGTGGTAGCCGTGCTTCCAGTGGCACGTGGCTGCCCCTGATGGTAGGCAAGAGGTGCTTCTCAGTGCCGAACGTAACCGTCGTAACCTCGGTACGATCGTTGTGGGATTCCGTTCGCCGTGGGGAGTCGGACTAGTGGCCATCCCGTTTAACTGTCACGGGCGAGGGGCCGTTCACACTCTTCGGTGGTCAAATACTAAGAGAGCCTTTAATCTTGTTTTCTGGACCTTTCATCCTATATCGTATTGCGAGGCTATTGTTTTAGGGGTCGTGTTTTACATCCGTTCACTTTCGGTATCGAAAACCGCCGACTTGAATTGTCTTTGGTCTGCATTAGATATGAATCAGAGAGTGGGAACGCTTTCGCTGTGGATTTAGACGAGGGCATATTTCGTATGCTGTTGAGGTTTGAATTTAATTTAGGCAGGGATTGAAAACATTTTTTTACAGCATAAGGAATATCTTTAGTTTTTTTTTTAGGAAGGAAAGTTTGTAACTTTGTTAGAATATTTTGAATGTACCACCTAGGTCGAACTTTTGGCCCACTTTGCATTTTTTTAATATTTTTTTTTTCTTTTTTGAAATTTTTCCAGGTATCTACCTTGAATGATAGATACTTTTCAGGTGTTAGTATTTAAGGTAGGAAGATGCAACGATTTTTTCAGTGGATGCGAATAACTGACACTGAAGAAGGCTACAAGTGGTAGTCAAAATACGCGTATCTGATAAGACAAACAATTAGGGCGGAATTAAAATGACAATATGTGTTTGACACGTCCCTCATTCGATTCTCCTTTGAATATCTAGTTAGGGAGAATTAAATGTATATCAAAAACAAATTATGAAATTGAAGCTTTATTTTCAGTAACTATTTTCAAATCAAACAATGATATTTTTTCTTTAAATTATTCGAAACGTCATATACGAGCATAAATTATAAAAATACGTCATATACGAGCAAAAAGTATAAAAAATAGTGCATATTAAAAATAATCAAAACTTTTCGATTTTGTTGTCGAATTTGTGCCCTTGATGTGTTCATGTCATTGGTACCTTTGTGATTGTACTTTTCTCGGTGCCATCAGTATTAGCTATGGAGACGCATGGTTGCTTTTTCGCGTAAAAAGAGTTTTATACGATATGGGTTTCCAAATGTAGTTCACGCTTTCAGTAGGAAAATTGTTTTAAGTACATCCGAATTTACATCCGAATGCTTGGAATGCTAACAAATTCCAATGGTAACAAAGTTGTTGTATTATGTTTCTTTGAATGGATTAATTTTACACTGGAAACATGATCGTTGTAGTTATATGGAAAACATGTGTTTGCTAATAAATATCATTAGTATGCATTCAAAACCTCATTAATCATTTCTCATTCAAGGCTTATTCTATCCACCAATTGTAGCCCACAACACTATCCTTACAGCATGTGATTTGTAAAGTTAGATTGCTCTGCGTCTCACTATTTTTCCTAATGAAAAGGCATCTGCCTCACGACGGTACTGATATGCCCTGGAAAAATACTGTGCCATATTTCCAACCCATCGGACAAACGTTGTAACTGTCGGAAGAGGATGAACGACGATAAACCATGTCGCACAAAAGAGCGAACAGCCATCACTTACTACTAATGAAGCCGTTCATCAAACAAAAATCCTCGTTTTCCGAGTTAACCACAATGCATCACACTATTGCAAACAAACGGATGATTTGCACCGCAAACCACTTGATCGGAGACAATGTTTGCATGAGAGTATGAAGCACACTCGCGGCTGAACGTAAAAAATCGAGTATAATTAGGTGAATTTATGCTCGGACATAAACGGATAACCGCATACTTAATCCACCCACTGCTTGCAGCACTTGCTGAAGTGAATTCTTTATTTTGGATATAGCGATTACCATTGAAAGCGTGTCCAGTTCATATCAAGGCATCGATGCGCGGGCATGAAGTTAGCAGTTCTCAACCATTTTTGATCACAGACCACCAGCCGCCTTAAATTGTTTTCATTGATGTTCCAGTTTTTGGTCCTAAAAAGAAGTTTCAAAATTATATAGACTACTACAATATAATAGATTGCAAAGCTTTAGAGCAGTGATCCTCAGGCCTGTTTTTTCAACCATTTTTATTTCTGATAATGGATAGTTCTCGTAATCATTTAGTTTCATGTTCATGATAACTTTGGCAGTAGAACAGCTTCCCGAAGAAAAACTTGGCGGAACTTATCAGATTTGAGAGATACAGACATCACGTGCGGCCCGCGGGCCGCACTTTGGTGTCCACGGCTTTAGAGTAAGGTGGGACAAAAGTTCGACCTTAGAAAAACTTGCCAGTTGAAAAGAACTAAATACTGCACGATGGACCTTCAATTTATTGACTACAATTTTGCTAAACAAACTTTGATAAAATATTCACCCATTTTTATTTATAACAGTTTCAAAAATTATTGTCTTAATCGAACTTCTGCCCCACTAGTGGGGTAAGAGATCAAAACTAGTGTTGGACAAAATTTTGATGACCAAAATACAAAATATTTAAATTTTTGTGACATGTATCATTATATCATTCATAAAGTGATGTTCGCATGAAACTACACACTCAATTTTGAACAGAACCTTAACCAGAATAAGAATAGAGTTAACTCTGTATATTACAACAATAGCAGCTTTTCGCAAAACTTAGGTAAATCTTTCAATTTTGGTAACTTTTTTCGTGAGATCGGATATATTTCGGTGTATTTGAAGATTTTTAGGCAAGTTTTTTATGATATAATGTATGGCTCGAACATTTGTCCCACCTTGACATGAAAGTGTTTTACTTGAACAGCATTTGAAACACCATGACATTTATAATATTTGTTTTGAACTAAACGAGAAATCTTAAAAAGAAACTGTCCCACCTTTCTCTATACTTCTTCTGAGCGGCAGTGTTTTTTTTAATACGGTAACAATTTTCAAACTGAAATTTATGAAATTTTGTAATGAATTACAGATTACAGTAGACAGCATTACACAGTTCGAACGAAACGTGTAAATTTCTGAGACATATAATGCACATAATTGGAGCGTGGAATATCATGGATATTTACATAATATGTCATGTAAACTTCAATTATATGTCATGGAATCCAGCAGGATTCTCTGTGATTACATGACATATAACACATTTTTACATGATTTCAGACTTAAATTTACATGACATCATGTTTACATCGCATAAATGAAGTTTACATGACATGTAATCTTCATTACTTTTAACTGTGTAGTTTGCCTTAACGACCTAAACATTTGTTTAAGTATAAAGATTTGTAACACACTTTAAAAATATGAAAGAAGTTTAATGAATACACACTCTTAAAAATAATGAAAATTACTCTAGACGTAATTCTGGTTATGACTGAATGACACATGATGTAAAAGATAAACCGACACAAAAACGTGTCCTTGAAGATGTATTGAACAAAATATGTAATTTTACATGTTGAAGGACACGAAAACGGTGCAACTGTGATCGACAATTCCAGAATCAGACACTAACGTATTTGAAATTGGACACTAATTTACGTCATTCGGCTCGCTTCTTTTATGTGCATCCCAAAAGACGTAAATCACATTATTTTTTGGTACTGTGCACTCTTAAAAAAATCTAAATTTTCACAAGACTTAAACATAATTGAACGCAAATAATCGAGGACTTAAACATAAATATCACTTATATTTACGTTCCATTTGATGCACACAGAAATCAACACTTGTTTTCATTCTACTTTCCTAAAAATAGATCATGCATGTTTTTAGTTTCAGATGAGTAAACCTGTAAAAAATAGACACTGTGCTTAGTTCTAAATGTTAAAAGGCGTAAATTTACATGCTGTTTGATTTTGTTGATAGCGTCAGGCAGGCTATTTAGTCAAACATCAAAATGGACGGTTTCATACGTCGCGTTTTTAGGATTCTCTATCTTGCGCTGGTATAGTTCGTTCAAAGAATACAATAAAATGTTCGTGACGTTTAAAATGTGTATACAACAAGTGTTGTCGTTTGTGCATAAAAACCGTAAGTGTTGCATAATGTACAGGTTGAAATCCGTGCAAAGTTTGCCTCCCAGTACAACAGCAGCCATTTCAATATCAGCCTGTGTGGGGGAGGCTGTTTGGTGTTTTCGCAACGCCAAAGAAGAATTAATCGAAGTTTCATCATAACGGAATTAGTGAATTGAAGATTGTAATCATCTTATTTGCTCAGTAATAAAGTGTAATCAACGTTAAGAGTGTTAATGTGAATATTGTGAAGCAGTGTCCAAAATAATACCAATATTTTCCGTTTTCGGAAATTCAGCGGTTTTGCTAGATGAATTGCCGAATTCATTGAATTGAGTATGTGTTGTGGTGAAATCTAGGTAAACTTCGAATACCACCGATTGGATTCCCGTGACAAATTGAAATTAAAACAACAGTTGCACTAGTGGTAAAATATACAACCATTCTTGCAACTACCTATGAACGAGTTGTTTGGATCCGGACCCTGGTGCTTTTTCTACCACCCTGATCAAGAAACGGTAAATATTTTATATTTTTTGTAGAGAATTATTGAACCCCTAAGACGCAAAATGAATTACACGTCGAAATGTAAAAGTGAGTAAAATAACTTGCTTTTACATCTTGACGTGTAATTTTTTTTTTTTTTGGTTTTTTATCATCATGTAAATTTAAGAAGAGACGTAAATTTAGGTGCAACTGATCGCTTCTTTTATGTGCATCTATGATGACTTAGAATTACATGATTTTTTCGAAGAGTGTACATAAAAAAAAATATTAGAAAACTCTAGAAGAGATTTTTTTAGCGAAAGCATTTTTATTCGCTAGATACAACATTATTTTATCCAATAAAATTTAACTCATTGGTAAAAAGTAATATAATTTGGAAAAAAAACTATTGTTGCAAGAGAAGGATTAGTTAGTTAGGAAGAGATCAGATGGGAGGGTCTGTCCCATGGGCGTAAAAAGTCATCAGATTTGAGGGGGCCACGGCCCCTTATCATGAGAAATAAAAGTTTTACATAAGATTTAGGATTTAGATAACTTTACAATGCTTGTTTCGATAATATTTGTGAACCGATTATAGAGGAGCACTTTCATACGAAGGCTGGTATATAAAAACTTGAATATGGTTCAACATCGATTAATCAACTTTGTTACCAAATGTCATTTTTATGAAAAAAATAGTATATAGCGACGTTTTACTTTGCCAAGATGACGTATTCAACCCAATCAAATATACCTCAAATGAAATACAAAGATTTAAAATTCTGCTTTTATCAGGATCAATCAGGAAACAAATTTACCTTCTCAATTCGATTTAAAAATTTTAGCAGAGTTATAAAACAAGATAAAGTTTCAAATGTATCAGTCCAATTAAGGTTGAAGATCAATGTGCAATTCTAACCTCTTGAAGCCGAAAAGCCAAAACAAAACCCAAACCTTCAAAGAAAAAAAACGCTTGCTAGCTTGAAAATATGGATTACTGTTGCTCAATATTTCTGTAGCGACCGATTCATTTGTCTTAACCTCTCGAATCCAAATTTTTAACATAGGACTGAATAATACCTTTTTTGTTCGAGTTGAAGACTTTACATCCTAAAGCTGCTTGGCTATCGTCATATTGAAGGATTGAAAGTTTTCTTTTAAAATAAAGCTGTCGTCATCAAATTCGTATGATAACAGTTGTTTGAAGAAAGCAAGATGAAAGGTATTTTGCTAAAGGATTTAATAATATTCAATAAGAGTTAGGTAGGGAAAAGGTTCGGCCTTAGTGGCATAATCAAAATTTTCATAAAAACAATAGCAGTTGAAAAGAAATAAATACCACACAGTGAACCTCATTTGCTACAATTTTACTAAACAAACTTGTGTTAAAATATTTACCAATTTTTAGTTATTATAGTTTTAAAATTGATTGGCTTCGCTGGCCGAAACACAAAATATCGACACTTTACGACAGACATACTTTATACCTGGGAGGGAGGCACCGATACTACACACGAAATATAAGACAACGTTATTTTGAACTGCAAGATAACTCCAGTATGCCAACAACAATCAAGGCAGGCTTCGAGAAAATCGGTAGTTTCTTTTTGTTCTGCACCTTCGATCTTTCCTGACAAACATGAAAAAAGGACCACAGTTTTCTATGCACCAAATATTCATTTTCATTGGAAAGAGTAGAACGATGCGTTTTTCAATGCTTTATGTTCAATCAGATTAAATGGTGCTCACGTGACATTACTTGCATTATGTGCATGAATTGATTTTTATTCGATTTTTATCACTTTTGAAGAAATACGAAAATGTGTTTTAATCAGTTACGCGCTTTTTTCATGTTAGTCCAATGTTTGAGATCTGGGCTCACAGTGACAGTTCGTGACAGCGGAATCTCGGCTCACTATGACGTACAGAAATTTTGTATTGGTTTCTCCCTCCCAGCTTTATACCAGCCATAAACTTATGTTTACAGAAAAATACACACTAATTTTTCACCAAAAAATTACCCAAAATAAGGTGAATTGTAATATACACAAAACAGTTTTTCGCAAAACTAAGTGGAAATGTGGAAAATGTTGGTCACTTTTTTCGCACAATCAGGCAAATTCCGCTAAACTTGATGATAAAATGTGGATTCGTGCTAATTTGTAAATTTCGCTGCCCCTCTATGGGCCAAAAATTACACTTCAGAGCATTTTTATGATAGGCCTAAAAACGCCTAGAAGGACGTTTGGCATAAAGCAGTTTCATACAAGAACAGGTAGCATTTTAAAGAAGGCATAGAATTCTCATTATGCCAAAAGTCCATTATGTCAAACGTCCATATGTGAAACGTCCCACCACCCCGAAAAATTCATGAGCTCATTCTTAAAAAACAATCAGTTTTTATATGGGCGATTGAAATGGATGTAGGTAAAGGTCGCCTAACAAACGGCTGTTTTATTGGACTTGGTAAAATAAGGAATCTGAGCCAATAAAGAAGAATATTTTGTGATTTTACATTCAAAAAATTCTAATGTTAATGTGACTTACAGAAAATCGTTTGCAGTTTCTAGATTTGTTCAAACTTTAGCTTCTAGGTTTGTTCTAAAGAAACAAATAGTAACATGATCGTATTACCTTATCAATATAAGAACTTCAGAAAATTGGTGTCAATTTAACATTTAAAAAAATCGTTGCGACATCTACGACTTTACTTGGTTTGATGTTGTTTTTTGTACTATCTTACTATACATAAAGAAATTTCAATGTTCACAGTTTTGCTGTCACATTTGAATGCAACTGCTTCGCTGTCGTTTACTTACCAGCAGTTCATATCTGTTCGCGACATCTCAGAGACAAATTTATCGAATGGCTCATAAATTTAAGTATACAGTATTTAAAATTTCGCGAAAAAAAAGAATACAAAATAAAATTTGCTTGCTGCATCATTGTTTATTTTTGAAAAACATTTTTTTTGTTAAACTTCACCATAACTCATATAGACAAACTTTTTACAGTAACAATGATTCGTTCTAGATAATTGATCAAAGCTGCGATATGCCTGTTTTAAAATTTGAAGAAACTATGGTTTTCTAATTAACATAGGAGTATTGTAAATGGATCAAATCAGTTCTGCTTATCTAATCTAAAACGTGTTTCAATGAATTTCAATATCGGAAAAGGCCAAGAAGTAAACAGTATGGCAATATGTGACGTTCTACACGCGTTTAGTGTCATAAGGGCTTGTTTGATACTGAACACGAATTTCAACTATATTGTCATTTCTTTTCCATTAGGGGGGGGGGGGCTTGCAGCGCCCCCTGGCCCCTCCTTATTTACGCCAATGACTCTGTCCTCTTCCTAGGGTGGTTGTTCATATTCATATTATATCAGAGCGTTAATTATTAATCATAAATTTAATCATGATTAACGATTAATGATTATGATTAATCAAAAATGTTAATCATTAATCACAAAAAATCAAGAATTAATCATTACTCACTATTTTTTTTTTTTTTTTTGTTATAGAGACTTTACCCAGAAGGGGCATTCGTCTCTTAATATTCACTAATCATAATCATTGCAATATTGTGTTTTATTCATTAATCATCAATCATTATCATAAAGATCACTAATTTTATTCAGTAATCATAATCTTAATCATAAGTCAAACATTTAATCAATCATCAATCAATCATTGAACAGAACTCAACAAATTTTATAACATTGCCTTCAAATGAATAAATAAACTTTGCATTTCTTATATCGTGTGACAATGCCCAAAGAATTTTCAAATCCAACCAAGTACAACATTGCTTTGCTTTGTATCCGCGGACGTTACCATAAGACTATAAAAAAACCCTTCAATATTTCCTCCATGTAAGACGGTTAATTTTCTCAGTTGTTTTTGATCCAAATCCGAAGACCCGGTTGGAAGCTTGTGAAGGGTACCTTTCTACATGTAAAATTTCTGTTTATAGAGGCAGATCACCAAATTTTGACCTAGCACTAGTTTTTTGCCATTCTTAGATTTTGTACACTTTGTATGAAAATCCGAAAATAGACACATAATTTTCGAGATCAAAAATCAGTCCTTCTTCCCTAGTAGGTGCTATTTCTGTCCATAGTTCCTCGTTATTGTACACGTTTGATGTTTGCAATCTTACATCGCCTGCAGATATCCACTGAATATAGCAGAGCATTAAGTTAATCTTGATTCAACATTTGATGATTATAAACAATAAACCATGCTTAAAGCTTTTCAATTTGAATTGTTTATTGCTGTTTATTGCTATTTATTATGTTTATTGCTCATTCCTTTTATATGTCAAGGTGTGTAAGTCACATTCATTCATTACGTAGAGCTAGTAATTGAAATTTTTGAACCCCGGGGAAAGCCCTCCCCTATCTGTAATGCGTTTTGTATGAAAATTTTGCAAAAGTCGTACCGCATGAGCCTACCCTCTCCCCCTTCGGGCATTACATGATTTGTGGACGGTGCCTCAGGGAGATGCCGTTTAATCATTATTTTTATTAATAATCATTGATTAATGTTTAATCATTCAAAGGCTAATGATTAAATGCCCGAAAGCAATAAATCTGATATAAAAATCGTTTGAACTTCGTTATAGCCAATTTGTAATCACAAACTGTTTTCACTGATAACTAGATCCGAATTCTTTTAAAATGTTGTTTGAAATATATTTTATTTTATTTATTTACCGCCTTACTAATTGTACACTGTTTTTTCTTTCATAAAGTGAAGTGTTGAAATTCAACTAGATTTTTTTTACCAATATTTTGAATACTTACTACTCCCGGGAAAAAGACAAACTTTTCATACCGCCATATGTTCAAGTTTATCAATAATGCTTGAAACATCCGTTTAAAACTTGATAATCCATGAAGTTGGATGTGTCGCAAGCTAGGCATCACAAAGCCAATATAATTGCCACAAAATTAATGAATTACTAATAATTAATCAAAGAGTAATGAAAAAATAACAATAATTTAATGATATGAGATGCCCTAAGTATGCAACGAATGCGTCACACTCTTGAAAATTTATTGGTACACTTATGATTTAAAAAATCTAAATCAAATAGCTCTCAACATGATTTTTTGTTCAATCATCAATTTTTCAGTCATGATAACTTAACGCTTTGCTCTTGAAAACCATCCATCTTTAAACTCAGTCTGCAAAACAATAAAGCTTGATAAATCGTTAATAACTTTTGCGACTCGATACGAAAGTGGCTACTGAATCTTAGGGGGCTATTCCAGTACTCCAGGCAACCATCGTAATATTCGAATCGATACCCGCAGTTCTAAAGACAAATAGCAAAACTGATATTTACGGAATTTCGTTAGAAGACGACTGAAAAACATAATTTTGAACAACTACCGTAAAACTAAACATTACATATACTTCGCAAATGGATTGAATGGGAAAATTGATGTCAAATTTGCGATTAAATTACACGTCTTCTCGGTGAGAACCGAACTCACGACTCACTGTTCTCTAGATAGGGCGCGTTACCCCTACACTACGAGAGGACTCATGGACTGAATTCGATTTCAACTCAATAATCACGTGGTCCTCTTTCACGAAGTCACCTCTTTCGGAAAAATGAGATGCCCATCCAAACAAAACGCTTTCTTTTTTTTTGAATGCCTAGGCGAGAGCGCGTTAGTTATTAGGTATAAAAAGAACACACACGTGCTGGACGAGATTTGTATAGTGCGGACTCACAGTGGGTAGATGATAATTAAAAAAAGTATTATTTTAAAATTGAGAAATTTTGATCAAATTTGACATCAGGCACGTAAGGGTTAATCATAATCATGAATCATAATCACTATTCATACTAAGTTTAATCATTAATCATAATCGTAATCATTAATCATCCAAAATTGAAATTTAATCATTAATCATACTTTGGCTTAAACATCAGTCACATTCATTAATCAAGACTTCACAAATTTTAATCATTAATCATAATCAATAATCATGATGAAATTTAATTTAATCATTAATCACTTAATCAATCATTGTGATCCATTAAGGCGCAAGAGAAAATGGCACAAAAGTCAGAATGAAAATCTAGAAAGATTCGCGAATCAGGCGAAACTGACAAAATGTACATAATTTAAGAAAATATAGCGTTGAAATTGTAACTCGATTGTCTATTCACTGCACTTGAACTTTTCCCCTATCGATAATTTAACTATTCAAAAAACGCAAATTTGTAGAAGACGAAACTTCACCTCATGCCAAATCACACACTTTATTGGTTACGCCTGTGTTTTTGTTTATCAAAGTGATCATCTGAAATCGAAATCAAAACACGGCGAGAGTAAACGGCGACACTGCAAACAAAAAATAAACAAGGCGTACATGGCGGGCTTAATTGAAACCAGAATGTAAACACGGCGCAAAAGTAATAGGCGACACTGAAAATAATATTGATTACAGGCTCATAACATTGGGCGATACTGGCATTCTCGAGTACGTTTTAGGCGACACCTTAAGATTTTTTGAGTACGAAATAGCTAGGGGAATTGTACGAGATGTGTGTGGTATTGATGAGGATTTTAAAACTTGGTTTATGAAATATGTTTTAATGTGAAAAGGTTAAAGTTTGAGTATATTTTCTCCAATTGGGATTTAAAATTGCTCATGAAAATTTCATTGATTATTTTCTCATTGTTATTGATTTGTCAGATAGGCCCTAATCGCGAATTCCTCTAGAAATGCAGTTTTCTGCTTTTAAAACAACAAATTTATAAAAATAAAAACACACAGCCTTTTTATTTGGAAAATAAAAGAGCTGTGTGTTTTTATTTTCTTCGATTTGTCTTTTTAAAAAGAGAAAACTGCTTTTTTAGTTTTGATGATGGAAACGATAATGAAATTCAACTGAAATATAAATAGAGATTATTGTATTTGTATAACATTCCAAATATTTCAAGTGTAATCTTTTATGTATCTGGCCACTGTTTGCTAAAATGATTTGAAATTGGTTAATACTAACGATGATTCTTTTAAAATTAATATATTTTCTTGATCATCTTTATTGAAATCTATTTCCTAACAACGAATAATTAAAAAAAATCCTAATATAACGAAATTTGTGTTCAACATATTATATAATATATTGGACCCTAACTCGACAGTAACGAGGGTGCTTGATATGCTACGTATTTTCCAGGGGGGAGTACCAGCATTTGTGACGAAATGCTACGAGGGGGGAGGGGGGTGTAAAAAATCAGTGAAAAATGCTACGTCATTTATGGACGGCCCCTTACGCAGAACACAGTTTTTCTACGTAAATCATAAATCTATGCAGTATCGATATCAATTATAATTGCTTAGGCAAATTTTTACTACTTGTTTTAATTATGAATCGTGGTTTACGGCCAACCAGCCGAGTGGAAGTTTAACAACTACCGAAAAGCTAAACATTACATATAATTTGCAATTGGATTAGATGGACAAATTGATGTGAAGATTTGCGAAAAAGTTACACGTCTTCTCAGTGAGAATCGAACTCACGACTCCCCGATCTCTAGTTGGGGCGCGTTAACCACTACGCCATGAGAGGACTCATGAACGCAGAAGTTAACCTGAATTCGATTTCAGCTCAATAATCACGTGGTCCTCTTTCGCAAAGTGCTCCTCTTTCGGAAGAATTAGATGCCCATCCAAACACAACGCTTTCTATATATATATCCAATGCCTAGCCCGAGAGCGCATTGTTTTTTAGGTATAGGAATAGCACACTACACTAGCCAGCAACTGCGCTGGCTGAGGTTTCTATTGTGTGGGCTTCCAATGGGTCGCGACGTTCTCAAACGACCGGTTACGGAACATGAGTCCGTTGCTCGATAAATACTTGTTTTTAATTTTTACTGTCCGTATGAAATAAAATATCAAACACAGTCCTAGCAGCGGTGATTCATAACCCCACAGTGGGATGGCATCCTATTTTTTCACTATGAAACTTGACAGACTAAGCTGCGCCATCTCATCGGGAGCATACATTTATACTCCAGTAACGAATTGCACGCAAACATTTATTTTTTGGGGGTGTTTATCTTCCATACGAGGGTGAATAGTACAATGTGAATGAAGCCCTACAAAATTGAATAAATGGTTATAAGCTAAAATTGATTTCATTGTGCACTTAAAAAAATTGGCCCTCCACCAAACGCTGTTTCTGAGATTTGGCCCGCGATTCAAAAAGGCAGGGCTGATTTACAGCATTCAGTGCTACCTCACTAATCGATTTTACTTCTTTTAACAGTAATATGAATCAACACGAAAAAAAACGTACCCCCCCCCCCCCCCCCTTGAGCAATTTCCTGAGTAATTTTTACTTGTTGAGGCCACTACCTCAACAAGTAAAAATTAGTTTTCACTGATAATTGTGCTAGCAAATTGCTAATATGGCAAGAGATTTGCAGTTAATAATGATATCCCAATGCTAGGGTAACTCGGTGTTATACGCCCCTCTGCGATATTTAACGACCCAGATTCAACATGAAATTGAAAATGATTGGAAATCCTCACTATTCATGAGACTGTCTTACTATGAAAATGTGACAGTTGTGACGCGCAGCAAAACAGACAATGCCAAAAGTATCAAAAATCAGTAGGGTCCTAGAGCCCTATCCCAATTGTAGTACCAAATACTTGAGTTTAGGCCAAAAACACATGTTTACTCAATTCGCAATGTTTTTTATTAAATAAAGTCCGAAAAGCATAATTTTCCTATTTTCAGATTTTGTCACGTCCCTTGGTTTAAACTCAAATTTTGAGTGTATTTTGTTTCCCGTGCTTCTTCCGATATGTCAGATAGTGAACGTCAAACATGATCAAAAGTGTCAAGGTTCATATTTATTTAAATAGGATATAGCCGTTTTTTTTTTAGAGGGAAAATTTGCCAAAGTTCACAGCATTTTTCACTGATTTTTTACACCCCCTTCCCCCCTCGTAGCATTTTGTCACAAACGATGGTACCCCCCTTTGGAAAATACGTAGCATATCAAGACCCCCCCCCCTCTATATTTTTTTCTAATCGATTTTTTTAGTGACTGGGTTGAAACAAAAAATTGGAATGCAGAAGTTCAATACAATGTTTGATATTTATTACTATCTGAAATATAATGATAATCTAATCTTACAGTTCGATAAACAGAAGCGTTCAAAAGTAATTTGGAAATCAGTTTTAAATAAACATTTTCCTGTTTAAGTAACATCATTTTGGTTTCCAGTTTCATATAAGCTAAATTATGTTACTTTTTCTGTTGACAAGTTTACTATAGAAAATGTGAAAAAAAAATATTTGATTAGATTGATATAGCTGGATACTGTTGAGTTACGGTGCAATATATTGAACAGAAATTTCGTTATATTAGATGATTGTTTTTAATTATTCTCTGTTATGAAAATGATTTCAATGAAAATAATCAACAAAATATATTAATTTAAAATGAATCATCGTCATATCCAAGTTCAAATCCATTTGATAGATAAATAAAAGATTACACTTGAAATTTTTAAAATGTTTAGAAAATTTTAAAAATTATACAAATTATTCATCTCTATTAATGTTTCAGTCAACTTCTTTATCGTTTCCATACTGAAGTAATCTTACACAACCTAAATTAAAACAGTTAAATAATAAAAATTCATCAAATTACCGAGTTATTAGGAAAATTGAATTGAGGGGCAATTTCGATAACACTCGAATCTGTTGTCCTCGTTAATGCTCTGGCTATTCCATCAAGAGCATTGACAAATCAAAACAAATCGATGAGAGATCTCCTGCAACATTAAATGCATAAATTCACGGAATAAATATCTTGTTTCAATGTAATATTTTCCTAAAAGAGCATATTTTATTTCCTTGAAGAAATAAAGCCTCAACAGAAAATATGAATAAAACTAAAACGGCTGACTCTATGCCTTGTTAACAAATGGGAAAACAATGTACTCCAAGTAGTTAAAGCATTGATGTTTAATTAATTAATTAATTGAACTTTTATTTTGTTTATTTATAAATTTATTAATTCAGACATGAATATAATATAATATCCTCATAATCATTTAAAGCTTCATAACATCTGTCATTGTCATATGAATGTTTCTAACTGAATCATCATTTTATAACCCAAGTTTATAAGTCAAAAGAAAAAGTTTAATAAAAAATAATTGTATTTCATTTTTTTCAGCCCCTCTCTTTTTACCGACATGAATTAAAATGCTACGTCCACTAGCTAGGACCCCTCTCTCCCCCTCGTCACATTTCGTCACAAATTCATGAAGACCCCCCTCCCCCCTAAAAGGCTACGTCATTTATGGACGACCCCTTAGGCCATGCTATGTCGTGTTGTTTAATAAAATCCAGATTTTCTACAAAACATTGGGATCCTATTTCGATTTATTTTTTACGCAGTTTGTTTAAGAGGAAAATAACCATCATCGTTTTACAAATTTTCTAACCCAGTTTTTCTGCTCAAAATTGAAGCAAACCTCAAGAGAATCTATCATTGCATTGCCCTTGCTATATGTAATGCAGTGATAGATTTTCATGAGGATTTCTTTGAATTTGAGCAAAAAAAAACTGGTTTTCAATTTTTGATGATTGCTGATGATTGAATGATGGATTCTTGAGCCTTAAGAGCAACTAATTTGTTCAAAGCAACCAATGATGAAACGTCGCCGCTGGAATGAACGAGTATCATTTGTTAGAATGACCAAAAATAGTTTAAATTTACTGAAATATAATTTTTTAACAACTCAACTTCAACAACGACGTAATTTAAAACTATTTTGTATTTGCCTCTTTTTTAATCTGTACGAATTTTTATTATATTTGTCAATTTGTCTGGGATGAAGCAATCGGTTTCATACAGATGCTTCTCTCATATCATCGGACGAAGAGACGATTGCAGGGACTCTCTGTCTAAAACATATCTAAAACATATCTAAAACATTTTCTGTCAGAAATTCTTCTGAATACCTAACACAGAAATTTTAAAAGCAAAGTAACATTTAAATTGCTCTCGTGATAACTCTGCCATTGCGGCATAAAAAAACTGAGCGCATGATATGTAGGTTTATCTCAAAAGAGTTGTTGCGTCAGTGTCACATACCGGTTACCATACTCCTAGAAGCGTTCTGTGGGGTATAGGAAAGTTAAAGTTATGACTCAATAAATGATATAATTATTATAATGCGAATCATTTACATCGTAGATAAATTGCTGTAGTATTGTTGTGATGTATAATATAAATCGATTTTTTTTTGTATTTCTTTATTAGAATAATTTCAAACATTACATTTATTTCTTATATCTAGGTGTTCTGTGTTATTAGACGACACTATCATCCTAATTTGGTAAAACAAATTTAAGATTTTATTAACATTTTGTTAACAACATTTGCCGTAGCAGTTCAGATTTTTACAGGTGAGAAAAAAAAACGCTTTGAATTTACTTAACCTGGACATATAACGCATTAATCGTGACAATAGAAGATTGTAACGATTTTTACCTGAAATTATTAATTATTTTATTTGACATTTGTTCCAATGTTTCAACATTGGATATTCTATGTAACTCATTGGTACTATACCAGGGAGGAAGCTTCAGAATCATTTTCAAAATTTTATTTTGAATTCTCTGCAGAGCTTTCTTCCTGGTATTACAACAGCTAGTCCATATTGGTACAGCATACAACAAGGCTGGCCTGAAAATTTGTTTGAATATCAAAAGCTTGTTCTTAAGATAAAGTTTTGATTTTCAGTTAATAAGGGGATAGAGACATTTTACATATTTGTTACATTTGGCTTGAATGCCCTCAATGTGATTTTTGAAAGTTAAATTCTTATCTAGCATGAGCCCTAGATGAGGGATTCCACGGAGGCATGCTAGTCGATTCTGATCGACCATTTCAAAAATATCTGAAACTTTGCACAGTTTTTCAGTTCCATCTAAATCGTCATTTTTCCGATATCAAATCTTCAAGTTGAGTCACGACTAACTTTTCAAAAGGGTGTATGTGAAAATGGTTCAAAAATATTCAAAAAGCTGCACAACAAAAACGGTTCGTTCGATTGTTAGACAACTAAAGAATCAAAGTTAGACAACTAAATTAAGATTCCAAAAAAAATACACACAGTAAAAAAATTTTTTTTTTGCATTAAACAACATCATTTTTGTCACAAAAACTCAAATATCTCAAAACCCTATCGGAATACCAACGTAATTTTTTGAGGGAAAACGGTAAGCCAATAAACAAAATAGTTATGACATTTCAAATATTTCACAAATTTGACACTTAGTGAATTTTTTTTTTCATTGTTAATTTTTTTTAGGACCGCAGTTTGTTGCTGATTTTTTTGTTAAGGGTACCACATGAGGTTAACAAGTTGTTTTCATGATATTTTATTTAATTATTCATAACTATTATAGCATCTATTAGAAAGTTAGACGCGATCCAGTGTTGTGATCTAAAGTCTTGATAATGTCATATGTTTTATTGTACGTAACTGAAGAAAAATTCTCTCAATAGTGTTGAAACCTTTTGATAAAAGAAACCTATAAGAAATCTAATATTGAAAACAAAAGCTACAAAAAAAGTTTTCTATACAGGTATACGACTAGTTTACCTGCAAAAAGTTTACCTCGTAGAGAATAAGGCGGGTCTATACCCAGGTGATCTAGTATACGTAAAGCAGGTCGGTTTTCTCGGCACTGGTTTTCTCCACAAAGTTAAAATCTGATTACACCTGGGTATAGACCCGCCTTGGTAGAGAATAGACTTTGTTAATCATATTTGGGAGAAAGCGAGTAACTTCAACAACATCAAAAACATGATAGGTATATACCATGAACATACTCACGAAAAAGCTAAAAATATACTACCACTATGGTTATAAAAGATTTAATTGTAAAATTTTTCTTCAGTCAAGCAAACGACACCAAACTAGTCAGTAAAAACTTAAAAGTGATTTTGTTTATTAAAATCTAACGAGCAACATGAGTAGTCGCTTTCTCAACTGTTGCAGGCCGTTTGCAGAAAAAAAGTGTTCGAAAGAGCTACGAAATCTCACCGAAAGCACCATATATAAACTGAAAGCGGCTGGTTATGCTCCAATGTCTACATTGAATACAAATTTACGCATTTGTACGTCCTGCCGTTTAAGGAGTTTAAGGAGTTACCAGCAGTACCAAGTGCAGATAGTCTTGCCACGGTACCATCAGCGACATCTGTTTCAACAAATCAATCAGAAGATGAGTGCA
Source organism: Aedes aegypti (assembly GCF_002204515.2). Classification (NCBI taxonomy): domain Eukaryota; kingdom Metazoa; phylum Arthropoda; class Insecta; order Diptera; family Culicidae; genus Aedes; species Aedes aegypti. Next base: position 142,466,173 of record NC_035107.1, read on the forward strand.
TCCAGAAGGTCAACATCGAACGCTTCAACGAAGGGATAGCTGGAATAAAAGTGACTCCGATTAAATGGACGAAGATGGGTTACGTCAATTATCCCGAGAAAAAATACCGTGAAATCAACGAAGCTGTACGAAGAAACCTCTTCAAATTAGGACCTGAGGATGTGGAAAATACAGACTACGATGAGGTAATTATGAATATGAAGGAAAGGTTCTCGAATCTAGCCACGACAAGGAAAGAAAAATTATTGATTTTGTCGATGCTGCCAAGCTCGTGGTCTATTCAAGACGCCATTGATGAGTTCAAAACCAATAGAAATACAGCAAAAGAGGCAAAACAATTCAAAAATAACTGTCTTGCAACCAAAAATGCTAGGTCGAGTACTTCATTAACAGATGAGACAAAAGAAAAAATAATTCAATATTTTGAAGACGATGAAGTAAGTAGAGCTATGCCTGGCCAAAAAGATTATGTATCTGTAAAAAAAGATTGAAAGCGTCAAGCAATCCAAAAACGATTAATGATGACTACTTTGAAAGAAGCGTATACACGCTTCAAGGAAATTAACGAAAATATTAAGGTAGGTTTTTCCTCATTTGCAAGCCTTCGTCCAAGGCAATGCAAGCTTTTATCCAATTCAGGAACACATAATGTTTGTGTGTGCACAACACACGAAAATATTAACCTAATCTTACATAGTTTGAAAAGAATCAATTTATCAAAGGATATTAAAAAATTTCACTGTTTCATTCCATTGTCAGAAAATAAAATTAAAGCAAAACTATACTCGAACTGTACTGATAATGATGCAAAAGTGTTCGATATTGTAAAAAATTGAATAACAATAAATAAATAAATAAGTATTAATAAAATGTTTTCATGATCTCATAACGCATACCCAAATCCAAAACTTTTAAAGTTTATATATAACATTTAGGAACTCATCGATCATACTCTAAAAAAAAATATCCTGGTAAAAAAAAAATATTTTCGTGTAATCTGTTAATTCATTTTAATTTATACATATATACATATACATATAATATTTATACATATACATATTATTTATACATATAATATACATAATACTAATGAATACATGAAAACGACTTGTTTAATTCACGCAAGGCCCTTGACAATAAAATCAGCAACAAACTGCGGTTCCCGTAATAATTTACACCGAAAAAAATTTTTTTTTTTTTCAACTAAATGTGAAAATTGTGACATGTTTGAAATGTCATAACTTTTTTGTTTATTGGTTTACCATCACCAAATTTTTATGGTAGATAGCTAATATAATGGACCGTTTTCCCTCAAAATTATTAGGGTTACGTTGGTATTCCGATAGGGTTTTGAGATATTTGAGTTTTTGTGTCAAAAATTATGTTTTTTAATGCAAAAAAATTTTTTTTTTTACTGTGTGTATTTTTTTTGGAATCTTTATTTAGTTGTCTAACTTTGTTTCTTTAGTTGTCTAACAATCGAACGAACCGTTTTTGTTGTGCAGCTTTTTGAATATTTTTGAACCATTTTCACATACACCCTTTTGAAAAGTTAGTCGTGACTCAACTTGAAGATTTGATATTCGAAAATGACGATTTAGATGGAACTGGAAAACTGTGCAAAGTTTCAGCTCAATAGAAAAAAATGAATTAAAAAATTTACCAAATTTTGGTGCTGTTGCTTGGAATCACTGAGATGCTTAACTTCATCTGACCAATTTATTGGAATCCCTCTCATCGTGACAACATGTCTACTTGAAGGTTTCTAATAAAGAGCTTTTGGTTTTTGTGGGTATATTATTGTTGAGTTTTGGAAGCATTAGGAGAAATCTTCCATTTTTGCATGTATGAAGAAAAAATATCCAAACTTTTTTGCAATCGGCTACAGATGACACGCAGGCTTCGTCCTTTGGCGGAGAGACCTGTGTCATCCGCAAACAAGGATTTTTGACATCCCTGAGGTAACTCAGGTGAGTCAGATGTGAAAATATTGTATAATATTGGTCTTAAAATGCTGCCTTGGGGAACACCAGCTCTTACAGGAAGCTTAACCTGAAGTGTACGATTTGACAGATAACTTTGAATTATTCTAACAATGTATGTTGGAAAATTAAAGTTTTTTAATTTTACAATCAAACCTTCATGCCAAACACTGTCGAATGCTTTTTCTATGTCTAGAAGAGCAAGACCAGTAGAATAGTCTTCAGATTTGTTGGAACGGATCAAATTTGTTACACGTAAAAGTTGATGAGTGGTCGAATGCCCATGGCGGAATCCGATCTGTTCATTGGCAAACATTGAATTTTCGTTGATGTGGGCCATCATTCTGTTCCAAATAACCTTTTCAAAAAGTTTACTGATGGAGGAAAGCAAACTGATTGGATGATAGCTAGAAGCTTCTGCAGGATTTTTGTCTGGTTTTAAAATTGGAACAACCTTAGCATTTTTCCATTTGTCAGGAAAATATGCTAATTGAAAACATTTGTTAAATATATCAACTAAAAATGATAAGCTACTTTCTGGAAGTATCTTGTTGAGGATGTAGAAAATTCCATCATTGCCAGGAGCTTTCATATTCTTGAATTTTTTAATAATAATTCTCACTTCTTCCAAATCAGCCCTAAATTAACTTTAGGGCTTTCAAACTGCATAGCAAGTTTTTGAGCTTTTTCGCAATTAGTAAGTAATAGTTTGTTTTCCTTTTCCAATGCCGGTATTGGCTATTGGTATTGGTAAATTTTAGATAATTTCCAAAAGGTCTTAAAGCCAGGGTTTAATTCAGAAATCTTATTTTCAAATCTTTTGTTTCTTAATTGTGCAAAACGTTTCTTGATTTAATTAATTGGCTACAAAGATTACTAGAGTCGGTTAAGACCAAGTCAATCGTAGATGGATTTTTATAAGAGGAAAAACATGTAGGGCTATCAGGGTATTGAATTGAGAAATATCCTGAAGAGCACTCATTAAACAAAATTCTGCCGTTGGAATTACTTTGAGAATTATTCCATGACCTATGTTTGGCATTAAAGTCACCAATGACAAAAGCCTTATTGTGAGTCAATTTTCGCAAGTCAGTTTGGAGCAGAGCATTGAAAAGGCAAATAGGCAGCTATGAAAGTATATTTACCAAGCTGTGTTTCAACTGAAACACCTAAAGTTTCAAAAACTTTAGTTTCAAATGACGAAAACAGTTGATGTTTTATACGCCTATGAATGATGATTGCAACTCCCCCACATGCCCCATCAAGTCGATCATTACGATAAACAAAAAAGTTAGGATCTTTTTTAAGTTTGGATCCAGGTTTTAAATAAGTTTCGGCAATAACTGCTATATGCACGTTATTAGCTGTAAGAAAATTAAACAGCTCGTCCTCTTTACCATTCAGAGAACGAGCATTCCAATTTAAAATATTGAAATTATTATTTGGATCCATTAGAAAAACGTAATCCAATAACAATTTGATTTGTAAATTTTACACCTACTTGGACTGCTTCAGTCATAGTGGTGGGTTTGAACATTGCATCAATCATTAGATTCAATTGTTCAGTTAGAAAATATATAAATCGATTTGATTTATATTAACGAACCTCCTCTTTCGCTGATCGACATCTGTGAGATATACAACGTTAGGAAGCGTACATACAAGAGAAAGGTGAACTTTTGGTTCAATTTGTCAAGCACAAGCTGCCATATTTGTCGAGAGACACTTCAGTGGTATCAGGACAATAGAGTCGATTTTATTGCGATTCACACAACTGCCCTAATAATGTCTAATTGAGAAGTATTGGTCAATTGTTTAGCAAAAACTGAGGGAGAATGGTAAAGTTACTAGGGATGCTGTGCAAATGCAGAGATGGAGGAATAAAATGTCTGTTTTGTTTTCAAGACCAAAAGTGGATAATTTTAAAAGCGAAGATCAACAATCTTTATTATGAGGCCGATATGCAGATTATGCTATGTCTCCGAAATCAAAGTATCCAAAATTTTATCAGCTAGGAAACAGTGGGTACACAATAATTTCATCAATGAATACAGCCTAACTCTTCTCTTCAATAACCAAAATAACATTACAAAGTTATCTACGGGTGGATTGAGTACTATACTCTTCTTTGTAGATTTGTATGCACCCATTGCTTTCCAAATAATGACATGTGACGGAATAAGGGCCAAAATCTATAACCCACAGTTATTTTTCTTCCGCTATGGGATCGAATATTTGAAACGACACACATAAAGGAAAGAGCTTTCACATAAACCATACTTTAAGAGAGCAGTACACGTTCCACCGAAAACTGGTCATGTTGTATTTTTACGACCTCTCTGCACTTCACTTCCGACTCCAAGAAATCAGACAGCAGATTTCTAGTGTTTCATTTCTGAAGCACGGAATTGAATGACAGTGTGGTTTTCGAAAGGGTTATATGGCGCATCGTGTACTTCTGGTTCTACAATTAAACCAAGATACACCCAGGATGTATTGGTAACTGGGTCAGTCATATTGGCTGTAGTATATTTTTCTCAGAATGATATATTTCAGTATTCAAAGATGTTAATGAAGACAAAGTTACAAGTATTCAAAATATAGTAATAAAAATATCATGTCATCGAGCATAAAAATAATCCCATTTCTGAAAGTTACGAGTGTTTTTACAATCATTAACAAATAGTGATAGCGACTTGAGTCCAGATTTCAGCTATAAACCAACTGTTTGATTCGTATTAAAATTTTACTACCATTGTGTATAATAACTGGGAGACATCTTCCTCCTATTCAGTGGTTAGTAGAATGAAAATGCATGAACGAATGATAAACATATTCCAGCTTGCATACTCTCAATCATTGCACTGTTTTACCTATTAGACTGTCTGCTAGCTGCTGACAAATGGTCCAAACTAACAATGAGCATGAGGTGAAGGATGCGGATTTAAAGTGTTCTGCATATTGTCTACATACATTTGGTTTGTAAGCAGGTGTCATACAGGATGATGTTTGCTGTTAGCTGCATCACATCAATAGACATATAAGTAGTAGAACTCTAGTGGCGCTGTTATTACAAAATATAATTATTTTATTATTTTATTTTATTTATTTTTATTATTATTATTTATTTTATTTATTTATTTTATTATTATTTACTGTTTACTGCTTTTGATTGCTTGTTTAGTGCCATGTTGTAGAGAATGTTTTATTTTGGTCGAAAAAATTTGACACTTATAGACCCTTAGATAGTTGTCAGAGCGTGGCAAACTAGATGTTGGTCACACGAACAGTCGCGACATTAGCATTCTAAGGCTACTGTGTCTACTATCACATCAGTAGAAGCATTAACAATAGAAATATAAGTAGTAGAACGCTAGTGGCGCTGTTATCACAAAATGGAATTACTTTATTGTTACTTACTGTTGGAGTTTTTGATTGCTTGTTTAGTGCCATGTTGTAGAGAATGTTTTATTTTGGTCGAAAAAATAGGTTTGACACTTATAGACCCGGTACTAATGCTGTCAGAGGGTGGCAAACTAGATGTTGGTCACACGAACAGTCGCGACATTAGCGTTCTACGGCTAATGCTTCTACTGCATTAACCTAAGAATGCTAATGTCGCTGCTGTTCGTGTTACCAACATCTAGTTTGCCACGAACTGACAGCTTGAGTACCGGGCCTCAAAGTGTCAGATTAATTTTAGAAACCAAAACAACGACATGGTATTGAACAGACAATGGAAATCCATAATTTAAGGTAATAATAATTAAAATCAGTTGTGTCACAACAACGCCATTAGCGTTCTACTACTAATATTTCTATTATCACATCTTATCCGTAGCTGTGAACATGAATTACAGTGTGCAAGGATTCCTTGGGAATACAATAGCATTGGGGCATTACATGCCTACTAGAGTGGTTCAAAAAATCGTTTTTGCTTCACACCGCTCATTCGGTTTTAGACCAAATTCTGAGTGTTCTCCCAAAATTTGAGCTCATTTGAATGAAAACTGAGACTGCACAAGCCTTTTAAAGTTTGTATGAGAATTATTATGGGAAAAGCAAGCAATTCAATCAATAGGTCATAGTGTTTGCCCATGTGCTCTTGGGGATTAGATTTTTGTTGATACAATAATCAGCTACAACTTTGTCGAAGACCGTTTTTAAATCGGACGCCTCGGTAATTAGTTATTGATTTTTGAATGAGTTGTGAAACTTTGGCTATAATTAATAGGCTGTTCTGCAGGCATCACTGGATATATGCAGTAAAACATAGTAGCCATGATTTGTGCGTGCTATCTTTCGCGCCAGGTGCACCAATGTTGCCTGTTCAGAAATTAAATGAGCACTGCTGAAGAATTTGTGACTGGATATAAATCAATAACTAATTACTGAGACGTCCAATTTGAAAGCGGTCTTCGGCAAAGTTGTAGCTGATGAATGTATCTCGTAGTGTCAACGTAGCTCTAATCTCCAAGAACACATGGACAAACACTATTACCGATTGAAAGAATTGGTTGCTTTTCTTATAGTAATTCCCATATAAACTTTAAAGGGCTTGTGCAGTCTCAGTTTTCATCAAAATGAGCTCAAATTTTGGGAGGACACTCAGAATTTGGTCTAAAATCGAATGAGCGGTGTGGAGCAGAAACGATTTTTTGAACCACTCTAATGCCTACATCAAGTAGGCTGTTGTAAAACGTCATATAATCCCCCATACAAAATGACACATGTCTTTTTCCGTTTCACTGATTATTCCGGAGACTTTCCCAAAATTTGTCTTCGCACGATCACGTCGCATCCCTTGTCGAGTGCAACAATGAAGAACCTACACACTCCGAAAAAATCATGTGATTTTACGTCTTTTGGATGCACATAAAAGAAGCGAGCCGAATGACGTGAATTTATGTCACATTTCAAATACCATATCGTCTGATTCGGGAAATTACGATCATAGTGCCATCGTTTTCGTGTGCATTAACATGTAAAATTACATTTTTTGTTCAATACATCTTCAAGGACACATTTTAGTGTCGTTTTATCATTTACATCATGTGTCATTCAGTCATACTATGAATTACGTCCACAGTAATTTCCATTATTTTTAAGAGTGTACGTCGATCCGTTTTCAAGGCATTTCGTGACAAACATTACCTTAAAAATATTGATGTTTTATACCCATATTGATATGTTTCCGAACATGTTTTGAATTGGCCACATCCCCAATGCTTCGGGAAGCATCACCTGAAAATATGGTTCCAGATATGTTCGTAATTGGCCACTTCCCCCAGGGCACCTGTAATCTTCTATACAGTGGTCAGCGCATCTAGTGGTTCTGAATATGCTGCTAGAAGCATCACTTAGAAGTTTGATGCCCACTTGTAGTTTTTGGGGCCCGGTGCGGAGACAAATTTGGGGGCCCTTCCAAATACGGGTATGTGCCAATTGACAATCAATCGAAAGAATAATATATTTTTATTCAATATTAGTATTCTGGGATTGAAAATAATGGACCTTGTGTTTACTTATTGGTGAAGTCGTTTTTAATTTGTATTTAGTAATCACATTGTCAATTAATGAAGAAGAGTAATAGCGGCTAAGTGTCTAAAAAAAGGAACTTTCGGAAAGCGTCTTTCTCAAAGTTGCTGTGGGATTTAATGATTTTCTTCAGAAATTTCATCAGAATGTAAATCAGATATAAACTAAAAGTTTGCTTAAATTATTAATTTCAATATTTCTTCCGAAGTACAACGATTTCTTCGAGGTACCTAAAAAATCTCAACCGGAACTTTTTCCAATTTTCCACCGATTTTTATTAATTCTTATAATGTTTCCCTCAGAAAACTTTCTAAAGAAGTCTTCAAAGAATTGTTACAAGTTTTCTTTAGGAGTTTGTCAAAAAAAAAGCAAAATAAATTTTTCGGATTTTATTGGAGAGGATTCATTAAAACAACCTAGATATATTATGTCACATTTTAGAATTGAAGAAAATCAAATGTTATTGAACTGACGCGTCTTGAAAAGTATCAGCATATTTTATGCATGTCAGCACCTGAGAGAGACTCGCGAAGAGGAAAAATATCAACGTTATATGCAGCCCATATTCCGATGTCATAAAACGTCAAATCCAGCCCGTCGTTTTTATGGCTTAAAAAGTGAAAAGTATTGTATTCAAAATAATCTGATAATAAAAACATCAGTCAGTAGGAGCAGGTTTTCCAAAGATGCTGATAAATCTAAACAATAAACTAGTTATTCCCAATGTTTGCTACATTTGCTGGCATGAAATTTCACTCAAAAGGCTATGCTACATTGTGATGCAAACTTTTTTTTTTTTGCTGAGTAGTTCATATGAGAGTTTGAACGGCTTGCGCAAGATTGATGTTAACACAGAGTGGAATAAGATAAAACTCAGCAATCACATAAAAAGAAGACCGTCTTCGCGAGTATCGTCTCAGGTCAGTACTTTTCCGGATCAATATGATTTATGAGGACTGAGATTTATCACTTTGAAATTGCGAGCTGATATGTCAACATGGCTGCCAAAACGAATGACGTGATTCTTAACCTTAACAGAACAATGTATTTTTGAATCCAAATCCACGATGTTCTGTTCATAAGTATTTTACTGCAGCGCTGAAATAAACGCTACCTTTATCAATATACTAGATGACCATTACCATTTCAGTGGCCCTACAAACCAGATTTTGCTTGCTCCGATGCATTTCATTTATACAATAACTCAATTTCTAATGCTATGATATATTTTCACCATGATGTCGGGGCCCCTAAGAACTCGGGGCTCGGTGCGTACTCCACCCACCGCACCCCCTAGCTACGAAATGGTCATAATAACACTAAGCTGAGAAGCAGGCTCTGTCCCAGGGAGGATATAATGCCAAGAAGAAGAATAAAATATGTTTTAATATTCAAGTTGTTGAACATACAAATTACCTTAGCAGTGTTGACTTGAAGTAACTGGTGTAGGGCTAATAGCAGATCCTTTTCTAAATGCAATTCTCATTCAGTGTTCAGTTCACATTGATACTTTAAAAGATAAAAAATGAATGCTAGTATTTAAAAAATGTTATCAAAATGGTTTCTAAAGTATTTTTTCCTTATTGTGATTGCAGTGATTCACTAATTCTGATGCAAAACTCTACACGCCCCAGAGAAAAAAGTTCAATATAATTGACAACATTTGCGATGAATGTTTTGGAACTTTCAGCAATTAACAGGAAGTTGATCAATTTTTAACTCGATTTGACCCAAGAGATCCCCTTTATAACTCTAGTCTTTAAGTCCAAATAACCCCTTAAATATTTTTCCTTAAAAATATATATGTAAATGCACAATTCCTGGAATTTTCAGAAAAATCGGTTGAAAATTGAGTTCTGCGTGATTTTTTTTAAATTAAATTCCTCACGGGTTAAATTAAACATTAATTTGTGTTTATGACCATTTCATACTTGGCTTCAATTCCCTTTCACCTTAAATGAATTATCCAATATAAAATTGATCTTTTTTTTATATTTCTTGAAAATTCATTTGAAAATGGTTATGTTGCAAATGTTATACCGTCATACCGCCATTCACCGCTCATTAAACTATTTTGAAAAATTTAAACGAATTTTCGCAATAACAGTTATCAGCAAAATAGATTGTGTAAGAAAGGAATTCATATAATTTTATATTATATATAAAAAATAATTCTAGGCTGTTTAAGGCGTGAGTTTAACAATGATTTTATTATGGTGGATCGCAAAATGCTTCTTAGCTGCCTCGATTCAAAAGAAAGATGCTAAAGAAAGTAATTGATTTCTAACTAGTGCTGTATATACGACTTCATACTTAGGATGAGCGGTATTCGGTACCAATATACATTTTTAACACTCCAACTTTTTCCTACAAAAGCAAATGTTTTGTCTTGCGTCTAGCGCAAAAATTTGTAAAAATAACGAATAACCGATTTTTGACAGAATTTAACATGTTGAAATGCTATTGAATGAGCGGTGAATGGCGTCCTTACGGTATGTTGAAAAAATTATTGGGAATCATTATCGTGTTTTCTGAAAGTTTTAAGCATGTTTAAAAATGTGTTTTTTTTTTATTTATCTGATCCACGTTAACATTATAATAATTCGTTCATTTTGGTGAATTGACCATATTTATGAAATGTGAAACGCCGATGTGGATTTAATCGTTACATGTAAAATGATGAATTGTCCTTCATGGGAACATTTAGAAATGCGACACAAGCGAAAGCTTCGTCAGGTACTGGACACGAGGCACTATAAACTAACAGATATAGATTTTGAAACACTCAAAGACTGCCACATTTGTTACAATAGGGAGTGATAAAAATTTTTCATGTGTCGCCCTTTCATACTTGACGAATGAACGCACGCGAGATGTGGTTGACACAATAATATGCAAACACAAATAACATAGTGTTCCGCTTTTGTGCAGTTTATATTTCGGTTAATTTTTTTTTGTTCGCGGTATATTCATATCTATACATTAAAGAGTGTAGTACACCACACTTCCTATTGCCGTGTTTATCAAATATGCGGTGCAATGACAAATGAACTGGGCGCTTGATGATGGCCCTTATATGAGAGGTGACGTGAAGAAGTGCAAAATGCGCCAGCATATTTCAACGGCTAAAGCAGCGTGGACGTATCCTGACCAGCTGAAACTAACCGATTTATAACTTGATGTGCTATGTAGTTACGGTCTTTATAACAACGGTGTCAAAAGATCACGCTTGTAGGTCTAAAGACCTGTACTCAAAGAAGTTTTTGTATAACTTTAAACGGTGGTTGAACTCAAAACATGACGGAATATATTTTCATGAGTCTATATGAGTATAAATGTTATTCAGAAATCTTCGAGATAATAAAAAAAAATCAATGAACCTATAATCTATACATACACCCGACCTATCTTGTTCTAGAGCTCGTGTCAAAATGTTATCTGGAACAGATTTATTTGCGTTAAGTGAAAAGAAATATTCTAAAGATATTCATAAACATTTACATACGTGAATCTTCGTGGTTACAGCAAACGTTGAGACGACATTTACCTGGAAAATATAAAATAATACGCTTATTTAAATATGTATGCAACATTACGTAAGAAGAGATATAATTTTGATATGATTCGCTAGTCGGGATGCCTATGAACATGTAGGACAGCACGTTGCCTTTGCACATTTAGAGTAGAGTAAACCTGCATATCCACGTCTGTCGTCGTCACAACACTTCACAGGCAGTCATTCTAAAGTACGGGGCTTCAGTATTTAGTATGGATGCTGGCTGGTAGTCTGGTGGAAACAGGAAACGGATTTGGGTAGGTGGAGATAAATTGAATGTATGATATTGTTGAAAATAACTTGTTCAATTTTCCAAATCATGAATATTGTTTTTGTTGTCGATTAAAATGCATTTCCTGTTTTAACAATAACATGTAACAAAGAAACACTTGGCAAAGAAAATATGAATAAAGGGTAGGTGTACCAATTATGGATGCAATATGTCAACAGGATGGATAAAAATCATGTTTTAACCGCGTTTCTAAAACGTAAGCATGACTTGTTGGTGTTAATTACTAGTTTAAAGCCTTGCGAATCAGTTTGGTTTTAAAAAGCGTTGTCTTTGTACCAATTATGGCAATAGCGTTCCTAGCATTCTACATAAAAGTGTACCAATTATGGACTAGCGAATATTTGCACGAAACGAACTCAAACGCCATCCAAAGTGAATGATAATGTAACGCTAATATGTAAAGAAGTGATTGCTCATATTTTTTCCCAAACAAAATGTGTTAAATAGATGTTAAATCAATTTATTGCAATGGGTTCATGGGAGCAAATGAATTTTCTAAAAGGAGTCGAAATTCAGTGAAAATGCAAATTATGATACAAAACATCATTAATGAACTCACATTACCTTTCCAGTGCATAATTTTAACGAAAAAAGAGGGAAAATTCAAAAATCGAGTGTCGCTGAAAACCCCCCTCTACCATGAAATTAGCATCTTCCGCTTGCGAACGTTTTCGAACGTGTTACTAAGAAAAATCTTAGTGATTGTGTTCAAAACATGAAGATAATGCCTTACCGAACCGTCCCGTCCTGGAAGTCACTCGAAATAGTAGTTTACGGAACAAGTTGCAGAATGATGATTTTTACAGCACGAGTCATGAATTTAATTACGACGAGTGCTGTAAAAATCGAGTTCTGCAACGAGTTGCGTACAACATTTTTTGCAATTTCGTAGAAGACCACTTGAGGGTACCAGGAATTATATCGGATTGCATTCACCATTGATTTACAATTTCTGAAAAATTGTTGTGTTATGATCCATAACGCAACTCAAAACAGTTGCGTAATGAGAAAGCGTTGCGTAATGGATCATTACAGCACTGGTTTCAGTTGCGTAATGACTATTCCCGTACTGCATACTTCAGTGCAGGAAAGTAGGCTGTTTCATGACAGATTGGCGTGATGAAAAACAGCCTATTACGATGAGAAATTGCTAAAAATAACTATACTTCTTTAATTTCACTGATCAAAAAATGTAAACAAACCGCCTCCAGAGTATTGCCATAATTGGGCTCTCATACACTCTTTGTACCAGTTATCGACATAGTGGAAATAACACGATTTCCAACTTAAAACAGTAGATTTGATTGCTCACTAGCTAAATTTATTCATTTGTTCTCACTAGGTAACAACAATTGTTAATTTTTCGAAGCTTATTGCACGAATGGTCTCATTAAGGTTTAGTTACCATCAAATACAAATAGGTTTATCATTCCTGTGAGTATTAGCCGTTATGTTCTAGTAAAAAAATATGAACAATCTCTTAATGTTCCTACTATTGCCATAATTGGTGCTATAGCCATAATTTGTACTTCTACCCTATTACTATACACAAATTTTGGAAATGCTTAAAGAACACTAAGATGAACAGCATGCTATGCTCTAGTTAGGCTGTGACCACAACAGTGTGGGAAGTGATTGACACTGGTCAACGACGAAGACGAAACGACTGATTCGATAAAGAGTGCCAAAGAGTGACAGACGTGGAGAACGTTCTAAGAAACCGTATGCTTGTGGCCGGCAGAAATAAGAGCGACACAGGTTAGCGAGAGCCGAAGAAAAGCGAATCCACCGCAGAAAGGAAAAGCAGCACAAGAAAGTGTGGTAGCGGAAGCTCAAGATAGCATGAACCAGAACGATATGCGGATATTTTATGCAAAGGGTCATTGGAACTTGACACAATACCGTACCAGTGCCCGTTATGTACATTGATCGAGAAGGGAATTTGCTGACCGATAAAACGGCGGTGGCTGCCAGGTTGAAGGAGCACTTTCAGCAGTTGTTGAACGGTGAAAATTGAATTGTATCGAAAAACAGGGTGAACATTGGCGATGACGGTCGAACTGTGGACCCTCCGACCATAGTAGAGGTTAAAATGGCTGTCAGCGAGCTGAAAAACTGTAAAGCTGCTGGAAAGGACAAGATTCCGTTCGAGCTACAAGCACGGAAGTGAACAGCTTTAGCAATTGATCCACCGAGTACTTCTGATGCTATGGGAGGATGAAGAAATGCCTACCGGTTGGTGAATGGCCTATCGATGTTGACATCTTCGACGTTAGCTATACGATGGTGGAGGAGGCATTGAAGAGGCTAAAACCATTCATATCGGCTGATGGTATTCCTGCATGCATTTGAAACATTGCAAGGCGGTGTTAATAGGGTAACGACTGTTTATTTCGTTCTTAAACGTTAACAGTTGGCGCCAGCAGCAAAATTTACAGACAACAACCTTTTGAACATTCAGTTTCTTTTAGGTACTGGCCACCGAGTGGCGACACTGATGTTTGTATTCCACTCACTGATCTCGCTACGCTGGATTCTCAAATTTCTCAATCTTTCAACACAAGCGCATGGAAGAATGGGAGTCGAGAGCTGTCAAAACGTATGGAAAATAATGAAAAACGTAAATTGTTCGCAATTTGGAAACTGGATCGAAACAGTGGTGATTAGAAATTACGTGAATGCATAACTTTTTGTGTTTAGTGCATCTTCCGTGGTGCTTTCTTTGCTTCATAATTTCGTTTTTACTACCACTGAAAAAGAGCCATATATTGCCTTTTCAGTTTTGAACATCGCCCTATTGCTCCGCTAAAGGCTATATTCAACCTCTCTCTCCGATGTCAACAGTTCCCTAAAGCACGGAAAATGTCTTATATGCGACCAATCTTCAAGAAAGGCAGTAGAACGGAAGTATTGAATTATCGTGGAATAACCTCCCTTCCAGCTGGATCGAAATGCTTCGAGATAATAATGAATGATGTTTTATTGCAAGCATATAAAACATACATTTCACAGAATCAGCATGGATTCTGCCCACAACGGTCAGTAATCTTAAGGTGATTATAGAACGAAGCCACACCTCAAATTTTCAAGAGCACATGACTTAAGAACCAAACAGAGCTCCGCGTTGAAAATTTATCCCATTGGTCACCACCAGCAAGCAAGCAATTTGATTGGTTTTCAACGCGAACTGTTGTCAGATTCTTCAGTCTTGTGCACTTGAAAATTCATAGTTTGGCTTCGTTTTATAATCACCTTAAATCTATGCGAGTATACGTCATTTTGGTGCATAAAGAAATGCATAAAGGGGGACAGGGCGACAGTATTTATACAGATATAAAGGCTGCATTTGATACCGTTGATCACAGTATTCTCTTGGCAATGTTGAACCGTTGGATGCTTCTTCGAGAATTTGTAGTTGGCTGTATTCCTATCTAACTGATCGGAAATTACTCGTTAAGATTGGAACAGCCATATCAGCTCCATTCACTCCGCATTGTGGTGTGCCCCAAGGGAGTAATTCGGGGCCACTCTTGTTTGTCTTGTTTTTCCTGTTTTTGTCCCATGTACTTTCAAACTGTTACTTGTTGTTCTATGCAGATGACTTAAAAATCTATCTCATAGTAAGAAGCATCAATGATTCCCGCCAGTTGCAAGAACAGTTGGATTTCTTTGTGGGTAGGCGTACGTTGAATCATTTGAGTATTAGTGTGTCTAAGTGCTGCATCATATCCTTTCGTAGAACGAAAAGTCCTGTTTTGTACAATTATGCCGTTAATGGTACTATACTGAATCGTGTGGATAATGTTAAAGATTCGGGTGTTTTACTAGACCATCAATTGACATTCAAAATGCCACTATTCAGAAACAGTCAACAAAGCCAATCGTCAACATGGATTCATCTTCAAAATAGCAAGTAAATTCGATGACCCTCTGTTTGGTTGAGGTTTGTGCTTCATGGTTCTTGAAAATCACTATTTTTAGGGAGTGCTCTCTCTGAAAAACATACCTGTATGAAAATTTCAGATTTTGAATTTCCAGAACATGAGGACTATGTATTTCTAAAACTCAATCCCGTTTAAAGAATCCTTTTATCTTGCGAAAACAAATTGTAAAAAATAGGCAATAAGGAAGCACATTCGTAAATCCGCTGTGGGTAAGCCAAGAACACCACCGTGAGCTTCAAGGAATGTAAAAAATGAATACGTTAGCACTGCTTTTTCACAGTCGATGATATTACGCGTTGCATGAAAAATTTTGATTCCTGGAAAATCCAAAACGATTTATCTGTAAATTTTCCACCAAAATCATCGTAGTGACCCCTGTTTTTGTGTGATGTATTTGCTGCCTCTTTAGACTTTGAGCAGTTCCTGTCACATGCACTGAAATGAATCCTACATATACCTCTGATAAGAGATATGAAAAACAAACCGTTCAATACAATTCAAATTGGCCAGATGACCAGAAACCAGATCAGTAAACCAATGTGTGGATCGACAGTGACTTATTAACCAATTAAGGCAACATAGAATATTTATGTATGCAGCTTGCCTTCCATAGTCTTTCCTTGAGAGGAACTACTGAGAACATATTTTTGACGCATTCACAAATTGATTAACGTTACAAAGGTAGCAGTCAGCAGTGCGGGGATTGCTCGCTGCGCGTTATTTCCGCGAAGGGATCCAAATTTTTAAATTTCCCCGCAATAATAATTGTTTTCAAATTGTTCTGAATAGTCAGTGAAATACGATCAAAACAATCATTACATGGAAAGAAAAAGTAATGCTAACTTGTTCAATTAATTCATTCGGCGGTACTTGTGGCATGCACGATTTAACTATCATCAGGTTGGGATGGGCTGTTCGATCTTTGAGCATTTTTTGTAATTTATTTCATGAAGCAACATGTAAGCTTTTAATGGTTAATGATTTCATAGATTTATTATGTTTGTTTCCCGGGGACGGACCTGGTGTAGTGGTTAGAACACACGCCTCTCACGCCGAGGACCTGGGATCGAATCCCATCCCCGAGATAGTCACTGACAAAAAAGTTATAGTGACGATTTCCTTCGGAAGGGAAGTAAAGCCGTTGGTCCCGAGATGAACTAGCCCAGGGCTTAAAATCTCGTTAATAAAGATAGAAAAAAAAAAAAAAATGTTTGTTTCCCGTTGACTAGGGCCTGGAAAAATAATGCCAATGTGTGTTTTTATAGCACACATACTCAGAAAACCGTGATTTCTGAATACTGTGGAGAACAAATCTCGATCAAACGATGTTTAAACTTAATTTAATCTTATTGGCGTATTCGACAAACTTCAACAGAATAGAATTGGCTTTCAAAAGGTGGTAGCAAGTGATTTTGATTAATGAGTATTGAGTTATGATTTTTTAAACCTTAGAATAAGGCTAAAAACACATTTTCAACTTGAAGCTCTATCAAATGAGCTGAAAATTTGACCAGACATTGTTCTTAGCATGAGAATTCAGAATACTGCTTGACCGGAAGATTTCCAGACATTTTTTCAAATATGAACAGGTCTACTGGACATAGAGTATCATCGTACCTGCCACACGAATACAAATGCGAAAATGGCAACTTTGGCAAAGAAAGCTCTCAGTTAAGGCCGCACGGGACGTCATCATAATCACCCTATCCATTTGAAGAAGCAAATCCAAAGAACCACTCCATATATCGATGCGAAAAATATATCACTATGATGCTATATTTGTAGTGCACAACCCAATAAATTTTCAGCTTCATCGGTTCAATAAAACTCGAGATTTGTTTCCACAAAGTTTTGATGATAATTGTTAGAGTGAGACAAAAGATAGGGAAAATAACACGGTCTCCCGTGTCCCCTTAATAACTGTGGAAGTGCTCATTGAACGTTAAGCTGAGAAGCAGGCTCTGTCCCAGTGAGGACGTAATGCCAAGAAGAAGATGATGTTGGATTAATCTTTAATACAAATACAAATACGCCCAATCTATAACCCAGCCAACCAGTATTTAGGGTCGATAGGGGCAGTATGGTCCACCTAATCAAAAGTTCTTGAAAATCATAGCAACACAATTCAATTTAATCGTTCCATAAGCTTCCTTAGCCGAGTGGTTAGAGTCCGCGGCTACAAAGCAAAACCATGCTGAAGGTGTCTGGGTTCGATTCCCGGTCTGTCCAGGATCTTTTCGTAATGGAAATTTCCTTGACTTCCCTGAGCATAGAGTATCATCGTACTTGCCACACGATATTCGAATGCGAAAATGGCAACTTTGGTAAATAAAGTTGTCAGTTAATTACCGTGGAAGTGCTAACCGAACACTAAGTTGAGAAGCAGGCTCTGTCCCAGTGAGGACGCAATGCCAAGAAGAAGAAGAACTTGCTGACTCACCATCTGTTTATTGATTTCAAAGCTGCGTACGATTCAGTGAAAAGAGATGAGCTGTGACAGATAATGTCTGAACATGGTTTTCCAGCAAAACTAATCAGGTTGATACGTGCAACGCTGGATGGTTTTTGAAATCAAGTACTCGGATTGCGGACGAGGTGCCAACCTGGTTTGTGATGATAGAGCGGAGAAACGGCACTATCATCACACGGTTATACGGACGATATCAACCTTATTACACTCGATCGCAGTTCAGTGGATGGGGCCTTCGTGCCTTCGAATAGGGAGACAACGAGAATAGGCCTGACCATTAATTTGGTGGTAGGTCATTTGGCATAAAGTCGTTTGGCACAAATCCGTTTGGTATATAGTCGTTTGGTATAATGGTTATTTGGCCTAACGAGTGAGCAATTCTCGCTGAAACCAGGCCGCCTTCGGCACCCATCGTTAGAATTCCAATGTTATGTCATTGATCGCTAGTTTTCGATAAAACTTAAGGGTGGTCCTTTCTGTTTTCTCAAATTGATGGACCCCTCGTACACCAGCTACCTGAACAGTTTGCGAAAAAGCCCATTTTTTGATAATTCTTGGGTATTTCTTCACGTGATATGTCTCATATTTCGCTTGAAACACATAGCAAACTTAGTGGCATCGTATAGAGAAAGTATATAGCTTTCATTTAAACTTGAAAAAAATTTAGCGGCCATTTTGAATTTGGCCGCCATCTTGAATTTTGTTAAAAATATCGTTTTTTCACCATGACATTTTCGACATGCTGGCCGGACAACGTGAAAAAAACCATTCTACTACTTAAAATCAATATGGCGTCAAAATCCAAGATGGCCTCCGGATTTTATCACTCAAAATAATACTCTTATTCTTCACTCGATTCGAATAAAACACCAAAGATTAAAAACTTGTTTCTTTGTTGTACAAAAAATTATGTTTGCATTGATTGCACTCGCCATATACGTCAAAATCGTAGAACATGATTTAGAAAATCGTTCATTTCATAAGGTAAATACCATTGCTCACCTAGTTTATGTAGCCTATCTTACTCAATTTTTCCTCAGCTTTCTGATGGTGATCTCAGAATTCAAAATGGGCGGTGCGCTAATGGTGAAAAAACGATATTTCTAACAAAATTCAAGATGGCGGCCAAATTTTTTTTAACTTCAAATGAAAGCTACATCCTTTCTCTATACGATGCCACTAAGTTTGCTATGTGTTCCAAAAGAAATATGAGACATATCACGTGAAGAAATACCTAAGATTTATCAAAAAATGGACTTTTTCGCAAACTGTTTAGCTAGCTGGCGTACGAAGAGTCCACCAATTTGAGAAACCCGAAAGGACGACCTTTAAGATTTATCGAAAACTAGCGATCAGTGACATAAAATTGGAATTCTAACGATAGGTGCCGATGGCGGCCTGGTTTCAGCGAGAATCGCTCAGTCTACAACTAAGGATTTCTCAAAGAGACCTTTATTATTACGTTTGAACATCTGGCTTATATTGGAATCAATTGGCACAAAAATTATACTTTACTCAACAATCCCATGCTCTTGAATAAACTTAGGCATACTACCACTTATTGATTACCGGCAGTGAGAAAAATATTGTTGATACTATTATATTATTCACCCCGAAATTACGCTTCGTTCAAATAAAAGTTATTCTTTTGAGTTGGAATCGGAAATAAATTTTAGAATAAGGCTTTTTACTCAGCACAAATTCACCCTTCTTTCAAAAATTGGATGATCTTTCAATATATGGTATGACCATAATTAAAGGTATCAAACCTGTTACTTGAAATTCAAATTAATTTCACCGTCTTTTAAACATAGGTTGTTCGTTGAAGCTATATTTTTAGATAATTATTTATTCCCAACTGATATATATATATATATATATATATATATATATATATATATATATATATATATATATATATATATATATATATATATATATATATATATATATATATATATATATATATACATAGATGACAATTTAAAACATTGATCTGTACATGTTATCGGGGAAAAAAGAAATCAATTCCTACAGTTATTTCGATGATTTGAAACACAATATTCGATATCCTTTCGTTTTATTGTTGCCTTCTTTATATCTTTTTGTTCTTTATATCAATACTGATTATAAGATAATATTGAGTAAAGCTAATTTTTATACATTTTCATATTTTGCTATATTATTAATTCCTGTAAGTCGTGCTGTTCCATAACATAAATTATGTTTGATACATAATCTTGTTTTGTGGTATTCTGGAGAAATTATTATTTCAATCACAAATTTCATCAAGTGTTACGTTACGATCAAGTTATCATCATCAAGTGTTGGGCGATCTTGCTTTGCATCGAAATGTTCTATGAGTGCTTCCTTAATTATTAACTGAGAACTTTCTTTGCCATTTAACCATTTTCAAACATGTACATCACGATTAGATTAACCTTCCTAATGCATTAAGAAAAAGTTACACATTATGCATTAAGGGTAAAAAATGAACCATGACTTCGAAACGCTCTCAAAAATCCATTTTTGAACCGATTTTCGTTCTTTTAGCTTCATATGAATTTTTGCCCTTGTGCCCAGAATAGCCATATACTCACAAACAATTTCCAAGGTTCCACTTTAGAGTTCCATATCGAACTCTAAAGTGGAACCTTGGAAATTGTTTGTGAGTATGGCCATTCTGAGCACAAGGACACAAAGCACCTAGAACCTGTTTCAGAAAAAAAAACTGGCGTATATAATATTCAGCAATTCATACACATACAAGGCTACACTGTTTTAATTTTATGGAGGGATTAATGATGAATGATTCTATGGAGTATGTTAATGTTCAGGGATTACTCAAGATATTTATCTAGTGATTTCTTAAGATATTCCCAAGTAGTCCTCTCAAGATTCCTTCAGGAATTATTCCGGAAATTTCTTTCGGGATTCCTCCCCAGATCGCTCCAGGAATTCCTGCAGGCGTTCCACAACTCGCAAATCCCTCTAGAATTTCTTGCAGGAATTCACCCAGAGCTACCACAAGAGAAATGGCGACATGAATTATTTTAATGATATCTCCCGATAATCCTCCAGGAATTCCCCAGAAGTTTCTGCAGGGACTCGTTCTGAGCCTCCAATGAATCCTTCGGAGATTCCTCCAAGAGTTCTTCTTGAAATTCCTTCAGTGATTCTCCTATGGATTCCTGAAGGATTTTTTTTTTTCAGAATTTATCCTAAGAACTATTTCACTATACTATACTTCCAGTAAATGCTCTACATTAATTCCTTTCGGAAAATCTCTTCATGAAATCTACCAGAGATTACTACTGGGATTTCTTGAAAAATTATTCAAGGGATTTCACCAGAAAAGTTTCTACAGGGGGTTTTCCATGAATTTCTCAACAAACCCTATCATCAAATTCTCTACAGTGATTCTTCGTGGGATACCTCCAAGGATTCTCCAGAAATTCTTCCAGAAGACCTTTAGAAATTCCTACAGGTGTTTCTTCAGGGCTCATCCAGGGGTTTCTCTAGTAAAATCTCTACAGTGATTCTTGCAGAGATTTCTTCAGCTTTTTTTTATCAGGAATTTCACAAAGGATTGCTTCAGAAAAAATCTCTAAATGATTTCCTCAAGAAAGCTGGTAGACAATCAACTGCATATTTAAATGAAATATGCTTTTCGTCTAGGCAGTCTTTATTATAAAAAAACCCGTTGAAAAAAAACAACACCGTAGACAAAAATCATATTTTTTGTTCCAGGGTTTTTTTTCATGAATTCCTCCAGAGATTTCCTAAGGAATCCCTCGATAGACTCCTGCAAGAATTACTTCAGAAATTTTTCCAGGAATTTAACCGAGGATTCTTCAAAGGATTACTCTAGATTTATTTTTAGAATTACAAAGCATTAAGCCGCATCGAGCATTAATCCTAAATAATCCTAATTGATAAGGATTAAACTATTCAATCCTAATGAAACTATTAACCGTTTTCAGTCAATGTGAAAGCTTAAGAAGATTATTGGGGGCAACAAATCATCTCAGTCATGACACAAATTAATCCTATGTAGGATCGATTAAAACGAAACGAAAAATAGTAAAAAACTTAATACTAAGAGTTTTGTTTTTAATTCTATTGAAGAAAAGTGAGGGAAATGTATGTCGATCGTCCTCTAGATAGTCAGAAAAACTTTGAACACCTAGCAGAGGTTAAATATTTTTTTATCATTTTCTCCCCTTCAATATGTTTGGTTTTTTGAAGGAAGGAAGGGATGACATTAAACGAAAATTAATATTTGTATCCGCCTAATCCATTTAAAATTACAATTAAAGTAAACATTATCTTTCCGGATTAGGTTTAAATTGCCCAATAATACCTATAAGCATAAAAAGAATAAAAACGTGATTAAATGCACTAATTGAAAGTTCCCGAAACGACATCGTTATCACGTGCCAATCATTCAGGTTCGTGTCCTAACGTATAATCCGTGTAATCAAATCACGATATAAAATGTTGTAATTATCCTGCTTTGTTGTCTTTCACTCGTTCGGATACACCCATATCACACAAACACTTCAGGAGGAAAACAATCACTCTAAAACAGTTGATAGCATGATTGTGTCTACAAACCTTTTAGCAGAACCCCGAGAACTATCTGTGGACGTATGGATATTGAATTACAACTGCTGTGATGTATTATTTCCGGTCAGCCTGTAATCTAATATATTTGCGATACCACGTCGTGCACCTGTCTTCGGTCACTGCCTACTAGATTGCATGAGCCCACAATAGTTGTTAAAAAGTGCACTCCACTTCACCGATTGCCACTTTGGAGTAGGCGCTGGCTCTTGTCCTGGGTTACTAGGATCAGAGATTCGTTCTGCCAGCGGCCAACGGTAAAAACCCGAGAAACAGCACGTGCGTTTTCACTTCACTTCAGTTTATATTTCTCCTTCCGAAGGGGACAACTTCTTCTGCAACCGGAAACTTTACTACTGGTTGCCGGAGACACTGTTTTGAGGACTTTATATAGAACAGATCGGAAGACGAGGGAAACCGCGCAAGTCCTTCGGAGTGCGTTCCACCGGCGGGGAATCAGGACGAAAGCGGCGAGCTGCTGCGAAGTAAAAACGGACCGTTTCGGATGCCATGCGTATGTTGGGGGGTGATTTTTGCTCTAACTTCATGTCGCAGTCGGAATAATTTGTTTCCAAGTCTGTGAGTGGCTACATGCAAGATCACTTAGCCGTACAGATTTGACGTCACCACCGTTGGCAATTTCATTGATGTGGGCTTTGGAGCTTCGAGAGCAAATAATAATTAAGGTAACTGTGCATAAGTAATATGTATATAAGCGACTCATTCCATGGCATACTTCGGCTGCTGACTAGACAATAATTCTAGAGCGAAAAGTTCGACCTTGGTTCTCAAAAAACAAAATTACGGAGATTAAACAAACAAAATATGTAGTAGCTATAATCGCAAGATGTTTGTTCACTTTCTGTGACCTATATCTCAATTTCTGTTGAATCAATCACGAATTTCAGACCAAAAATATTATTATGTAAGGGAAGGATCAGAGTTCTTAATCGTGTCTTGATTTCAGGGTGTTACTTCCATAATTATCGGTGGTTTGTCAAAAATTGTAACTGATATTCATAGAAACACTTAAAATGACCTCTTGCTTACCATATATAAAGCCTGTCCACGTTAAATTTCGGACACCCAAATAATGGCAGCAAAAAAAAGTTACTCATAATTCAACAAAAACAATTGTTTATTTCAGAATAAAAGAGTTATATCTACAAAATAAACAGTTGACAAGGATGTTAATCCTTCTTTCTGTAAAATTCTCGAACTTTCTGTGGTACACCCGCCATCCGTGTCCGAAATTTATCGTGGACAGGCTTTACCATATATGGTAATATTAAGCACTATAAGAATAGTTTTGTTATTTGAGCAAAAGGCGTAAAAACACAATTTGAAATGTTTGTGGGAGATTGAACCATTTACATCATTTCACCAATCTGTGTGGTATTTTTGATTCAAAAGCTGTTAATTTAAAAAAAAAAAAGCGTTTTGTTCCGACAGTACATATTACCCCAAGCACTCCTACTTTTAGAAACTTTTGCCTGTATTTAGTTAGCATCTAAAAGGAAATTAAAAAATTGTATGTGTGGCAGGCTAAACTAGAATAACGACAACAAATACCACTTTTACCCCCCAACATCGATTATTGCAGTCCCTGCTTAGTTAATCGTAAAACTGTAGTAGATCCTAGGGTGCTTCAGATAGGAAAGTCTATTGATTGATATGAGTAAGCACTGCAATAGGTACTGATTACTTCGCAGTGGTATGGAATTTGGGTACGGTGCACTGCCTGTGTGCTATCAGTTCATCACATATTCTGTTGTGCCAGATGTTCGAAATGTTAACTGTTTTATGGCTCATTGTCGGCAATCATGGCAGATTATTTCATTTCAGTGCGAATCAGCGATTTGTTCGACAGAAGGAGAGATACGACCTGCGTTTGAGGTTCAGTTGACCTGCTCGGCACTGCACCTGGAATATGTTTCGGTTGTCAAGATGGACTATCAGGTAAGCCATATCAGGTCACTTTATCAGAATAATGTGTGGGTCATTGCTTTGATTTTTTCATTATTATCATTGTTTGTTATTTTTGTTTTTGACCACATCCCTACTGGAACTAAGTTTGCGACAATCGTCAATGCACTTTGACCATTTGCAATGGATAAAATAGATTTTTTTTCAGCTGACTTCGAATCTGTTCTATTTTTTTCGTACCACGTACAATTTTCAAGATATATGGATAATTGAAATTTATTTTTTTTTCTTATAAGCAGGTGAAATCAACTCACCTGTAAAAAATCTGAACTGCTTCGGCAAATCAAATGAAACCTCAAAGGTATCCCCGTGTATCGTGACACTGCTTCCTAGACGGACCCTGCCGCGCTCAGTTCCGCCTACCAGCATGTACTTTGTTTTCGACGCATTCACCATTAGCAACAGGAGTCGGTTGCTTCGCGTTTAAGGCGGGTGAACCGCGAAGCAAACAAATTGTCCGGGTCTCGTGAAAATCGTACCTCGACTGTTAAGTCCGGCTCTCCGCTTGATAACTTCCCACGAACTCGTTTGTTATAGGTGATAGACGAAGGAAGAAAATCTGGGATAGCACTCTGTAGGCGGCGTTTAGGATAGTGATTGCACGATAATTTTCACACTCCAGTTTGTCGCTCTTTTTGTAGATAGGGCATATAACGCCTTGCTTCCACTACTCCGGTAGCTGTTCCGATTCCCAGATTCTGATAATCAGCCGATGCAGACAAGCGGCTATGGCATTCCACCTCTTCCAGGCGGCCTTTTTTGTCCCGGATTAGGCAGGTTTGCTGTTTCCGCTTCAGTCTGTATCGTTCCACATTTTATCGCGTACCATGCAGCAGCATTGGAGCCCGCGCTGCATTCTTCTCCTCTAAAACCTCCTGGCACTCTTCGTCAAACAAATCGTTTCTTGAGCTCCGGTCCATCACCATAAAAGCTGTTCCCAGCTCACGTGTGTTGCTGCAGCTCTGGTAGATTGTATGATTACCTCTAAACGTTCGCACCATCGAACCTGTCCAGCACACCTCCTGCAGCGCTACGATGCCGAAACCGCGGGTCTTCAGAACATCGGCGAGTATGCGAGTACTTCCGATGAAGTTAAGAGATTTGTAGATCCACGTACCGAGTTTCCAATCGCTAGTCCGTCTCCGTCGCTGTGGCCTTTGCCGATTGTTCTGGTTAGTATTCTCTCGTTGACGTTCCTGTGCTGATGTGTTTTTACGGTTGGCTTGCAGGGCCAGGGAGTCGACTATCTGGAAAAACCTGGAAAGTCAGGGAATGTCAGGGAATTTATTTTTTGACCTGGAAAGTCAGGGAAAATCAGGGAATTTCACTTGAGGTCAGGGAAAAAATATCAATACTATAACATCAAACGAGTTTATTGTCTGCAAAGTAATAGATCATGCTAAATCAATACACATTCAGCATGGCTTTGCTTTGTAGCCGTGAACTCTAACCACTCGACTAAGGATCCAGGGCCCAGAAAATTCTCCAGAAATTCCGAGGATGATTCTCAAAGTTCCTCAATTATTTTTAGTAATCCAGAAAATGATTGAAAAGCAGAAATTTCAGGAATATCATTTGAAATAATCTTGATAATCTATTGACCAGTGCTGGGAATGGTAATAGTAGTATGCTTGAATTTCGCGAAAATCACGTGGCTCTCCCCAGTACACTGCCGTGAATCGCAAGTCAGTCACATCTGCATTTTCGTCAAAATTGAGTTGAGTTCAGTTTTCAACACATCTTCATGTGCTCTTTCAGCTGCCCTAATGACATAATAAGATTTGTTCGGAAAAAGTAGAAAAAAACAGCAAGTCAAATTATCCCATAATGAAAAGTAACCGCAAATCAAACCCACTACAGATTTCTGCACCGTGTAACACAAAAATTAACCGTGTTTTGATCATCTTTATATTTTTCTCAGAAAGAGTAAAAAGTAAAAAGCAAATTGTGAAAGTTTCATTAAGATTTGGACATGTTCCAATCATCTGGAATTTTTTGAATATTCGTATGGAAAATGAGTTTGGAAACTTCACACTTCATTTTCTCAATGCCTACTTTTTACAGATGGGACTGACTTGCGATTCACGGCAATACAGTAGTTCAAAAACGTGAATCTCATCAAGTAGCCTATGTTGGGTGCATGAATTTGCTAAAACGTTAGTGTCATTGAAGGCTCTAAATGCGGAAAATGCAGTGGAAAATAGAACGTTTTTCTACAGTAGTTTTGAGTTGCCCTTAGCAACGGGTAATTTGCAATTTTCAAGGCTTTTTGCCTACAGTAGCGATGGACGTGAGTTTCACTGGCTTCGCTGACTGTGATTGGCTTTGTTTGGCTACTGTAGAGTGAATTTCAAAATTCTTCCCAGCCCTGCTATTGACAATTTATGATATTACTTAGAGATACTCGTAGATGAGTTCTTTGAAGAGTTCCTCGGAGCATTGCTTAAGGTACGACAAGTACAAGAGAAACATTAGAAACCTTCTTATCAGCGCATTGTTCAAGCACTGAATGCATTCCGAATATTTAGATTTTTTGCTCGGGTAGAAAAGCTAGGGGTAATTCATATCGAAATCATAAAATATTAACTATAACGAATCATCGTGAAGAATTATCAAAGATATTCTAAGACAAAAATAAAGAAAAACCATTTTAAAAAAATATGTTATCCTGAAAAATATTTTTATAAGCATAGTTCTAGGAAATCAAAATGCTATTTTTAGAAATATTTAAGACTGAAAGAAATTCTCTAACCATTTTTAGAGAATCTTGGAGATGAGAAGCTTCTGGAGGAAATCTTTCAAGAGTTCATTGAGAAGTATTGAAGGAATATATGGAAAAATATCTTAAGAATTTCAAGAAGAATTTCTGAGCAATCTATGTGGAATTCCTTGAAGCAATTCTCCAAGAAAGTTCTATGCCAAATTTTTGGATAGCTTTCTTTCACTAAAAAAAGTATGATGGATGATCGTAAGTGTTGCCTCTTGTATAAAAAAGTTATAATCAGGAAGGAGTCCAAAATTTTCGTTCATGCCTAAAATTTTAAATTAGGTCTGAGGAAGTTCACTAGCTGAGAACATCTTTGTTCATATGGATCTTCAAGTTTGAAAAGTAAATAGATTCTCAATTGTTCAGTTTTATCATATCAACTTGAATAAACGTTCAGGAATGCCATCTGGTAGGTACATATATCTCAATAAAATAAAAGCTTTTGATCAGTTTTTTCATACGCTGTGCTTCCCAAACTTGAAACTTTCGCCCCCTTGAGGCCAATATTAATCTGGAATCGCCCCCCTGATATGTGATTCAAATATTTTGATAAGGACAAAAAATGTCTTCTACTCGCACATCCAAAGAATCATAATACAACAACTATTATGTACACTGGTCCCACAGTTATGAATCATTTAAGGCTCCGCTTAAATTCAAAAAATTAGAGAAAGCAAAATAAACAATATTTTTTATGGAATCAATGCCGAATGGTAAAGAGGGGTATATACCTGCAGTTCATGCACAATGTTATCATTAAAGTTGATGAAAACATTTGAAATTTTCACTTATTTTAACATTGTCTTAGACCACAATTTATGAATCGGCAAAAAAGTTGTCCACAAATATGAATCAATGTGAACACGATTTATGAATCAGTTGTTTACTTCTATTATTTTGCTATCAAATGCTATATAGTTCATATGTTTATTAGAACATTGCCTCGGACAACATTAATTATATCCGGGGGTGAACCGGAACCAAGTATTTCAAGAATCTGCACGACATTGCTTGATTTTTAATTTTGGTGCTGAGCGGGCCTAGTGAACATTGAATTTGTGGATTTATATGCTTCTGGAGCATGTTTATTTAGAAGATGATAGCAGTGGAATCAGACAATCGTTAAATCTAGATGGCAGAACTCGTAAATGCTTGACTCTTCAACTGCCTTTACTGCACTGATAAAAATCCACACGTACGATCTGTGTGCTTGGACCTCGTGTTTAACGACAGTCATCATCATGCTTCCAATGATAAGAAGCAAATTTTGAAGCTGGAAGTTTTAGATGAAAATTTGTGAATTCGTTTTTTCTTTCACTAGAAAAGTGTCCGATATAAGAGGTTTCTACCTTTTTTATAAAAACATGGAATATAATGTACATTGTACATTTTAAAATATTTTCTCAAATATCGGTAACCTGGGCTGTAAATTATAACATCGATTTTAAAAACATCTTGCGCACATTACAGCCTACTGTATTAGTCGGTAAAAGTTTGGTCCAGTTCAACTTAACAAATGTATTCATAGGCGCCTTGTGACGTAGTTGGGAGCGATGTTCTCCAAAACCGAACCAAATGCAATGTTTTCCAAGCAAATGCATTTATTTTTACATGAATATGTCATATTTGGGTGAACTGCAATGATTCTGTTCGCAATTTTTCGTTTTTGAAAGATCTCACCCCGTGAATTGTAATTTATCTGCTTTTTCTAAAATTACTGGAATAATTTTCAGAAATTGTGAGTTATAAATGCCTGACGTTTCTAACGCTTTTTTTTATCCAATCCAAAAACCCTGAAAAAATCCAGAATGTTTTTCAGCTCATTTATCAATTCAATTTATCAAAAGCGTGTTTTTTCTAACACCAAGAAAAACTCGAGTTTTTCGGACGTTCTGGAAGTATAAATCAAACGCATCTCTGAAATTTCTTCAAATCTATTTATAATTAGAGTTTTTTTGTCTTTGGCATCGCTGGAACGCGATTTTCGTAGGTTAAATTTTCCAAAATTTGTTTATAGAATGATTAAAAACATCAAAAATGGTACCGTAGATTTTTTTGTAAAAAGTTGGATGCCAGAAATATTAACTTCCAAACCATAAAGTTCACATACAGAAAGAGATCCTTATATATATTGGGCACCTGCAAAATCTCGTGAAAATCTCAAATGCTGACAATTCTTAAAACTCACATGATGTTTAAAAAGCTCAATGAATAACACAAATAATTTATGTTTGTCACATGATTGATGTTGTCTATAATAATTTTAAAATGACCATGATTAGAAATATAACGATCTAAGGTAAAATAGTCATGGAAATAATTAAGTTTGGAATTGATTAACCTTCAGATGTGTGTCCTCCAGAGGCGTCCCGTGAGGAATTTGATAACCTGTGCACTGACTCGCACAAACCGTTCATTTTGAATTATAAATACGAATTTTTCAATTGATTTTTTAAAATGTATTTCAGCGTAAAATGTAATTTCTTATTATTAACACCTTAAAATGTAATATCCAATACTGTATGCAATCTTGAAGTGTCTGGAAGCTATTATATTTGTTGCTTATTGGACGTATTTTTTGTTTGTTTTCTTCGTTTCAATCACTTGTTGTAAAATTTTAGAATTTTGGATGATTCAAATATACAATGTTTAGGGAAAAGGAAAATTCTCAAAATTTCGCTGATACCAAGGCGATGAAAGAAAAATTTTGCGTATTAATCGCGGTCCCATAGTTTGACAATATTTGACATAAAAATGTATATTTACAGTAAAAATTACCTTTAAATGCATAAATTTCAATCATTTTTCGTATTTTGCGAACTGAGATAATAAGTTTAATATATTATCAAATTTAAATAAACCATTCTTATGAGCAAAAATCTGAACTTTTCTGCGATTATCATATAAACCTTCAGAATTCAACTATTTACGCGTTATTTTCCAAGTTTCGCGATGAAGGATAAATTCCGTGGATTTCGTGGCTTTCGCGAAATTCCGAATCTCCATTATTCCTAACGTTGTTATTCTGTATAATAATTCTTATTATTTACAGCTTGTCAATTGTATCACGATATCTTAGCTTTTTGACGATGTCCAGCGCTGGTACATCTCTTTGTATACTTTTGTGGATACATCAAAGCTTTCAAGTGAAATGATGACTGACTGTTGAACGCTGAAACCCACTTTACGCCCACCGCAATTTATCAGTTGTCGGTCTGTTGAGCAAGAAAAACTATATTCACACATAGTTTATAAATCAATTCAAAGCCACATGAATTTTGTGTATTTAATAAGATAAAACATAATCAATTTGGTCAATATGTTTATAACATCTAGTTTTGGTTCCAATCAATATTGCGCCTACTATCGCGCGACACCTGGAAGCTCCATGCAACATACATACACACAAAGCATGTATGTCGTTTACGCTTTCTCTTCCAACAGCAGACGTCGTGACGCCAGTTGCGCGCGCTTTCTCAATTCTTGCAAACCAATGCGAGCGTCATGGGCAATTTCTCTCTCGGGTGCACAAATTGGAGTGAACCAGATTTTACCTATACAACGCCACTGTTGCTCCAGAAATGTCAATACAAATGCACATTCCTGCTGTGTCCATACACGCTATTTTCGTGCACAAGAAAGAGTGCACGGCAGAAATGAACATTCTCTGCAATACGATGGAGACGCATGGCAGTTTGTCTTGTTTGCTTCGATGTTTTCGCTTGCTGGTTGAGCAAGACCATGGGGAGGAGAATCAAACGGTTTGTTCACTGAGGGCGATGGACCAGTTGAAGGTGAAGAAATCAAAAAACATTTTCAAGCAACTACACATTCAACTTCTTCTTTCTGGCATTACGTCCCCACTGGGACAGAGTCTGCTTCTCAGCTTAGTGTTCTTATGAGCACTTCCACAGTTATTAACTGAGAGCTTACTGACCATTTTTGCATGCGTATATCGTGTGGCAGGTACGAAGATACTTTATGCCCTGGGAAGTCGAGAAAATTTCCAACCCGAAAAGATCCTCGACCGATGGGATTCGAACCCACGACCCTCAGCTTGGTCAAGCTGAATAGCTGCGCGTTTACCGCTACGGCTATCTGGGCCCCTAACTACACATTATGAATGTTGGAAGTATTGAGAATTATAATATATATGTTTAATTTGTTAGTTTGAAATCTTTGACTGTGCAGTGCACCAAGTGCACCTTAGGACGAGACGCCACTGGTGTCCTCCAAAGTTTATGAGTAATTATTTTCAAATGCTCCCATGTTTGCTTTTTCGCCCCCTTTCTGGATTTTCGCCCCCCAAATTCTGTTTTACAAAATTTCGCCCCCTTGAGCCTGAAAATCGTCCCCAGGGGGGCGAATTCGCCCACTTTGGGAATCACTGACCTATAACATAACGAATATGTATCTTCTTGTAAAAATCTTACTTATTTCGGTTCAAATTAACCAATTCAGTGGTCTGGAACTTTTCTGGAAAATGACTGGAAG
The DNA here is from genome assembly GCF_002204515.2 of Aedes aegypti. Taxonomy (NCBI): domain Eukaryota; kingdom Metazoa; phylum Arthropoda; class Insecta; order Diptera; family Culicidae; genus Aedes; species Aedes aegypti. The sequence goes on from NC_035107.1 coordinate 142,497,828, forward strand.
GTCAGGGAAAGTCAGGGAATTTTATTTTCAAAATTGAGTCGACACCCTGAGGGCCTGACATGAACCCCCTAGATTTCCGGAGGACCATTCCCCCTAAATGTTCGGAGGACCATAGTGCGCAGTTTGGCTTAGAGTCCTTCTCTGGCACTCGGACGATTATCAGCCGCCCCTGACATGGGGAACAGACGCTATTGAGAGTCGCTCCTAACATAAAGTACAGACGCTCAAGGTTTGCAGCAGCAAAAGCAAAGGCAACTTCTCCCTTCCCTGTCAGCATACGACCAAAGTTACCCCCGGGGTTGGTTACCCCCGATCTTCCCCAAGGTTACTCGTACCCCGGCCAGTACAACGATGAGGTAGGGATATAATTTATTGGACAATTGGCTAACGACCAAACGAAGGGGTCTATTATACTCCTGCAGGTACGCGAGGTACCAATGGTACGCCATGCCTTTTCGATACACTTCTTACTAAATGGAATCCTTGTAGGATCAAGAACATCGGTACGAACATTAGCATAGATGAAATTCTCTCTGGAGGAGGCCTGTGGGAGCAGCGTATTCCGGTTTTAATGATGTAATGTCATCATTGTGTTCGCCAATATAGTAGTTAAGAGATTTTTTTTTAGGTATCGTGCTTTATCGTTCTATCTTATATCTGTTAAAATAATCAATTTTGAATGCACCTACTACCAGCACACGTGTACGTGGGACGGAGTCGACGGAACGATTGGTTCGACGAGGAATATAGGCAGATTCTGGTGGAGAAGAATGCAGCGCGGGCGGTCATGCTGCATCAAGGGACGCGGCAGAACGTGGAACGTTATAGACTGAAACGGCAACAGCGGACCCGCCTCTTTCGGAAGAAAAACACCGTCTAAAGAAGACGGAGTGCGAGGAGACGGAACAGCTATGCCGGTTCCAAGAAACACGTAAGTTCTCTCAGAAGCTCAACGCATCCCGTAACGGCTTCGTGCCGCGATCCGATATGTGCAGAGATAAGGATGGGAGCATTTGACGGACGAACGCGAGGTGATCGAAAGGTGGAAGCAGCACTTCGACGAACACCTGAATGGCGCTGAGAGCACAGGCTAGGAAGGTCGAGACAACGGAGGAAATTCATTCGTCAGTACTGCGGACGATTGGAACCAAACAGCCCTCACTTGGAGGGAGGTTAAGGATGCTATTCACCAGTTCAAGAACAATAAAGCTGCTGGTAAGGATGGTATCGGAGCTTAACTCATAAAGATTGGCCCGGAGAGGCTGGCCATTTGTCTTATAGGTCCAATCTGGAAAACAAAACAGCTACCGGAAGAGTGGAAGGAAGGGGTAGTATGCCCCATCTACAAGAAGGGCGACAAGTTAGATAGTGAGATCTCTCGAGCGATCATTATTCTAAGTATTATCCCAGATCATCTTCCGTCGGCTTCATTGACGCCCGATCGACAATGGACCAGATCTTTACTGTACGACAAATCCTCCAAAAATGTCGTGAATACCAGGTACCAACGCATCACCTTTCCATCGATTTCAAGGCGGCTTACGATAGTATCGACTCACGAGACTGATAAGAGCGACAATGGAAGGTGTGCAAAACTGGGTGAGGGTTTCAGGTTTGGAGGTTCGTTTGGATCCCGTCGGAGACTACGACAAGGTGATGGACTTTCGTGCCTGTTGTTCAATATTGCACTGGAAGGTGTTATGCGGAGAGCCGTGTACGACATTTACGAGATCCAATCAATTTGTTTGCTTCGCGGATGATATGGACATTGTCGGCCGAACATTTGAACCTGCCTGAAACGCGAGGCAGCAAGAGTTGGACTGGCGATGAATGCGACCAAGACAAAGTACATGCTAGTTGGAGGGGCTGAGCGCGACAGGGCTCGCCTAGGTAGCATTGTTACGACAGACGGGGATACGTTCGAGGTGGTCGACGAATTCGTTTACCTTGGATCCTTGCTGACGGCTGACAATAACGTTAGCCGTGAAATACGGAGGCGCATCATCAATGCAAGTCGGACCTACTATGCTGCCGTTATACGCATAATTGTCCCATGTTACTTTTTGTGCATTTTGACTTTTTGTCATCAAACAGTTTATTTTTACGTATAGTTTTAGAAAATACACACCAAAAATAACCTTTGTTCGGAAACTCAATGAAAAGCAAGCCAAGTCAATTTGTCCCATTGTTGAATTTCCACGCATAACTGTCCCACTACTGTATTTCTACGCATAACTGTCACACTATGCAATTCGCTGCGCTGATCTCGAACAAAATAGTCAGTAGACAGTTTTGAATTTGTTGGTGTTTGGGAAAATCGTTTTGAACACCTTCTTACGTTTGCCTTACATCCCATGAGGAACACAACCTGTTTTATGTGTTTGTATTATCGGAATGCATTTATCATTCATGCGATTTGGACGTCAGATTTGATTGAAATTTGCAATATCAAAATTTTATTTCCCATCCGTTTTTCAATAAATTTAGTTGAATTTTCTGGGTCGATCACAAAATTCTTCTAATTTTTGGAACCGCGGGCATCGATTAAAAATTTGCCGTAATTTTGGATTCATCACGGGGAGAACTGAAATAATCCGACGTGAAGAATCAGTAACCACTTTAATTTCGAGTCTATGGCTTGCAACAAATAAACTTCATGATTTAGCAATCCAAGTCTAAATAAAAATAGTTCGACCGTGTTTGGATGACTTGGCCACATGCTGGGTTGTTCCGAATACCAGTTCATTGGTGGAAGTGGCCATATTAAATTGGCGAATCTGAAACCTGGCTTGCGACATATCAATTTTCATTAATTTGCAAATCAAGTCTAAAGGTGGTTCAAATGTATTTGAGTGACTTGACCACATATAGGATTGTTCCGAATTCCCGGTTCCCTAAAGGGAATTGCCTCTAAACCATCGGTTCTGAAACCTAACTGGCAACATCAAACTACATAAATTCCCAAATCAAGGCTAAATAAGAGTAATTCAAAGGTTCTTGGATAACTTGATAACATGCCAGGTTGTTTTGGATACCCTGTTCTCCAGAGGAGGTGGCCACTGGCCATTATATTGGCGGTTCTGAGACCTATCTTGCGATATATAAAACTTGATGAAGTCAAGAAGAAGTCAAAGTCAAGTTAAAAGGAGAATAGTTCAAGAGGTTTTGAGTGACCTGGCCACATACTGGGTCATTGCGGATAATTGGTTCTTCGGTGCAAGTGGCAAATATGTTGGTGGCTCTAAAGCTTAATTTGCGATGTATCAAATATCATGACTTTGCAAACCAAGTCCAATGAAATGTCAAATCGTGTGAAGATTAATGCCGTGAAATTTGGGTTAAATATTAACTCAGGAATAACCTTGAATTCGCAGATGAGTTTCTTTCAAGCCTGCAGCTGGAAGAGTCGATACATGAATTTATAACATCTTATGAACTCTCTAACTTACTCATTCTCTCTTTCTTTCACTAACTCACACATTCTCTCACTATCACACATACAGAAAACTTTGCTTTCCATCCCAAACTATAAAATCGTATTTCTTCACTTCCCCACACGTGGCTCCGTTTGGCATATGTCACTTGAGCCGTCATTAGGAGCCTTTACATAGTCTTGAGGATGTACTTCCACTACATTCGGTACAATCTATACGTAAGAACGGTTATCTACAGCAGTATGCATAGCACATAATTGGTCACTACTATCAGTGGGACTGTTATGCGTAGAAATTCACCAAAAACCCTGTATTTCTAGGCATAACAGTCCCACTTTGAATTTCGTAGCTAAATTTACTTTATTCCCATAATACAAACTCTTGACTCTAATGAACACGCTATTCTTTATACTGTTGTAAAGATTTTAATTTAATTTACCACACACCTGGTCAATACGAGGCCTAAATGTGTTAAAATCTTTAAACGCGTTTTTCTCGATTGCATATTTTGGAACTTGGGACAATTATGCGTATAACGGCTGTATGGCCTCCACAAGAAGCTGCGGTCAAAAAAGGTTCACACCCGCACCAAATGTACTATGTACAAAACGCTCATAAGGCCGGTAGTCCTCTACGGGCATGAAACTTGGACGATGCTCGAGGAGGACCTGCAAGCACTTGGAGTCTTCGTACGTCGGGTGCTTAGGACGATGTATGGCGGTGTGCAGGAAAACGGTGTGTGGCGGTGAAGGATGAACCACGACTTCGCCCAACTTTACGGCGAACCCAGCATCCAGAAGGTGGCTTAAGCTGGAAGGATACGATGGGTAGGGCACTTTGCGAGAATGCCGGACAGCAACCCTGCAAATATTGTGTTCTCTACGAATTCGGATGGCACACGTGGAGCGCAGAGAGCTAGGTGGGCGGATCAAGTGCGCATCAATTTGGCGAGCGTTGGGTAGAACCGAGGATGGAGAGATGCGGCCACGAACCGAGTATTGTGACGTGAAATTGTTGATTCTGTGTTATCTGTTTAGATCTTAACTAAATAAATTAATTAATCATCAAAAACAAACTTTTTTCAATAAAGTAACATTTGTTTCTCAAAAAATTGAGGGGCCCTAATGCAAAGGGGTGTAAGTGGTGTTTTGGTCGATTGAGAACACTAAAAAATTCTATGTTTTCAGGCTTTCCAACAGTATTTTTAGGCGATTCTTCCGCCCAACAGGAAAAATAACATAATTCGTAAAAGATTGGCTAGTTTTTTTTTTTTTTTTACGCCTATACAATTTGTATGGAATGAAATAGTGCTGAGAAAAAAGTTAGTTCTTTCAAAACTACGTTTTGTCATTTACATCCCTTTGCTACCAACCCCCTCAATTGTAGCAATAATGCCAGACGATTTGTACTGAATAAAATCCGTGCTAATATTTTGAAGGATAAAGTTTAGATTTGTAGTTGTAAAACCTTTTCTAATATGGAACTTTGAGAAAATTCATTTTGCTAAACAAACTCCATTCAGCACATTCTTAGCATGCATTTTGGTGAGCAAATGTTATAAACTGTTGGGAAACAAAAAAGTTAAATTTCTATGGAAATATTAAAATTTGCGAATCAAAAATAACATTTTATTCAAAAAACTGTAGGTGTTGCAAAATACATTAATAAGTTTCGATTTTTTGGCCTAGTGTTGGTATGATGAATCTACCTGTAGGATTTTTGTTTTTCCAGTGGTTCATTTGCAATTCATGCCCTGTTGGTTAGATATCTGAACCGCTTAGTGTTGGGAAAATGCTCATTTTCTTTTTTTCTCTTGTCATCAGAAGTTTGCAACAACTGTACTAGTAAGAAAAACATTATTTTTGTGCTCCAGAACTGTGAACATACTTATGACACGATTTGCCCTAAATTATAGAGGTTCCGCATGGAACTATCTCGGCATTGACATCTAAACCTTGCATGTAGTTTCCCTTGTACAATTTCTCCTAGCATGATATTCTCATTCATTAGGTAGATTGCCGTCTTGACGAGCCACTTGTTGAGTAGGTATGGCTATTTATTATCGGCAAATTTGAAATGGCTTGTCTCTGGCAAATACTCGCATATGTATGTGCTATATGTTTGTAAGTAGGTCTGCACGTATTATGTCGTTTTCCACTTGAGTCGCGTGCTGAGTGCATCATTTTCGGTTTCAGATTCCTGTCACTTATGTACCACGTACTTTTCGTCAGTTATTTTTCAAACTGAAAGTGTCGATTGCCACCCATCCGTGCTGGTTCGTCCGAGTATTAAGGAAAAATGTGTCCTTTCGCAGTCTTTTAGAAACCAGGATTTATGACATGGTGTGCTTGCGACAATATAGACGATATAAATAACTATACTTTAGCCATGGCATTGGTACAATTACTAGAAAACGATTGGCACTTACTAGAATGCGAAAGCATTTCAAGGTCGTGATATATTTTAGTGTACCATTCCGGTTACGGTAACAGGGTACAGTAACAGACCGTTTTAAAAGCTTGGAATGCACACATTTCTGATGATTTTTAAATTTTAAAGTTATCTCTAAAATTCTCTACTAAATTGGAATTACTTCAGAAAAAAAGCTGAAGTTTAGGAACTGGAAGAATAATAGTGATAATATTATTTGCGTTTTAACACAAAATAAATACTCAATTTAATGCAATTGTCCTGTTTTATGTGAAATACTCCTGCATCTACTGTATTTCACCATAAAGGTTATTGAATACAAACAATCAAAGGATAACCTCTATTTCTCATTTTGAAAAATGGAAAAGATTAAAAACAGATTCCAAAATGACTGACTTATCCATGATAATGTTGAGTGTTTGCACTGGACCAGGATCAATGCTTCAGTCTAATACATGAATTAGCAAGATTTGTACATCTGGCCTGGCTTACTAACTTGAGGGGTTACTAACTTGAGGGGACATTTTTGCAGAACACTCGATATTATAGGACGAACAAAAATAATTTTCCTTATATTTTGATTGATGGTCTAGGTAAGTTTTCAATTTGAAAAGACACACAACAAGCGAGCATGCGATCTCTCACAGCAATGAAACGTGGGTAATCGAACACGACAGGCTCCGCTGTTTCCTCCACACCAGCACAATTGTGGCACGTAGGAGATTTTGAGTGTCCGAACTTATGAAGCTACTGCCTATAGCAACCATATTCTGATAGAAACTGCGTCAGGTGAAGTTCACGTCCCCATGGCTTCTTTTATAGGGGAAGAACACCAATTTTCGACCCATCACTAATTTTCGACCCATTCATACGATTTCGGCCTACTTTGTATGGAAATCCGAAAATTGGCACAGAATTCTTGTAGGTCGAAAATTAGTGCTTTTCCCCTACCAATCTGACACATTTGGTTTTAGCCGATGGGCCATCTATCTTTAGTGGAGTTATCCCATTCCTGCTGCCAACCGCTGAGCGTTGCCTCTTTACACGCGTTGCGAACTCCTCTGTTGCCTCTTTGGTGGAAGCATTGACCATCTTCCTTGATGATGAGCCCTATGGGCGTCATCCCGGCTATGATGTACACGGTCCCTTTCAAAACCATTCGGTATGCATTTGCTACTCTTAAGCACATGATCCTAAACGTACTTTCCAACCGCTTTAGGTTTTTGCTCGTTTTAAGTGCTTTTGATCAGATTGGTCCTCCATACCTTAGTATGGATAACACCACGCGTGCCAGGAGCCTGCGTTTTCTGGCAATCACAGCAGAGCTGTTAGACATCATCCTCGAAAGTGCCGCTATAGCCGTAGATGCCCTTGATGAAGCCAACGATCTTAACACCCGTCGGAAGGGGCAGCCTCAGTACGTCACCGTACACCGCATTCCAGAGGGACAACCGCGCAGTAAAGGCTGCCGCTCCTTTTGTGCTCGATTGTCACCCCAGCTTCTGAACGACCGACTGGATAGCGTTTAGAGTAGATTTACTTTTCCTGAACTTGTTGTTGGACAGGCCGGCCGCATCTTCCGTATACTAGCTTTATAACTCCCCCGAGATTCCCGTGGGAACCCCTGGAAGAGCTCATGTCTTCCAACCACTCCCGGTAAACTAGCTCAGTAACATGAGACCCCTGAACTGTGTCGCAGGGTCGGCATGCTACTGGGTAATCGGAGGGGCTTCGCGAACTAAGTATGAAAAACTATAAATTTCACATTCTTAAAACATTTATTAAGCCCTTGTGTGGCGTGTGAGTCTAACATTTTGTGGCGTGTAAGCGAGACTTGTTGGGGAATTGCTGTACTCTTTGCTGCAGCTACCGAATACTCCTTCTTCACGTTGGCCCACACAGCTGCTCCTGCACTACAGTGTGGCCAGAAACTCGCAGCGAGGCTGCACGGGGTAGGTGATGGTGGACTGGCTGCATTCAGCGGGCGTAGCTGATGAAGATTCGGCGAACAGGCGTCTTCCTTCCTTGACGAATTCGACACGGCCCAGGACGAGACCGTGCCGTGAAGGGAACCTCCTTTACGATTAGGGCCAAAGGCCCGAGGTATTTATCCGGGATCGGACGAAGGCAATTCCTTTGCTGTTAGGCTCGGAATCCATCTTGACTTCCGAGCCGCCGTTTGTGACCGTTCTTAATAACGGATACGAGGTCTTATTAAAGGAAAGGTTCACCGTCAGGGTGGCCAAAAGGTAAATCCTAGACCTATTAACCTGAACGGAAGCAGGCTAGCATCCCAAGACCATCCCCTACTAAAGAGGGGGGAGGGGGATCGCATTGCACTGCACTAAACTACTTCACGTTCACGATCTGAACACACATTATTTTTAGAAGATGGCAGCGCCCAGCAATTTGATCTCATTGCGGGTTTTCTTTATGCACCATTTTTGTGCGAGATCTGCAAATCCCCTTCAGCAACGTGGATCGTTTTATTTATAGTGGTACGATATTCTCGCTAAAGTGTAGCCTACTGTATTTTATAATTAAAAACGTGAATTTTCATATACATGTAAACTCATAAAAACACAAAAACTTAAGAATTGGAACCGACCGGTTACAGCCTGTTGAGGATCAACTAGCTATGTACAATCCTGCCGAGGACTAACCATTCTAACAACTTGCCCGTCGTATCTAGTAGACAGATAGGTCAAAAATAAAGACCTCCATGTCCCTTGCAGTTGTCTAAAATTTTATGGCTCATACACACTTAATTTACTTCGCCGAGGCCGGGAAAAATAATTGCCGAGAACCCAACAGCTGAGATTTCGGCAAAAATCTCGGTAAAAGTTCAAAGTGCCGATTAAACTGCAAAAGTTAAATCAAACCAGCAGTCAAAATTTGACGAAAATATTGGTAATCCGTTGCTGAAAATCTCGTCACACCACTACCGAAATTCGGTTAATGATTATGTTTTTGATTGCAAGAAGAATAAGAAGAAGAAAATAAACATACATTTTAATAATCAAAATAAATTTATATAAATCAAATGTATTATTGCGTAACACACATCTCACATTTCACCCAATTGAAGAATTTTTGTGAGCTTCTATTTAAAGCAAATAGTGACCATTTTCGCAGCACCTTCATTGCTAGGAGTAGAAGTTGCATGGAATATTCCTAAAAATGTAATAAAAAAAAATCATAATCATAAGAGCTGACTCGTATGCTGCCCTTCTACGCCTACTGCGCGGGACAAATATGCGTAGAATGGCAGTGTTAATGAATATAATACAATAAATTATGTTAATACTTACATGTAAGCGCACTCCCTCTTTCCAAGAACGGTTTAAGATATTTCAGTTGTCAGTTTTGACAGATACACTTTGCCGAAATTCAGTAAAAATATTTGTTTGCTGATCGTTGTGGCAAAATAGATTACCGAGTCTCAGTTATTTATGTAAACTACCAATTTTCGTCAATTTGTATCTGTCAATATCTCTCATCTGTCAAAATTGAACGAGATTTCAGTAACAATATGTTTTACGGGCTTAATTCGGCATTTAACTTTACCGATGTAAAATTCTACGATTAAGTGTGTAGGGTAATCTAGAATGCTATCAAACTTGGGTACCTTTTGCAGTACCGAGGGACCAAATGCAGTACTAGAAGTGGTACCCAATCTGAGCCCGAGTGGGACCGACCTGTCTATACGCCGACGGGTCACCTGGTGGTTTTTCCGCCTTTGGTAGTACCGAATCTCGGTAATGTTCGCCGAGATCTCGGTAAAAAATTAGGTTTGCCGAAATCTCGGTAAAATAAGCACCGAGATTCGGTATTGAAAATAACCAAAATCTCGGCTGGTGGGTTTACGGTGAAACGTTTTGCTGAGGTCGGTGAAATAATTTAAGTGTGTACTTCGCGTACCTGCAGGTATAAAATATACCCCATTTGTAGTCCTTAGCTTCTTGTCTAGTAAGTCTAGTCTAGTCTAGTCTAGTAAGTCTAGTCTAGTCCTATCCCCACCTCCCCGTGGTGCTGCCTGGGATACGAGTAACCGTAGTGAAGATCGGGTAACCAACCCCGGTGGAACCTTGGTCGTATTCTGACAGGGAAGGGGGCTCCTCTCTTCTGAGGGGGTAGCTTATCAGAGCGTCTGTTCTCCATATTAGGGGCGGCTCAAAACGGCGTCTGTTCTCCATGTTAGGAGCGGCTGATCATCGTCCTAGTGCCAGCGTGGGACTTTAAACAGTGCTGTGCACGATGGTCCTCCAGCGAGACAAGGGGTTGTTGCAGGCCTTACAAGCCAGCCGTAAAAATCATCAGTACAGGAAACATAAAATATGAATTCGCACCGGAATAATCGGCAAAGACCCAGGCATCGAAAACGGACTAACGATTGGAAACTCGGATCATGGAACTGTAAATCTCTCAATTTCTTGGGAAGTATCCGCATCTTTTCCGAATTATTGAGGGTCCGCAAGTTCGACATCGTAGCGCTGCAGGAGGTTTGCTGAAAAATGTCGACGGTACATGCGTATAGGGATGGTTATACCATCTAACAGCGCTGAGGCTCCAGACATGAGCTAGGCACAGCTTTTATTGTGATGGGCAAAATGCAAAGGCGCATGATTGGGTGCTAGCCAATCGACAACAGAATGTGCAAGTTGAGTGTCAAAGGCCGTTTCTTCAATATCAGCATAATCAACGTGCACAGATCTCATCTAGCAAGTGACGATGACGATAAGGACGCTTTCTACGCGAAGCTGGAACGTGAATACGACAGCTGCCCAAGCCATAATGTCGCAATCGTTAAGCAGCCATTACCAACGCAGTGGAAGGTGCCATTGGGTTCGTAGAAGGAAATCGACGGAACGGTTGGTTCGACGAGGAGTGTCAGACGGCTTTGGACGAAAAGAATGCAGCGAGGGCGATTATGCTGCAGCAAGGCACCCGTCAAAACGTAGAACGATACAAACAGAACCGAAAACAGCAAACCCATCTATTCCTGGATAAAAAGCGCCGCCTGGAAGAGTTGGAGTGCGAAGAGATGGAGCAGCTGATCGTTCTCAAGAAACGCGTAAGTTCTGCAAGAAACTCTATACATCCCGTAAAGGCTTTGTTTATTTATTTATTTATTTATTTATTTATTTGTTCCATCAACAGGCTAATACTAAGCCCTAATGATACTATATCTACAAAAAACTCTTTTAAAATTTCGCTTGATCGCTTCTCTAGACAGATGGAAATCGAAATAATCTGCAACTCTATTAAAAAGCCTTAGAAGACCAACAATGGCCCCATAAGATCCGTAATTCGTACGCCGAAGGGGAATTTGTAGAAAACTCCGGTTTCGTAGGGTTCTTGGTTGCACCTGCAGCTGGATACTGTTGAGCAATACCCGGCACTCGATCCTGGAAGTGAAGACATCCGAAACGAATAACGCACGAGCAACATTACGACGTATTATCAGCGTTTCCAACTGTATGAGCTGACAGCGGCTCTCGTAGCTGGGTAAACTGAATGGGTTGCTCCATGGAAGGCGTCGCAGGGCGAAACGGATGAACCTTCGCTGTACAGCTTCAATCCTTTCCACTGCATTATTGTAATAAGGATTCCAAACCGGCGAACAATATTCTAGGGTGGAACGCACCAGCGAGCAGTATAAATTCTTCAGGCAGTAGATGTCAGTAAACTCCTTGCCGACACGAAACAGAAATCCGAGGCTTCTGGAGGCTTTCCCGACCATGTATGATATGTGCTGCTGGAAAGATAATTTGCTATCAAGCTGCACCCCTAGATCCTTTATGCAGCTGGTTCTTTCGATAGAAGTGCCGAAAATATTGTATTCGAACAACAAAGGTTCCTTCTTCCGGCAAAAAGATATGACGGCACACTTGCTTGGGTTGACTCTCATCCGGTTTGTACTGCACCAATCTGCAAAGTGTATCAAATCCTGCTGGAGAATGTGAGCATCAGCGATCGAACTTACTTGAAAATAAATTTTCATATCGTCGGCGAACGACAAACGAGGAACTTTCATTTTTTTATTGACGTCGTTGAAGTAAAGAAGAAATATCATTGGACCGAGGTGGCTGCCTTGAGGAACGCCTGACGGAGCAGCAAATTTGTATGAGGTGACGTCTCCAATTCTCACTTCGAGCTGGCGGCCAATAAGGTAGGAGCGCAACCAGCCAAGAATTCTGCCACCGAAACCAAGCTTTTCTAATTTAGCCAACGCAATTTCATGGTTAATGCTGTCGAAGGCAGCAGTGAGGTCCAAATAAATTGCATCAGTTTGCTTTGCGTTATTAAAGCCTTCGGTAATGTATGAAGTAAAAGAAAGCAGATTTGTACTGGTAGATCGCTTAGGCATGAAGCCGTGTTGCTCTTCAACAATGTAATGTCGGCAGTGGCTAAACATAGGTTCCAGTAGCACAAGCTCAAAGAGTTTAGCAACTGAACTCAGAGCGGATATTCCACGGTAGTTTTGGATGTGCATTTTGTCACCTTTCTTGTGAACAGGAAACAAAAATGCAGACTTCCATGAGTCTGGGAATTTGCCAGTGGCTAGCGACAAACTAAATATGCGCTGAAGAGGAACAACCAAACTCGAAGCACACTTTTTCAGCAAAATAGGAGGGATTCCATCGGGGCCCGTGGAGCAAGAAGCTTTAAGTTTACTGGTAGCCGTCATAATCATTGATCGATCAACATCGATATGAGTGATTGATTCGCCGTGATAGGAGACATCTTCCACAGCTGCTTCAATTTGTTGAGGCGTAATCCCTTCTTCCGAAAAAACGCCACCAAACTTATCGGCAAAAAAGTCGCAAACGATTTTAGGGTCGGAGCTCCAATTTCCCTCATACATCATCGTCGTGGGTAGACCAGATTCCTTTCTTTGGTTGTTTACGAACTTCCAGAAAGATTTCGGGTTCGCTTTAAGCTTGAGCTGCATGTTTTTCATATACGATTGGTAACACGATTGGTTCATTCGTTTATACTCGTTATTCAGTTGAACGTAATAATGTCTTGACGATTCAGTCCGGTGCTTTGTATAGTATCGCAATGCCGCCCTTTTAGCAGTTTTGATTGACCGTAGCTCGTTCGTTTGCCAAGGAGTTTGTGTGTGCTTGGAATTAACTCGTTTAGGCACATGTCTATCAATCACGTAGTTCATAATATTGGAGAAATATTTCACTGCAGTATCAATTTCGTCATCACCTAAAACGTCTTCCCAATCGATATTCGATAGGACGTCAGAAATTGCGTCAAAGTCAGCATTTTTAAAATAGTAGTATACTGCAGCTACCGTTTGTCTGAAGCAATCGTTAGACCGGTTTTCTAATACAATGTGCAGTGGAGGGTGGTGATTAACGAGTTTAACGAGCGGAGCAACAGCCTCGGAGATTACAGGAGCATAGTCGACGTTGCTTACGAAGCAGAGATCCAAAATTCTTCCATTACTGTTCTCAACGGGGTTGATTTGCTGCAGCAAATTGGTACTATACGAATCGAGCAAACTAGTAGTACTGTTTGGAAGCGCAGAACGATCGGCGTCGGGGTGCATGAAACCAAAACGGGTGGGTAACCATTTTATTCCAGGGAGATTGAAGTCGCCAATAATCACGATCTCATCCACGGGTTTCAGCTTTGCACGAATGATTGCAATCGATTCAGTGTGGACTGCTATTAAGGATGCATCTCGGACACGGTCGGGTGGCAGATAAACCACGCAAAAGAAAAGTGATCGGTCGGACAGTGGTATTTCGACCCACACTTGTTCGACGCTTGTCCAAGAGTCGTTTGGGACCATGCGTGGTTTCAGCTGTTGGCGCACTGCAAGGATAACCCCACCTCCAGCTGATTTGCGACTATTTGATGAACAACGATCGCAACGGAAAACGGCATAATTATTATCGAAAACTTGCGATGATGATGTCCGTTCATTCAACCACGTTTCAGTGAGAGCAATGATGTCGTAGCAGTTGTCAGTACTGGCCAGTAGGTAATCGTTTATGGTACTATTCATGCCGCCAACATTCTGGTAGTACACATGTAGGTTTGAAGCGAGTCGATTACTGCAACCATAATTCCTGCCCACAGCCGAATCGAGACTGCGGCGAGAAACATCTTCGAAGACTGGCATGTTTGCAGAAGACGTACGATCGTTGATGTCATTGATTGTCGAACTGAAATCGGAATGGTCTTCAGGGACAGGTCGACTGATATTGCACGCATACTTGCCTGGAGAGGCAGGTTGGAAGATCCCTCCCAAACCTCCGTGAACAGGACCAGGACGACTGCGACGGCTGGAAACTTGTTTGATGCTGGTGACGCAGAGTGGCTCGACTGTCACGGGGTCGGAAGGGACTTCCATAGAGCTTCTGGGCGTGCGTCCTGGCTGGTTTGATGCTGGTCTCGAATGAAGTGGGCTCGAATTTATTGTAGCTGCGTTTGAGTGACTTACGGATGGCACTTGTTCGACGTATTGGCAAGTGTCGACGGAAGGACTGCAATTTGGATAATCTTCAAGGAGAGGTCGACTGGAGTTATGCGTATACTTGCCTGGAAGTGCAGGCTGGAAGACCCCTTCTAAGCCTCCGTAGACAGGACCAGGACGACTGCGACGGCAGGAAGCTAGATTGATGGTGGTTGACGAAGTAGGCTCGACTGTCACGGGGTCAGAAGGGGCTTCCAATGTGCGTCTTGGCGTGCGTCCTGGTTGACTTGTAGCGGATTCACCAATGGGGAGTTTTGGACTAAGCTGACCAGTAGATTGAGTTCGTTTGTTGTCAAAAGCAGCTTGAGAGGAACTGAAAATCGAAGCACCATCAGGGAAGAAATTGTTGATGTGTCGGAAATACTTGCCTGAAATTGAAGGTTGGAAGACCCCCTCCAAACCTCCGTAAACAGGGCCAGGACGACTGTGACGACTGGTAGTTGGTTTGTCTTGGGTGAGTTGATGTGGATTGATGATGGCAGGAAACGGCTCGACTGTTACAGGGTCAGAGGGAGCTTCCATAGGGCTTTCTAACGTGCGTCCTGGTAGACTAGATGGAACATTCAGGCAGTTGAACTCGATTCCGTGGTGTTCATTACAGATGGCGGTCCCGTCGGCAGCAAGCTCACAATTTTGGGTCCGTTTTTTGATCGAAGATCTTCAAATTCCCGGAAACGAATATTTTCGGGCCAAGTGTCGCAGGCGAGAGCTTTTTCTTTCAACTGACTAGCGACACCAACTTTGAAAGACACAAATTGCAGCGAATTCGGGTCTTTACCTTTGGGGACTAATTTAACAACCTTAGGTATGTTGAGCAATTCCAAGCATTCACTAACTAGTGAAGCAATCTGACCCTCTGAAGTGTTTGGGTGGAAGGCAGAAAGGTAAATCCAAAGTAGATTGTCGTCGTCGCGCTGATTGAGTTGTACAGTTTTGATGACACCAGTTGATTTAGTACCAAAGTTGCTTGTAACTAATGGCACGTTCGTCAGAGCTTCATCGTTTATTCTGCGACGTTTAGTTGTTCCGAATGGAGTGTTGATCCTATTCCTGGTGGGCCATAGGTTGGGCGTAGCGAAGGGAGAGGGAGTGCAGGGCTTGTCTTCCACTTTTGCTGTTAAAGCCTCCACTGCCGACTGCAAATTTTCAATTTTCGATTGCATCGATTGGACTGCATCTGGCAGAGCAGAATACTTGGTGTCGACATTGTTCATCATTTCGCGGAAAACTGTATTTGCAAAAAGTTCTGAACATGCATCGCACATCCAGAAAACATTTTTCACATTTAGAGCCAATTGCTCTTGAAGAGGCCCATCGACGTTCACACACACCGCGTGGAAAGTCGCTCCACAGAAGCCTTGGCAAAGCACGCTTTCCTTTTTGGATACCTTTTTCTGGCAATGCTCACAAGCCATGGTGAATTTTGTTTCGGTTGCAGATGCGTGAAACGCCTTCAAGTAGGCAGCGCCGCAAGACAGTTCTGATGATGCAGTTCACAATGAAATGGTGTATGGGTTGAAAGATAAACGATGCGAATTCCACTGTTTGCCACAATCAGGAAAACAAACCGAGATAAACGTAGCACAAAAACGTGAACTTAAACCGAGACTAAACGACGATCACGAAGGTATGCACTATGTTGCTACGATAAAACAGGTATGGACATTTAAAAGCACGTAGTCACATAAAAATCGACAAAAAATCGGGAGCATAGATGTATGCGAAGCAAATCAAGACAAACCGTGTTGCCAAAAGTTGTGCCGCGAGTCGAAATGTGCCGGGATAAGAATGGAGGTATCTTGCCAGACGAACGTGAGGTGATTGAAACGTGGAATGTACACCTAAACGGCGCAGAGGAGGAAGACGAAGACAGCAGGAGGAATGGCTTCATCAGTACAGCAGATGAGGGAGGCGTGCCAACTCCCACAATAGGTGAAGTTAAGGATGCTATCAAACAGCTTAAGAACAACAACCCAGCTGGAAAGGATGGTTTTGGAGCGGAACTTACAAAAATGGGCCCGGACAGGTTGGCCACTTGTCTGCACTGATTGATAGCCAGGATCTGGGATACAGAACAGCTACCAGGGGAGTGGAAAGAGGGAATAATATACCCAATATACAAAAAGGGTGACTAGTTAGAATGTAAGAACTATCGAGCAATCACCATTCTTAACGCAGCCTATAAAGTGCTTTCCCAGATCATCTCCCACCGTCTATCGCCGCTGGCAAGCAGATTTCAAGTCCGGTGTTGTGGACGGGCGATCGATAACAGACCAAATCTTTATGTTGTGGCAAATCCTCGCGAATATGAAGTCTCTAAGTACCACCGATTCATCGATTTCAAAGCGGCCTATGATACCATCGACCGCGAAGTGCTATGGAAGATTATGGCGAGAATAGTTTTCCCGGGGAACTGATTAGACTGATCAAGGCAACGATGGATAGTGCACAGTGCTGTTTGTAGATATCGGATGCATTATAGGACCCGTTTGAAACACGAAAAGGACTTCGACAAGGGGATGGTCTTTGCTACCTCCTGTTCAATATTGAGCTAGAAGGTGTTATGAAACGGACGGGTTTCAACATGTGGGGCACGATCTTCAATAAATCCAACCAGTTCATCTGTTTTGCTGCCGACGTGGATATTGTCGGAAGAACGTTCTAGGTGGTTTTTGAACAGTATACCAAGCAGAAACGGGAAGCAGATCGGGTTGGATTGAAGGTAAATACGTGGAAGACGAAATATCTGCTGGCTGCAGGAACCGAGCGCGATAGAGCTCGCATTGGCAGACGCGTGATGATCGCCGGGGATGAGTTCGAGTTGGTGGACGAATTTGTCTACCTCGGATCATTGATAACGTCGGATAACAACTGCAGCAGAGAAATTCGGACGTATCATTGCCGGAAGTCGTGCTTTCTACGGACTCCACAAGAGCTTGCGGTCTGGTAAACTTCACTTCCGTACTAAGTGTACCATGTACAAGACGCTGATAAGACCGGTAGTCCTCTACGAGTATGAAACGTGGACAATGCTCGAAGAGGACCTGCAAGCGCTACGAGTTTTTGAACGACGTGTGTTTAGGACGATCTTTGGCTGAGTATGTGAGAACGGCGTATGGTGGAGAAGAATGAACCACGAGCTTGCGCAACTCTACGGTGAACCCAGTATCCAGAAAGTCGCCATAGCTGGAAGAATACGATGGGCGGGACACGTTGTTAGAATGCCGGATAACAATCCCGCAAAAATGGTGTTAGGCCGGTACAAGACGATGAAGATCGCAACGAGCTAGGTGGTTTGACCAAGTGGAGCAGGATCTTGGAAGTATGGGGCGATCGAGAAACTGGAGGTTAGCAGCCATAGATAGAGTTAGTTGGCATAACATTGTGGCGCAGGTCATGTCTTGTAGAACGTAGCGCCATCAAAAGTAAGAAAAGTAAAGTTAGCATCTATAGATTAGATTTGACTTAAAAAGAAAAACTGCAAAATGATAAAGAAATGAGAATGTTTAGACTTTAGAGACTTGCAGGTGTTCAAACCGTTTAATCTAGTTTTATTTGTCATTATTTATTCAGTTATTTATTTATTTCGTCAACCAAAAGTAGACTGCATGTTAAGACTTAATTCTATATATTCAGCCATTCCATGAAAAACTGGTCACCGAATTCCGTGAAAATTTACTATTTTGTTCCTTATCCAAAATAAGAATACACGTGTTTTTGGTTTTTTTTTTTTGCATGAGCCCTAGATACCGTTTTGATTCATATTACGGACACTTCAGGCCTCAGTGAAGAATAACTCACAAAAAAGCATATAAAATAAATCACTCTGTATGATTCCTCCTCGTTATCGAAATTTCAAGCCTTTTAACTTTCGAATGGTGAGTGAAGATTTCGATTCCGAAACATGAATAATTTTAAATAAATAGAAACGTGTGGGCTTTACATGATTCTTATTCCGGAATTTGAAGCTGTCCGTAATATGAATCAAAACGGTACTTAACTTTATCTGACCAATTTATTGGTTCATATTCCTTTGGTGGAGAGGCCTGTGTCATCCGCAAACAAAGATCATCCCTGAAACAACTCAGGTAAACTTACTTTTTCAAAAAAAAAATCGCTTATTGCCCTCTATAAAAATCTGACCACAGATCTCGATAGGTATTTTGACGATGAACAACATTGTAGAAGATCGCAAAGCAATCCGATACTGGCGCTAAAATATAGTTTCATCGGTCGAGCTGATATTTCGCACAGTTGTTATGGAACCTAAATGCAATCCAAAAAGTGTACTGGAGAGAGAATCTAAATTTTGTCCCACACTAGTGGTCAGCCAAACAAAATATTTCAGTCTGATGTATTAAAAAGCATACTATGCCCAAGAAGACGAGGAAATTGCCCACCAAAGAGATCGTCCCTTCACTGTTGAATCGCTTCGCCGTCTCAGGATTGGTAGGATCAAATGGTCCAAAATGCCACTTTAAGGATTTTGTAATAAGATCCACAATTGATGGCCATTTGAAATCTTAACAGTAGAGTAAAGTGGGGCAAAAGTTCGAGTGGGGTAAAAGTTTCTTTTTAAGATTTCTAGCTCAATTCAAAACAAATCTTATAAATGTCATTGTGGTTCGAATGCTACTCAATTAAGAGACTTTTACTCCATATATCATAAAAATCGATTGAGATTTGGAAATGTTATGGCTACTTGTTGTTTTTCGACGTGAATATTGTAATTTTTGGTCAAACTTTCGTTGCATGGAACCAATTGAAGATAAAATCTTTTTCAATATTTTATGTAAGGGCGTTTCTAGGCCTATCATAAGGTTGCTTTGACGTGTATTAGATTTTGCATAAATGCTTGAAAACAATTTTTGGCCCATAGTGGGGCAAAAGTTCGAATCAGCGGGGCAAAAGTTCGACCCATGTATAAAATCACGGAAAAATTTTCAAATTGCCTAAAATCCACATATTATCTTCAAATTTAGTCAAATTTGTCTGATCGTTTGAAAACTGTCACCAAAATTTTACATTTACACTTAGTTTTGCGAAAAACTGCTATTTTTGAGTATATTACAATTAACCCGATTTTGGGCAATTTTTTGATGAAAATTTAGTGTGTATTTTTCGGCAAACTTAAGTTTACGGCTGGTGTAAAGTATGCCTGTCATAAAAGGATCAATATTTAGTGTTTTAGCCAGCGAACTTTTGCCCCACACTAGATTCGAACTCTTGCCCCACCGGTGGGGCAAAAGTTCGAATAAGACAATAAATTTTGAAACTGTTATAACTAAAAATGGGTAAATATTTGGACACAAGTTTGTTCAGCAAAATTATAGCCAATATGTTGAAGGTTCACTGTATGGTATTCGTTTTGTTTTAACTGCTATTGTTTTCCTGGAAACTTTGATTATACCACTAAGGTCGAACTTTTGCCCCACCTTACTCTAACTTTAAAATATTTGCTAGCTACCACATTGCAAACATTTCCCAAATTAGAGTTATTTTACGGTTTTAAATCGTGTCAAAAAGTTGGTTGAAAAATGGGGGTTGTTCAAAATGATCAAATGGTTGGGGTAGAATGCCATTTAGTATGGAGATCGATGAGTTAACAACCATGCTTCCCCATGAGTTTGCTCTGTGCAATGGAAAAGCTTATTCGTTCATAAAATCATCCGAAAAGCTTACGACTTAGGCAAAAAAGTGAAAAATTGTAGAATTTCACCGGGAAATTAAAGGAAAATATATGAGTTTATGTCGCAGGATTGTAGCAGAAACTCTTGAGTAAACATATTTGAACATCATTTGGCAAATTATACAAATTGAAACGTTTTAAGAATGATCTAATGAGTCGGGTCATTTTACCCCATCAGTGCGTATTGGGCCATCTTCCCCTACTTCGAAACCTTGCTCATTGGGCTAACCGGACACCCCTTATGGAACTATTGGAGTATTATACGTTTTACTGTAGACTTCTGCTAATGTTTGACTGTAGACTTCTGCTAATGTTTACCTGATTATTTTATAAAATCATACCTACCCGTATGATAATGATAAGATTGAAAATCCGTAGGTATGGTCTAATCCACCGGTGTACTAAATTTGCTCGGTCTGAGAATTGTGACACTTGAGCGGGGCACGCTCCCGTATGGTCGCCACGTGATCTGGACCCGCTCTAGTGTCAAAATTTCTCGACCGAGCTGGTTTAGTACACCAGTGGATAAGACCATACATACACCACCATGCAATTGATTCGATTGAGACGCTCGGGATGCAATACTAGACGGCGAATGGCTCTACACGGTCTGGAATTGATAAATATAAACAGGGAGCGTGAATGGAGCAGAGTGCAATAACAAAAATCGGCAATCAACGACAAAAATAAAATTGCACAAAAAAAGAAACTGCTCCCGTGAGCGCATTCGCAGATTTAATTCACTTGCGTTTTGAACCACCTCGCGGTTAGGTCATTGCCACTTAAGTTCGCTCTCTCTTCATTCTCCATCGGTTTATCTGCCTGGAGCTCTGCATCCGGCAATCAGTTTCGTGAGCGCAGTGATATTAGAACGTCCAAAATGCCGCACAAAACTCTGACTGAAATTCTTCTCATAGACTATCGGTGGATAATAGTGGTGTTTTTCCTACTGCCAGCATCATTTCTGTACAATCTGTTCTACAGTGTAAGAAGTAAAATAATCTTCAATCTACATTCAGCACCAAAGCGACATGATGCCAAGGTGGCCGGCATCCAAAAACAGGTAAGTAAGGAACAAGAATATTGCAAATAATTTGCATTTTGAAAGACTTTTGGAGGTTAGATACATAACAATGTCTGACAAGAGATATTGATCAACCTCGAACTAAGTTTTATGATTGTTTTCAAATATTTCAATCTATCGGCATTTCGGATTGATTTGTCCTTTTTAGTTAGGTATCTATACCAATATTTTGTAACCTGTTTACTAGGGTGCGGCTTATTTTTCAAAAGTTCTCAAAACCAAAAATTCGTGTACTCTACTGAATTCAAATCGCATTAAAAAAGAAACCTCAAAATCTGAGCCAAAAATATTAACATTTAGAAGTGACGCAAGCGTCTTGAAGGTGAATTTTCAAGTTATAAAAAATGACCTTCAGTGAAGTAAACATAACTTTGTTATTTTTCAACCAATTTTGAAACTTTTAGCACTATTTTTTCCAGATTTAATTTATGAAAAACTTTGTAGAACATCAAATTTGTCTTGAATGGAAACAAGTCTTGCTTAAAAATACTTTTATCCACAGTTTTCCTTCATTAATACTCAATCGATTTCAAATCGTTTTACATGTGTTTGAAGCAAATTTAGTTGTTGTCAAGCTGTTCATACATCACATTTTTCTAAAACATGGTTTTGAGTTAGTTATTCAACAAAAACTACCCAAAAACATGATTTTTCAATGAAAAAAAATCAAATTTCTTTGGATTACTTAAGTTTTTTCGCCTGAAATTGCATTTCTTTTTCTATAAAACTTAAAGCTATAAAGCATCTTGCCTTAATTACGCATAGCATAGCATAGACTGACTGTACATGTCAATGGTTGCTACTCCGTGATTGATCGGAACTGGTAAGAGTTGCACTACGATCCAAATGAATATGGGATGGGAGTTTCCGCTAAACTCTTGAAATGCAATTTTAGCAGATCTAATATTATTGATCAATAACGGCGCCGGCCAAGTCCTTACAGTCAGTTGGGATGGGGAAGGAATGTTAGGGTGTAATGGTTGTTGCTTCTAGAGACCGAGAATACCTCTGCATCTCCACAATCACCACGGGAAAGGTGTTTATTAGTGAGGGAGGAGAAGATCTGGGAGTCACCTCTGGTCGATGATGCGATCTATGGACAAGCTTAAAATATAAGTCGTATATTTATACGACTTATATTTAAAGCTAGTTTTGTATTTTTGTCTCGAGAAGTTTTTGGTAGAAGCTTTAAAAAATACGTCAACATCTATAATATCGAACAATTCAAAAGACGTTTTTATTAATGACGAAAACTGAAAATTACATGTATATATTTTAAATTATATGAAACAGGAATAATGCCGACACTTGTAGTGACGAACCATACATAATTTGTTTGAAAATTAAATATGAGTATTACTGTGCATTTTGTCTCGATATGGTTGAAGTTTTAAAAAATACGTCAACATTCACAATGTCGAACAATTCAAAAGATAATTTTTAATAAAGTCAAAAAGAGAAAAATATATGTATATTTAAATTGTATAAGAAAAAAGCATAATGCCGACACTTATGGTGACGAACCATACACAGTTTGTTTTAATATTACATAAAAAATACGCTTTCAAGAAAAAATGTGTTATCATAAGCATGAAACGAACTCATCAGTTGGTAATCCATTCTCGACTGAACACAAAACTGACACTGACAGCAAAACTTCTTGGCGTCCTGAAAACAAACCGTCTTTCTTGGGCCTTCCCAAATACCTACCCAGCAATAAGGCTATCCATGAGGACTTTTCGTGATAGGACTGACAACTAAAAGTGTGAATGCAACCGAAATGAAAGAGTAAACAAATCATGCGAGTGTTATCGGAGCTTTACATTTTCCTTTGTAATCGAAAGTCACTCCGATTGCGAAACGTCAAAAGCACAAGGTAAACAAAAAATACCAGCTGATTGCATCTGTCTCATGGATTGCCTTATACGCTCCAAAACAGGGAAAAAAATCGGCGACGAAACCACGCGCGAAACCGTGAGCAAAACCTATTTGCCGACGCAAAATCGAACCGTCCTGCTTGGCCTTCACGAAGCACTACCTAGCAAGACGCTCCAAAACAGGAAAAAGAAAAAAAAGGCAAAATTTATCGGACGACGCAAAACCGAACCGTCCTGCTTGGGCTTCACGAAGCACTCTATAAAGCATCTTGCCTTAATTACGAATTGAATTTAGTGCATATAATTTTTACACATCCAAAAATATTTTTGTTTCAAAATTATTTAAAATTTGTTGCAAAGTCCTTCCAAAGGTTTAACATATGCGAAAACCCAGTTTCAGCTTTAGAGATAATATTCAACTGCACAGTTCGAACGAAACGTGTAAATTTCTGAGACATATAATGCACATAATTGGAGCGTGGAATATCATGAATATTTACATGATATGTCATGTAAACTTCAATTATATGTCATGTAATCCAGCAGGATTCTGAGTGATTACATGACATATAACACATTTTTACATGATTTCAGACTTAAATTTACATGACGTCATGTTTACATCGCATAAATGAAGTTTACATGACGTGTAATCTTCATTATTTTTAACTGTGTGGCAAAAATTTAAAAAAAAAACTTTCTTTTTTCGTTTTGTTGTTGTTTTTGTGCAGTTTTTGCTGAATAACTTGTTCAAGACATTTTTAGTGAAATGTGATGTATGAAAGGTTTAAAAACAATTAAATTAACTTCAAAAGCATGTAAAAAGATTTGGAATCGGTTGAGTAATCATGAAGTTATGGTCAAACAAATTTGAAATTTTTAGTAAAATGGGAAAAAAATTGAAAAAATTACTTTTAACCAATTTTTTTTATTTTAGACAAATTTGATGTTCTACAAAGTTTTCATAAATTTAATTTTGAAGGTATTGATGCTAAAAGTTTCAAAATCGGTTGAAAAATAACAAAGTTTTGTTTACTTCACTGAAGGTCATTTTTTATAACTTGAAAATTCACCTTCAAGACGCTTGCGCCACCTCTAAATGTTAATATTTTTGGCTCAGATTTTGAGGTTTCTCTTTTAATGTGATTTGAATTCAGTAGAGCACACGAATTTTTGGTTTTGAGAACTTTTGAAAAATAAGCCGCACCCTACTGTTTACACACTGTGTACTACACAGCATGGAACAGTCATCAAAAAGCAAGTCTTATGAAATATCACGAGCTGAAAAAATTAGGATTCCATATGGTACTTATGTTCTCCATGTAGGTTAGCCACGTACTCCGTGAGAATCAGGCCTTCAGATCTACAAGCTCAACCAATAATCTTTAGACGGTTTACAAACAACATTTATACTCATATACGAGCATGAAAATGTATTCGTGATCAAACGTCAACATCCCACCGCAAAATCGCTAGTGTTTGGAGGTGATTTTAACCTCCAACTTGCCAAATAACCTCCAAATCATCACCTCCAAGTTAGTTCTAATAGCGTCCGTTGTATGAGATATGGTGGCACGTCGATCGTCGCAAGTTTATCGTTAAACAGTCAATAGGTACTGTCAAGTCTTGAGTCCAATGCCCGTTTTATTGTTATACATGAACTCTTTTGAATATAGGTTTTCAGAACTTCACCATTAACTTTTCGGACGGTTATGAACACGGTTCGTACTCATACGGGCTTATTCAATTATACTCTTCCAAATTTTGAGTACAACGGCTGTTTATGGTTATCCAAGAACTATTTCGAAGAAATAGATTACTTAGGATATACAGTCAATAATAAAGGAAGAAAACCAAATTCATGTCACATAGATAATGTTAAAAATTTTCCAATTCTTTAAAACTTAAAGGATGTTCATAGATTCCTTTGATTGATGAGTTATTTCAGGAAATTTATCAAAAAAATGTGCTGTTTTTGCACGGCTTTTATATAATTCACTTAAAAAAGATGCAGTGTTTCGTTTTGAAGAAAAACAAATTAATTCATTCGAAATTTTGGAAGAAAAATTGATTTCAGCGCCAATATGAGCGATTTTTGATCCACATGCAGATACTGAGTTACATTGTGACGCCAGTTCATATAGATTTGGTTCTAGATAAGTTCCAGTTTTCGTCATTATGCAAGTCAAATAAGCTCACAGAACTTAGTGAAAGCCAGCATCCAATAATCCACTACCACTAATTATGAAAAGGATGTCTCCAAATGGATTAGTCATCGCACCGACCCCACAGACGCTGGAATGTGCGTTAACAACAACTACGATTTCTGAGTTAACTACCAGAGATGCTTGTGCTGTCACAATCGATGTTTCTGTTGGTGACCTCAACAGGAAATACGTCTATTGTTCGGTATGTTTACCACATGATGAACCATCCCCAACGGATGACTTCAAACGAGTTGTCGTACACTGCGTAACAAAAGGCCTTCCGCTCAGATATCAATTTGAGAGGCTCCAGTCTGATGGAATACTTAAGTACTACAGATCTTGGATTACTTAACACAGGCAATCGCCCAACCTTCATGGTTTCTAATAGAGAAGAAGTGTTAGACATAACGCTCTGCTCGAATGGAATCAGTCACGAGTTGACTTGGCATGTTTCAGATGAGGAATCATTATCTGACCATCACTACATCTTCTTTGAACATTCAAATGTAACTGCGCAGACTTTGCGTTTTAGGAATCCCCGGACAACAAACTGGGAACTCTACCCTGAATTTGTTGGAAACAAATTTCATGGATATTCTCCGTTCATTGAAAATCCAAGTGATTTAGCTGATGCCGTTGATACTACAACATCCTACACTATGGAAGCTTTTGAAAAAGCATGTCCTCTGCAGTCTGTGAAGACTAGAAGAGGGACCCCATGATGGAATTCCGATCTGACTAAACTCAGGAAACAATATAGAAGGAGTTGGAACAGACGCCGTTTAGCTGGATCAGAGTCGTTCAACTCGGCTTGCAAGGCTTACAAGAAGGCTCTTCGTTCTGCTGAACGATCCGGCTTGAAAAACCTTTATACAAATGTTTCCAGTTTGAGTGAAGTCAGTCGGCTGAACAAAATCCTTGCAAAATCTAAGAATTTCCAAGTGAATGAAATTCGGCTACCGAATGGTGACTTTACTTCTTCTGATGAAGAAGTTTTAGAATGTTTATTCAATACACACTTCCCCGGATGTGTGGACATAGCATCTATGAATGATCCATATATCTTTTCATGTAGTTACGAGTCTCTGGCCTCGGTCGATTCAATGGGCACTTAATAGTTTTGCTCCTTTCCACAGGCGTCGCGTCCGCATGTGCAACATTTGCACTGCACAGGCGGCAATTCGTTCATCCAAACCACCTACAATATGTACTGCTTTTATAATAATTCTTCCAACAAAATTTATCCCATTTCATGTTTTTTCTATTGCTGATAGGTTGCAACACAATTTTCACCTATCAATTATTAAATTTTTGCTAAGCAAATGAACTGCAATAGCTGGTTCATGCAATCTGAGACCTAATTTTCCTAACGCGCTTCGCGCGATGTATGCTCCACAACATTTTGTTCCATGCTACACTTTGCTGCTGTGACGAAACCAACGCGTGCACTCTCATCTGGAAACGCGCTGCCTTGTATCGTACACGCAATCCTGCATATGTGGTAGAAAGCTTTTTGAACTACAAATGCCAGTGTGTTAGTAGCCAAAGCGTCAACTCTGGCCGGTGCACAGTTTTGTTACATCAACAAATTTGATCAGTTCGAGCGTGCGGATGGCGAGACAAGAGAGAAATCAGTCCACGAGAGAGATCCATTTTGCTTGCTCTCACGCTTGTAGTGTGAAGTGCAAGCGTGATTTTTCTGGCGGCTGGTGGTAGGAAGTATTTGCTAGTTGGCTTGGCACTCAGTACTCACGCTGCTGCTTTTTGTTGTTTACTGGTTAAAACCCGCGCTGATAACATGCAGCATTAGCACGGTGGTACTTACGGTGGCCAATCAGATGACAACCAGAAAACTACCTCAAGAGCGGTCGCGTCCTTCGTCAACCCCAGCATCTTCACGCTTGTAGTATGTTTTAAAAGTCAGCATATTTCATGATGCGTGCACTAAGTAGGGTAAGGAGGGGCAATATGGTCTTACGGGGTAATATGAGCCACCTTTCATTTGAACTTAAAAACCCAATTTTGATCCTGATAACTTCAGGACCTCTTAAAGTATACTTCAATTCAACGTTGATTTTGTACTTCATATATTCATGAAAATATAAAGCGTCGATGCTACTACGAAAATCTTATATAATTTTGGATGTATAAATTATAAATAAGTATAAGTATAAGTATTATTAAATAAACAGAAGAAGTAGGGCGAATAGAAACAAAGCGACCTATAGTTAGGAATGCTACTATTATGTAATCACAATCTTCAAAAAAAAAACCCTGAAATATTTTTGTTTGATAGAAAAAAAAGTATGGTCAATTTTCAAAATAAAAATTTTACTATATTTCTCATACAAAGCAAGAAGAAAATAATAAAATCTGAAGTATGTTTGATAGCTCAAACATTTTTTTGAGTATCTTATTTATTTATTTATTTTTTCACATTTGAAATGTGAAAACACATTTTGACTTTTTTTCGAGATGCACTTAAAAAGTATTTATTTTTGAAATGAAATGAAAAAATAATACTGATCGTTACTGAACAGTAATTCAATTCGTCAGTGCTGCTGAAATCGTTACTAATGACCCGCATAATTACACTGTTCGACAAAAAAAATTTTTGGATGGATCAGGGACGCGTTTATATGGGTCTTGAAGTGCAAGAAAAGTATAGAAAGAGGCCGTTTTCAAATGATTTGCAGCACCCCTGGATTATTTTTTGATACAGCTTGAAAATTTGGCATTTTAATCACAAAACGTGTAATAAGCAAAATATCAATATGTTTTTAAATTCAATTATACAACCATTGAATTTGTCAAATCAATTTTTTTAGCACTGGATGACTTCAGGGAAACGTGCACCATTACAGAAGAATATTGGCATCTATTTTGTATATGAATTTGGAGTGTTAACGATCATCAAGCAAGTACGTGAGGATGTGCACCATATAAATACTACTTTTTTCTATTTCATACATCTGGTTCATTATATATTAGTTATTATAGGTTCAAAAAGAAGCTTGATTAGGATTTTATTCTTTGCTCCATTAGATAAAGCAATGAGCAATGCAATCCAGTAACATTTGATTTCAACAAGGATACGACGACTACGGAAAATTTATGTGTCTGTTATATTTATATGGGCTGGTTGGTCTAATAAACGCGTCCCTGATCCACCCAAAAAAAATTTTTTGTCGAACAGTGTTAGAATTATTTTTATGTTCAAATTTACAATTTGCCCACGATCGTGAAAAATTGGTAAAATAGAAAAACTATTGGTGTAATTGATAAATCAAACTCAACAACCCGAATTGCATATGTTATCTTGAACGTTTTCAAACAACTGAAACATTAGAAGAAAATTATATTTGAACAGAAATTTTTATTAAAAATAGTTTGAATCCAAGGTATACCTAATAATGACAAAAATAAAATGATACTAATTTAGAAGTGCACAGGTTGACAATGAGGCCACGCGACGCCTCTGCTCCTTTCAAATCTCCAGGAGCGGATGGGATTTATCCTGTTCTGCTCCAAAAGGGATTTGAGTTTATCAAACACGTTTTAAAAAATCTACTTGTGAACAGTTTTGCTACCGAGTATATTCCCAGATCCTGGCGTGATATTACTGTAAAGTTTATCCAGTTTATCCAGATTCATGACAGGAACGTACTATCGATCATCACATCCGTGATGTTTATTTGGCAAACATGCCTCTTCATGTGAATCAACATGCTTACCAATCTGGAAAGTCCATTGTGACTCTTTTACACAAAGTTGTATACGATATTGAGAAAGCATTCGCTCAGAAGCAATCCTGCTTGGGTGGTTTCTTGGATATTGAGGGTACCTTTGATAACGTGTCTTTCGATGCCATATTGGCATGGCCTTCGGTAAATGCCGACGAACCTTTGGTAAAACCTGGGGCCTCAAACCCAAGTATATCAAATGAATTTACACAACAGTTGTTCGACCAATATTGGCATATGGATGTCTTGTGTGGTGGCAAAAGGGCGAAGTGAGAACAATCCAATCAAAATTGGGCCATCTCCAAAGGATGGACTTGATAGCTCGAAGCTTGTAATCGCATTTCGAACTCAAATTGAGGAATTGAAATCAGTCAAGTTTGTAAACCTTGTATGGGTACCTGGCCATTCTTCCATCGCTGAAAATAAATTGGCTGATGAGCTAGCTCGCGATGGAGCATGAAGTCATGCTCATTGGCCCTGAGCCAACTTTTCCTATTTCGAAGTGCTGGGTGAAGCTTCAGATAAATTCTTGGCCAACTCAACTATCACATGGCAAATATTCAGCGTGCTGAATCATTTGTGTGTGATACTTGTGACTCCGACTATGAAACTTCGTATCACCTGATATGTAACTGTCCAGTTTTTGCGCAAATGCGATTCCAATTACTTGGTAAACACTGAAAGTGAAACTGAATTCAGAAGCCTGAATCTTAAGGACATTCTGTCATTCTTAACCCGCTGTGGTAGTGAGCTATAGGCTCTCTTTACGCTCATGCGTTTTGCAGTGCCCTTTTTAGGACGCTGTTCGAACCCATTGCTCTCAATTCACTCATGCGATCTTCCTTCTTCAAGGGACCCCACTCCTATTTCCTCCCATCTTTCCCTTCCCTTTTCTCTTCCATCGGGTAGATGATGAAATAGGCTCAAATATGGCGATGGCACAAATCTCCCAAATGGCGGGAGCCTCTGAAGCCGGCCTTCTGATAGATGATACCTGATAACAACAACTATGAATAACAAAACCTATTCTGAGCTACCATTGGCTATAATGGGTTAATTTCTGATAGATGTTTTATTACGCCTGTGAATTCGACTCAAAGAAATTTTCAGAAAACCGGAAGCAATCGTTGAACTCGCCACTTTACTGCCCATAACTGCATATTTTTAACATTCAGCAATAGTAGGCATTGAGTAAATTGAATAACAGTGTGTCACGGTGTTCCCCTGACCGTCATTATCAGAAAAAAATCTCCATCAAATATGTGCTCACCAGTCGATTTCTATAGCTAAGCTGCATGTCTGGGCAAAATTTCAAAAAAAATCGTAGGGCCCGTTTTGCAGTTATGCCCTTTTTATTATATAAGTCTACTAATTCACAGGAAATCTGAGATATTTGAACGGATTTTCATTGGCCGTGATTACCAGAAGAAATATACCATAAAAATTTGGTTCAAAGTTCGTTTGTTTAGTTATTTGTAATTCTTGGTGGAGTATTGAATGAGAAAATAGGCGAAATTTGAAGTTACGCCCTTTTTGAGGTGTAACCCTTGAAAACACTAATTTCAAATAGAATAATTAGGCATTCTAATACTGTTGAGCATGTTCAAATGTTTTCAATGACACATTGCACTCACATGCCACAAAAATCTTTCACTATCAGTTGATTTTCCATAGGCTCAAGTGCTTTAAGGCATAACGGAGCTGATTTCATCATGTAACCAAATTAGTTCTTGTAGCACAATATTCTGGATTGGTTGGTAAACCAATTTACTCACGATTCAGATTATTTTAAATGCTACTGATTGCTACCTATTGTATATCAAATTCGAAGCATACGTCAAGAAGTACTTAAAGAGTTAAGTTAGCAGAAAGCAGTGATTCAAAATGGGAGAATGTAATGCAAAGTTTAGAACATCCTTTATTATTTTGTTTAATTGATTTCAAAATCATAGCATTTACAAAGTTTAATATTGACTGTTTGTCTTTGTCAGTTTGAAAAACTTTGTGTAGCTCCCAAAATATGATTTTTTTCGTTTGTAAAGGGTCATAGCAGCTGGTGTGTCATTACTTCACAAGCACAACTAGCAATCAAAAAAATAAAGTTCACATATAAATCTTCAGTTTGTGTAGGATTCAAACCATATTATTGTAGGTAGACCGGCAGGTAATCAACAGGGCCACAGAACAATTTACAATTTTCCGGTAACCAAAACTGGAATTAACGTAGAATCCATGAACAACTATATGTTTATCATATTTAATTTTTTTTTTTTTCAAATATACCCTTTAACTTTGAGATCCATTAGCCCGAATACCTGAAGACAATCACCGTGAGTTCCAGTTCCAAGAATATCATTACTTAGAATTTCATTATCACGGGATAATATCGTTCAAGGTAATAATATATTCGGGACAATAGCATTCACCGTAACAGTGCGTTCAGTGTGATGAAACTCGGGATAAATAAATTCCGGGAAATGAAACTCGGGGTTAAGGTTTAAAATATTCTAAAGAGAGTTTTGATACATAAGGAAGATATGTAACATTAAGCTCTGCAAGTGTCATGATTTTGAAATCAATTAAACCAAATAATAACGCATGTTTCATACTTCTCTTAAGCGTAGTTCAAGTACTGATGCTTTCTCTTCGCGAGTTAGCCTGTGAATGAGTAAATTGATGTATACATTTCTTTCACTATTGTTTTTATCCTGGGCTCTTATCGGTTTGTGTAATCGAAAATACCGGGGAACCCAAAGGAAATATTGTAGATTCGTGCAAAATCTAAATGTAGTAATGTATGCTACAAATGATCACAAAAGTATTGACAGTGGTCTAGAGTTCCATAGTTTACCCAATAGTCCATTACTAAGCGATTGAAGTTTAAGTTCTAGCGCAGTATAATGTTAGCCGGAACAGCCAAATGGGTGGCTAGTTGGGCTATAACAATATTTTTTGACTAATAATAATATCACAAAAATTGCTCCGTTATGCCTTACAGCGCTTGAGCCTATGAAAATTTGATCAATTGTAAAATACTTTGGCGGCATGTAGTTACAATATGTCATTGAAATTATTTGAAAATGCTTATCGGTATTAGAATGCCTAATTAATCCATTTGAAATTAGTGTTTTCAATGGTTACACCTCAAAAAGAGCGTAACTTCAAATTTCGCCTATTTTCTCATTCAAAACTCCACCAAAAGGTTACAAATAACTAAACAAACCAACTTTGAACCAAATTTTGATGGTATATTTCTTCTGGTAATTACGGCCAATGAAAATCCGTTCAAATATCTCAGATTTCCTTTGAATTAGTAGACTTATACAATAAAAAGGGCGTAGCTGTAAAACGGGCCCTACGATTTTTTTGAAATTTTGCCCAGACATGCAGCTTAGCTATAGAAATCGACTGGTGAGCACAGATTTGATGGAGATTTTTTTCTGATAATAACGGTCAGGGGAGCACCGTGGTGTATTTTATGGCAGTATGGGAGGAAACTAAAATTTCAAAAAATTACCAGGCACTCAAAAGTGGTTATTTGAGGCTGACATTTTGTGCAACTCATATCGCATACTAGGTAAATAGTCAGAAAATAATTCTGATAGAAATTTCACGAGGGTGATTTATAATCTCAATGTGACTGTTATGCAATTATAATTACCAATGTGACAAAACAACTTGGTATATTTTTAGAATTTTCTAGAACAATCTCACAGATTTCAGTAAGTTGATCGAATGTTTTTGTCGTTTGATGACTCTCCATGGTATTAACTCAAATTTGTCAAAAATGTCGAATGTGACTGTTATGCAGTTATGGGCAGATTTAGGTAGGAGGTATTTTATTGAGTCTGTTTGGATGTAAACCTTATTCAATTATGTCCGATAGGTCACTGGTTACGCATGTAGATTTGAAGGCCTGTGTTGTTTGACTTCAAACTTGTAAGATTATTTTTGTTGGAGTTAGCTTGAGTTATGTTTGAAGATTGGAAGTTTTGTACTCAAAAGAGTTATTTACGTAAGCCAGGGCTGCCCAACATGCGACCTCATTTTGTACGGCTCGCGGAGGGTTCGAATGATGTTTAGATGTTTTATTTTATGAATGCTTCAAATTCTAAATATCAAATTCTGGGTGTTTTAACAATGTTTCTACCATGACATCCTTCGACATTCATCCTTGACAGAATTATAAGAAAGGCAGGCTTTTACAAAATCTTGAACAGGATTTTTAAAGAATTCTGGACAAGACTTTCAGAACAGAATTCTGGACACGAAATTCCTTGACTGAATGGGGCATATCCCCATTTGAAATGATATTTCTTCAGGATTCAGGATTTTCAACGAGTTCAATTCATATTTTTTTTAGAATCCTGGGCAAGATTACATTACATTACATTAGATTATAAGGGCAACATAACGGTATGTAACATTTTGCCAGGACACTAAACGAATTTATAATAAAATTATGAGTAGGTTTCTTTTGAAATACTTAGCATTTTCAAAGATTTCTAGATGGCATTTGAAAGTGATTATTGAGTGAGATTCTGAAGGAATCCTAGGCACGGTTTTTGTAAATTTTGGACATTCTGACCAAGATTTTCGTGAAAGCTTGATTAGGATTTTAGCACATCCCAGTTCAAGCTAATAATATGAGAATTCGGAGTAAGATTTAAAAAAAAAACTGGGTATTATTCTCACAGGATCTAAAATTTCTGGGATAGATTCTTCAAAATATTCTGGACTAGATTATTATATAATTTTGATAGG
The DNA here is from genome assembly GCF_002204515.2 of Aedes aegypti. Classification (NCBI taxonomy): domain Eukaryota; kingdom Metazoa; phylum Arthropoda; class Insecta; order Diptera; family Culicidae; genus Aedes; species Aedes aegypti. The sequence continues at coordinate 142,531,556 of NC_035107.1, forward strand.
AACTCTCATAACGTCCAGCAGAATGCTTAGCAGCAATTATATCTTTTTTAGACTTCTTCAAATGAAATTTACTTCATTCACTGAAGGTTTTATGGACTTCATTTACTGACTTTTGACAGAATTGTTGGAAATATTTGTGCGTTTAAAAATGTGGCCCGCGACACAAAATTACTTTTGCGGTTGGGCAGGCCTGACGTAAGCAAACGATTGACTCAAAATTTGATAGATTATATCTGTTTCAGTCTGCTTGAGTAAGAACCTTATTTAATATCCTTCAATAGATTGCTATTTACGACTGTACCCAAGTAACCACTAGCCCGCTAAGGCGGCGTCCATTTATTATGTAATGCTAAAATTGAAAATTTTCGGCCAGCCACCCCCCCCCCCTTCATTACTCTTTGTATGAAAAATTTAAAATTTTTATATGAGCCGTAACGCTTGAGCCTAATCCCTCCACCCCTAGAGCGTTACGTAATTTGGTGTTGGCGCCTAATTCTTTTTTTTTTGGTCCTATAGGGCTATTATACAGCTAATATAGGACATGTAGGCTCTATAATAGCACTGCATTAGCACGCAGCGAATTAAAGTGCTATTTGATTATTTGGGTAGATCGAAGTCTTGTTTTTAGTAGACATCCTTACAAAGTCGTTGGCTTAAAATATGGGTCTCCCAAAATTTGTAGAGATTTGGAAGTGATTTGGTTGTACAATATAAATATTAGTAGTAGAACGCCAGTGGCGCTGTTATCACAAAACTGATCTCAATTATTTTTACCTTCAGTTATGGGTTTTCACTGTTTGTTAAATGCCAAAGATTTGTTTTGGTTTTTAAAATTGATTTGACACTTTGAGGCCCGGTACTCAGGCTGTCAGCGCGTGGCAAACTAGATGTTAGTAACACGAACAGTGGTGACATTAGCATTCTTAGGTTAATGCCTGGCGAACAATTGGTGAAGCATGTAAAATGCAAACCCACTTTATGATGATGAATAACAATTTATCCAGACTTCCAATCAAAATGTGGTTCTCGTCAAAGTTATAGCTCCATATAAGAAGAGTTAGTTCACTTTTCCAAAAAATATTATGATGAAGAGATAGAGGGATGAACATAAAATGTTTGCGTTTTCCATATTAATCTTCATGTAAACTTTAAATGGCTTGTGCACAGTCAAATTTCTTCCAAATCATTTCAAACTTTGGGAGAATGATATTTATCATAAGCGAAATCGTTTAAGCATAGGGGAGCCAAAATTTCAAAATTTGCATCACTTCAATGTCTATCAAAGCATTGTGCAACAGAAATTTGTAAACTATTTCACAGGTCAGACAATGGAAGGCATCTGGATCAAAAACGAAAATGTGCACAGCACGCCCTGGCTGGCAAACAATGAGCTTCCGAAAGCCAATGTATAAGAAATCGTCCTATCAAATCAACTGTAATTTGGTGGACGTTCTGGAAGTCGACACCGATCGCAAAGTGGTTCGCTGCGAACCACTCGTGAACATGGGTTGGTAGCTGTACCATCACTCTCTCGAACTCTAGTTCTATAGATCACTTTTCTTTGTACACCAGGACAATTATCGGAAACCTTGGCACCGCTAGGCTGGACTATCCCAATTGTACCCGAACTTGATGATCTAACTGTCGGTGGACTGGTCATGGGAACCGGTGTAGAGTCTAGCTCACACATCTATGGCTTATTCCAACACATTTGCCTATCGTACGAGTTAGTGCTAGCCGATGGCAGCGTCGTCAAGTGTTCGGAAACAGAAAACACTGATCTCTTTTACGCTGTCCCCTGGTCGTATGGAACCCTTGGATTGCTGACGGCGGTTGAAATCAAAATTATTCCAGCCACAACGTGAGTTTCTTGGGATCAAAGTAAAAGTAACGAAACTAAATTGATGTTTTAATTTTGCATTTTAGATACATTCGACTGAACTATGAGCCTGTAGTTGGTCTACAAAACGTTGTCGACAAATTTGAAAGTGCTAGCCGAGATACGAAGAAGAACCAGTACGTGGAAGGATTGCTATATACTCTCGATGAAGCCGTGATCATGACCGGTGAAATGGTCGAAGACAGTGAGGTCGAGCCGGACAAGATCAACGACATCAGCAAGTGGTACAAGCCGTGGTTCTTCGTGCATGTACGCGACATTTTGAAACGTCGCGAGAAGACCTACGAGTACATTCCGTTGCGCGAGTACTACCACCGACACTCCAGAGCTTTGTTCTGGGAAATTCAGGTATGTTGGTTTTCACAGGATGAGTATCAGGGCTGGTAGCGACTGAGAGTCTTAAAAATAGAAACTTTGTATATTATACATCAAAAAATTAGACCAAAAAGAGATCAAACTGAAATCAAGATAACTTTTAGTTCTGAGTTGCCTAACGGATCATAACACAACAATTTTCAGAAATTGCATGATACTGGTGGATACATCTCGATTCGTGATACCATAAAACGTGGTAACTTTGATAGTTTTTTGAAAGAACATCTCACTATTTCTGCATGCTGATTAAAACATTTTTATTTTATTTTTTTGAACAAGTACTGGTATTTTAGTTTTTTAAAGACACCAACACGTTAATGCGTCCAGTGGACGATTTGCCCTTTGAAGGAAGCACCACACAATAGACAACGGACTTACATGCAACGCCCAGTGGCACAGTCGAAATACATTCCTGACGGAAAGTTTTCCGGACCGAAGCGGGAATCGAACCCACACTCCTTGACTCGATACGGCTAATTGCTTGGTAACACTAACCGAACGGCCACGAAGTCCACTAGTTATCGTTCGCAGTTGAATGAGTGCATGACGATTCACATGGGCGTAGCTAGGATTTCAATCAGGGGAGTGCAAGCGACTTCAAAAGTTTATACGCAAATTTGCACAATCTCTGAACACTTTTCTGTACGAAAGGTTAAACTATGAAGGACATCTTCCCTCCTCTTGTTTTCACGGTGAGCCAAGTGGAGTCCAGAACACGTCTTGGTTCAATTTATTGACCAATGAAAACCGTTGGAAAATTCCAAATTGAAAAAGTTAGAAAATTTCGATAGGTAGAGTTCCTATTGACCGTTAATATTTCATTCTGGTCATTTACTAAAGTGAAATATAAAGATTTCATACAGTTTCTCCAAAAATTCCATAACATTGATTCCACTACCATTTTTTTTTTCTAGGAAAAACTCCTGGATTTCTTCAGGCATCTCTTTAGCAAGTATTCCTAAAAAGAACCCACAGGAAAATGGGATTCCCTTACGAGATTTTTGTAGGATGTGTTCTTAGCTTATTATCTGGATAATTTGCTTTGCCTCAATAGATGTTGTGAAGTATTTCCTCTTCAATCCCTTCAGGAAAAAAAAACTCGGAATTTCATCAAGGATTGATTTAAGAATACTGTCAATGTATATTCTGGAATTAGTTTGAATTTTGTTTAAGGAATTCTTTTATATCTTATCTTATTCACTACTTGAGATATCATCAAGAACTGCCGTGAATCGCAAGTCAGTCCTATCTGAATTTTCGTCAAAATTGAGTTGATATCAGTTTTCATCGCACCTTTCTATGATATTTAAGCTGCACTAACGAGAAAACACATTTTTTTCGGTAAAATTAGGGAAAACACCAAGTCGTATTGTCCCATAATGAAAAGTAACAGTAATCAGTCCCGTCATTTCCGAGCTATGTCTCTTAAAAAATGAATCATATTTGTCATCATTATCATATTTTCACAGAAAGGTATTGGAGTGAAAACCAATTTGTGAAAGTGCATTGAGATTCAAACATGTTTGAATCTTCAGGATTTTTTGAATAATTATATGCAAAACGAGTTTGTGAACTTCACCACATTATTAATTACTAGACCAATCAATACGATACTTTTTAAAGGTTATTATTTAGTTGGTGTTACATCAATTAATTTGATAAAATCTCGTTAACGATGTTACTCCAATTAACTCGGGCCATGGCTGTGTCCCTCCAACTTCGATTTTGTCCTACGTTCTCCAGATCTTGTTGCACCTGACCAAGCCACCTCGCTCGCTGTGCTCCCCGTCTTCTTGTGGCAACCGGATTCGACGCGAACACCATCTTTGCAGGATTGTTGTCCGGTAGTCTTGCAACATGCCCTGCCCAGCGCACCCTTCCGGCTTTCGCAACCTTCTGAATACTGGGTTCGCCGTAGAGCCTAGCGAGCTCGTGGTTCATACTATGCCACCAAACACCGTTCTCCTGCACTCCGCCAAAAATCGTCCCAAGCAGTTCGAACACTCCAAGTGCTTGCAGGGCCTCTTCCAGCATGGTCCGCACACATTGATGCGCACAAGCTTATATTTCTCAGTACGGCGGATTGAACTTTGTTTACATTCTCAATTATACGCGGCGGTTGAGGAAATTTCGTAAAGTTTGGTGATTAATTGAAGTTTTACGGCGTGTGATTGGAATGAAATCCTTCAGTGAAGAAGTACGAAGGTTTTCCATAGTGAAAATAAGTGCCCGGCGAAGAAAGTCACCCACGGGGGCGGGAAGAAACTTGTGTTCGAAAGTGGTGTGACTGATGTCGATCGCTAAGCATTTCTCTCAAATCGTGTTCGTCCATGCGATTTCGGTGAAAAAGTGAAAAGTGGATAATTGAACTGAAGTTATTTATCGAAATACAGTAGTTTCATTGCATTTTTGGTGTACAGGTGGACGAATCATAAATGAGTAGTGTGTGATCCTTTGACCGTGACGCTTGCTCCTGCAGGGGCGGGTGAAGCGGTCAGACAGGATCAATCTTGTTACGCGCGCAGTGCACGGGGGGGAGTGGCGTGATCCGCGAGCTAATTTAGTAGTGTGTGATCTTTTGACCGTGACGCTTGCTCCTGCGGGGGCGAGTGAAGCGGTCAGACAGGATCAATCTTGTTACGCGCGCAGTGCAGTGGGGGAAGAAAAGTGGCGTGATCCGCGAGCTAATTTAGTAGTGTGTGATCCTTTGACCATGACGCTTGCTCCTGCGGGGGCGAGTGAAGCGATCATGTTATGCGCGCAGTGCAGTGAAAAAGTATATAGTATTTGGCGGTAAGCTCAGTATGGCGACGAAAAAAAAAAGAGCATTACATCCAGGTAAAATCGTTCATTATTATTATTTACTCACCTATTACCATTTGAAACTAAATACGTGCCAGGGTCGAAAATTTAATTTTCGATTCGGGAAGTGTAAAAACATTTCATATATCCATTTGATATCTGGGTGTTTTTATGCGGGGCTTACTGTATATGAAAATGACCTCAGAATGTGTGTGTATTTACTGCCATTCTTGATATGGGTCGTTGGAATTTCAGTAGAGCTATCACCTTTCATCTCCCGGGCTAAAATTGTCTGCAGATATAAAGATATCGAAGGGTATCAAAAATACATGCATACAATTTTCTTCCATAAAAGCACTGCCGGTCAGTGGGAGATGGATTGTATACACACACACACACACAGGTGGACGAATCATAAATGCTTTCACAAAATTACATTCGGAAAATGAATCTATGTTGCAGGTAAGTTGGTATACCCGCCGTAGTGGAACATTTTAAGTTTCACAGTTAAAAATAATGAAGATTACACGTCATGTAAACTTCATTTATGTAATGTAAACATGACGTCATGACAATTTAAGTCTGAAATCATGTAAAAATGTGTTATATGTCATGTAATCACTCATAATCCTGCTGCATTACATGACATATAATCGAAGTTTAAATGACATATCATGTAAATATCCATGATATTCCACGCTCCAATTATGTGCATTATATGTCTCAGAAATTTACACGTTTCGTTCGAACTGTGTTGATACGACGAATAGTAGCTCTTACGACGAAGTAGAACGAAACCCTACCATGCGGGCTCTGTCGCGCTCGGTTCCGTCTATCAGCATGTACTTTGTTATTGACGCATTCACCACCAGGCCGACTTTTGTCGCTTCACGTTTCAGGCGGGTGTACAGGTCTGCCACCATTCCAAATATTCTGCCGAAAATATCCATATCATCCGCGAAGCAAACAAATCTCGATGTTGTAAAATTCGTACCTCGGTTATTGAACCCGGCTCTCAGCATGACACCTTCTAGCGCGATGTTGAACAGCAGGCACGAAAGTCTATCACCCTGTCGAAGTCCTCGGCGGGATTCGAACGAACTGGAATGTTCGCCCGAAATCTTCACGCTATTCTGTACACCGTCCATCGTTGCTCTTATTAGTCTTGTGAGCTTCCCGGGAAAGCTGTACTCGTCCACGATTTTCCATAGCTCTTCGCGGTCGATGTATTCACGGCATTCACGGCATTTCTGGAGGATTTGCCGTACAGTGAAAATTTGGTCCGTCGTCGAGCGGCCGTTGATGAAACCAGCTTGATAACTTCCCACAAACTCATTTGCTATAGATGATAGACGACGGAAGATAATCTTTGTATGCGGCGTTCAAGATAGTGATCGCACGATAGTTTTCACATTCTAGTTTGTCGCCCTTCTTGTAGATGGGGCATATGACCCCTTGCTTCCACTCCTCCGGTAGCTGTTCCGTTTCCCAGATTCTGACAATCTGCCGGTGCAGACAGGCGGCCAACCTCTCCGGGACCATTTTGATGAGTTCAGCTCCAATACCATCCTTACCGCCGGCCTTGTTATTCTTGAGCTGGTTGATGGCATCCTTAACTTCCCTCAATGTGGGGGCAGGTTGGTATCCTTCATCCGCCGTGCTGACGTAGTCACTTCCTCTGCTGTCGTGATGCTCTGCGCCTGTGTTCTCCGTGCCATTCAGGTGCCCATCGTAGTACTGCTTCCACCTTTCAATCACCTCACGTCCATCCGTCAAGATGCTTCCGTTCTTATCCCTACACATTTCGGCTCGCGGCACGAAGCCTTTTCGAGATGCGTTAAGCTTCTCGATTCTCGTAGAACTTTCGCGTTTCTCGTGAACGATGCAGCTGTTCCATTTCTTCACATTCCGGTTCTTCCAGGTGTCGCTTTTTGTCCCGGAATAGGTGGGTTTGCTGCTTTCGTTTTCTTTTATATCGCTCCACGTTTTGTTGCGTTCCTTGCTGCAGCATTGCAGCCCGCGCTGCATCCTTCTCCAAAACCTGCCTGCATTCTTCGTCGAACCAATCCTTACACGTCCTCCTTTCCACGTACCCGACGATGCTCTCGGCAGCGTTGTTGATGGCTGCTTTTATGTTGCTCCAAAAGTCCTCAAGAGAGGCTTCGTCAAGCTCACCTTCCTCCGGTCATAGATTATCATCGTGCCTGCCACACGATATACGAATGCGAAAATGGCAACTTTGGCAAAGAAAGCTCTCAGTTAATAACTGTGGAAGTGATCATAAGAACACTAAGCTGAGAAGCCGGCTCTGTCCCAGTAGGGACGTTAATGCCAAGAAGAAGAAGAAGATAGTGATCAGAGTCAATGTTAGCGCCACGATAGGTTCTGACGTCGGTTATATCGAAGAAGTGCCGTCCATCGATCAAAACGTGGTCGATTTGCGATTCTGTCTGCTGTGGTGATCTCCAGGTGTATCGATACGGGAGGCTGTGCTGGAAGTAGGTGCTACGAATGGTCATCTTCTTGGGGCGGCAAAATCTATCAGTCGTAGGCCGTTCTCGTTCGTCAGCCGGTGGGCGCTGAACTTTCCAATCGTCGGTCCGAACTGCTCCTCCTGGCCAACCTGAGCGTTCAAATCTCCTATGATGATCTTGACGTCGTGATTTGGGCAGCGGTCGTACTCGCGTTCAAGCTGCGTGCTTGTCATCATCAGTGCTTCCGGAGTGTGGGCTATGTACGTTGATTATGCTGAAGTTAAAGAATCGGCCTTTGATTCTTAACTTGCACATTCATTCATTGATCGGCCACCACCCGATCACGCGCCTTTGCATATCACTCATCACTATGAAAGCTGTTCCCAGCTCACGTGTAGATGGTATGATTACCTCTAAACGTTCGCACCATCGAACCTGTCCACCACACCTCCTGCAGCGCTATGATGTCGAAACCGCGGATCTTCAGTACATCGGAGAGTATGCGTGTGCTTCCGATGAAGTTGAGAGATTTGCAGTTCCACGTACCGAGTTTCCAATCGCTAGTCCGTTTCCGTGGTCTTTGCCGATTGTTCCGGTCCATATTCTCTCGTTGACGTTCGTGTGCTGATGTGTTTTTACGGTTGGCTTGCAGGGCCTGACATCAACCGCCTAGATTTCCGGAGGACCATTCACCCTAAATTTTCGGAGGACTATAGTGTGCAGTTTAGCTTAGAGTCCTTCTCTGGCACTCGGACGATGATCAGCCGCCCCTGACATGGGAAACAGACGCTGTTGTGATCCGCTCCTAACATAGAGTACAAATGACTAGAAAGGCGAGCAAATACCATTAAACTATTATATGTACAATAAAAACATTATCACAAGATTAGCAGTATATTAGAGTTTCTGTTCTTTCTTTTATAAAGTGAAGTGTTGAGAGTTCGGTTTGATCTTACGACCTTGACGCTTGCTTTTGCCGGAGCGAGCGACGAGGGCAGGATCAAACATGCCGCGCGTCGGTCTCGTAAGTGAAAAAGTGGCGTGATCGGGGAGTTCGGTTGGAGTAAGTGAAAAAGTGCCGCGATCGGTTAGTTCTGTTTGATCTTTCGACCTTGACGCTCGCTTTTGCTGGAGCGAGCGACGAGGGCAGGATCAAACATGTCGCGCGTCGGTCTCGTAAGTGAAAAAGTGGCGTGATCGGGGAGTTCGGTTGGAGTAAGTGAAAAAGTTCCGCGATCGGTTCGCTCTTTTTGATCTTTCGACGACCTTGACGCTTGCTCCTGGGCAGTGCGTCAAGAAAGCCCGAGCTGTCGTCCGTGTTTTTTTCGGGTCGCGCGCCTATTTTTTTTTTTTTCTGAGTGCTAGCCGAGCAAACGAGTGAAGCTGAAAGTGGATTGTGGCTGCTCAGTCAAGGATAACGGATCAATTGGTGAGCTCGTTTCATGCTACTATTTCTAATCTATAAAATATGTATGACTGCACAGTTAATCGTTACAATGGTGGGATGTAAATATGATGTTTCAACAAACTATGGATGGTTCGTCACTGTGAGTGTCGACACAAACTCTGATTCATGATTTATTTATGTTTAACTTTTTTTTTTCAGAACACCCCTTATATACCTTTATTTTTGTAATTAAAAAGAACTTTGAATGGTTCGACACTACAAGTGTAGACTTGCGAAAGGTTCACTTTATTCAACAAACTTTGGATGATTCGCCACTGTAAGTGTCGGAATAAGAATAAGAGTGTTCTATGATGTCCCAACCAATTGAGTCTTTTGTTTCTTTTCAAATGAGTAAAATATAATAACACATGCTTTCGTACTGACAGCTGTAGGAATGTTACATTTAGGTATTTGTTCAACAAACTTTGAATGGTTCGTCACCTCAAGTGTGGGCATAATTTTCCTCTACATAGAAATTATATGAACAATTACATTTACGTATAAGCATGTATATATCTCACAAATCATTGTTTATCATGGTCTAATCGCTTATCAAAGTGAATCCTTTGACCCAACGATCCTCCCCATTAACATACATCCCTCCCAGTAACCTTTGTGGAGATGCAGAGGCAAACACGGTCTCCAAATAGCAAAGGTTACACACTAACATTCCTTCCCTCAATCCCACCTGACTGCAAGGACGTGGCCGGCGCCGTTATTGACCTTGTATAAATAGAGGCACTGAATTATGCACACTGAAGAAGATTATGGCCAATCCCAGCTGAACTTCTAGTTGATTCTTTGTGCATTTTCACTGACTTCGGTCAATCACGGAATAGCAACCATTGATATGTGTAGTCAGTCTAAGCTAAGCTAAGCTTTCTTTTATAAAGTGAAGTGTTGAAATTCAACTAGTATTTTTACCAATATTTTGAATACTTTCACCGGGAAATCGAAAAACGTTACATACCGGCATATGTTTAAGTTTATCGATAACACTAGAAATATCCTTGATAATTCATGAAGTTGGATATGTCGCAAGCTACGCTTCACAAAGCCAACATATTCGCCACGTAGTTAATGATTTATTAATGATTAATCAAAGATTACCCAAAAAACAATAATTAAATTATATGAGACGCCTTGAACACCTTGAGGTATGCAACGAATGCATCATACTCTTGAAAATTTAATGGTACACTTATGATTAAAAAAATTTGAATCAAATAGCTCTCAGCATGATTTTTTGTTCAATCATCAATTTTTCAATCATGATTAACTAAACGCTCTGCTCTTGAAAACCATCCTTCTGTAGACTTGGTCTGCAAAACAATAAAGCTTAATAATCTTTTGGGACTCGATATGAAAGTGGCTACTGAATCTTAGGGGGGATACTCCAGTACTCCCCGCATTGGATCCGCAACCATCGTAATTTTCGAATCGAATCGAGTTCTAAAGACAAACAGCAAGACTGGTACGTTAGAAGACGACTGAAAAACATAATTTTGAACAACTACCGTAAAACTAAACATTACATATACGGGCCTTCCTTAGCCAAGTGGTTAGAGTCCGCGGCTACAAAGCGAAGTCATGCTGAAGGTGTCTGGGTTCGATTCTAGGTCGGTTCAGGGTCTTTTCGTAATGAAAATTTCCTTGACTTCCCTGGGCATAGAGTATTATCGTACCTGCCACACGATATACAAATGCAAAAATTGAAACTTTGGCAAAAAAAAAAGCTCTCAGTTAATAACTGTGGAAGTGCTCATAAGCACACTAAACTGAGAAGCAGGCTCTGTCCCAGTTAGGATGCCAAGAAGAAGAAGAAAAAGACATACTTCGTAATTGGATTAAATGGAAACATTGATGTGAAATTTGCGATAAAGTTACACGTCTTCTCGGTGAGAACCGAACTCACGACTCCCTGTTCACTAGATAGGGCGCGTTACCCCTACACCACGAGAGACTGAGAAGTTAACCTGAACGACTCAATAATCATGTGGTCCTCTTTCGCGACGTGCCCCTCTTTCGGAAAAATGAGATGCCCATCCAAACACAACGTTTTCTATTGTTGAATGCCTAGTCGAGAGCACGTTAGTTATTAGGTATAGAAAGACCGCACACGTGTTGGACGAGATTTGTATAGTGCGGGCTCACAATAGGTAAAGTTCTCAATATGAATAAGATTCGCATCGGGTTCGAGTTTGAAAATTTGAAATTTTTCGAGTTCAGGTTCGGGTTGGATTTGAAGGTTATTAAATTATTGGGTACGGGTCGGGTTTGAAAAAACTCGGGTTCAGTCGGGTTTTGGTCGGGTTTAGTGAGAATTGTGAACAGAGCGAAACCTAAAACTTTCCGTATGCATCAGAAACGACGAATTTACCATCATTTCAAACTCAGGCTTTTCTTACAATTTTTTTTCGGATTTTGGGTCGGGTTCGGGTTTGAACAACGAAATACTTTCGGATTTGGGTCGGGTCCGGGTTCGCTTTTCAATTATTGTCTCGGGTTCGGGTCGATTTCGGGTTTAAAGAAATAAAATAGGTCGGTACGGGTCGGGTTCGGTTTTGAAAAATGTGAAACCTGACAATCTCTATTAATCACTTAATCAATCATTGCGACCCGTTAATCATTAAGGACATATCTCCATGAGTACCGAAATGGCCTCTAATATGGCACCTTACTTCTCCCTTCACTTTCCTCTCCCTTGTACCACGCTTCTCACAGTGTTTTGGAGAGCGATCACAAAAAAATATTATTTGAAGTTACTAACCTTATTGTAGAGGGGTGGTTTCTTAACTGAAAGCATTCCATAATGTGTTTTTCACAATTACCAGTTTTTCAATGCAAACACGTAGTTATTGCTGTGATTTGTGTTGTAAAATATCACTCACTACCGAATCACTTCTTCTTCGCGCACCGTGTTGTTGTTTGTTGGCTTTTCGGTGCCCGTTCTAAAACTCACTTTTAATAGTTTTTCTACTCACCGTAGCTATTCAAAAATCTAATGCGATAGTTAAAACACTTAAACTTTCCTCGCGCCGTGCTCCTCGAAGCAATTAATCACTTAAATACATCGATGTGTGCTCGAAAAACAAAACCGGAACGCGAATTCACTGAGCCAACATTGTTTATGAATGGGAGGCGCAGCTCTCGTTGATTGGAAGTGATGTCAGTTTTTATGTTTGGAATTAAAATTGTTTGGATACGCTTGATTCAACCTCGTAATCTACAATTTTAAAACACTCAAAAGGTGTACACAATGTCATAAGTGTTGTAAAACATTTTTATGCGTGAGAGAAACAATGTACGACGCAATTAAACAGCAAAAATGAATATAAGATATTATACAGTACAATTGACTGTAGAATTCAAATGCATACTGATGGCAACTTTCTCCGTCCGTGAGAAGCGAGAGAAGAGAGGAGAAAACTGCCAAAATAGTAAACAACACACGCATGTTGTGAAAAATGCTTATAATTTTGGTCAAAACACATGTTTTTACTACCATATGAAATAAATTGTGATTTTGAGCTTTTAAAAAAGTTGTTGATGAATTCATATCGACAATAATAGCTTTGTAAGAAACGTGTGCTAGTAATACTGCTTACATAATTCTGTGGGTGAAGGTATACATGGAACATGATGATTTATTTTTGGCCGACGCACATAACATTGTGCTCCGCCTTGCTGGGTGGCTCGGGAGGGTACTTTAGCGGGTGGCTCGAGTGGGTGGCAACATTATGTTTACGTGCTCAATGAACTTTCACCTTAAAGCTAAGTATGCTGTTCCGCTCAAAAAAAGTAAAAATTTTTGCGCAAGAAATGGTCAAGAAATTTTCTTCAGTGAGCTCCATTTGAAATGACATTTCTTTTCAACTGCGTACTGCGATCAAAGAAAAATGCTTTTCTTGACTATTTCTTGCAAGAAATTCTCCACGCATCGAAACAGGCGATTACTTTTCTGTTGAAGTGCATACTTCGCTTAACGCTCTGCTGAAAAGGAATCGCTAAAGAAATTTCTTGCTGATTCCTTGCAGAAATTTTGTACAGCGACTCCCGTTTGAACTGACATTTCTTTTCAACTGCGTACTGCGATAAGAATAAGAAATTTTCCATGCATCAAGATAGGCCAAAAACGAAACTGCTGAGCATTTACTCTGCAACTGCGGAGCATTGCTTAATCAAAGAATGTTAACATCTGGAAAAGGGTTATAAGAGCCCTTGGAAATTTGGCAAGGTAATCCTGATAGGATAGTAGACTTTATAAAACGACTTGTGCCCAGTTGGGACAGTGTGAAACATCAACCAATGTCCATCACATCTCAATTGTGAAAGGATATTTGATGACCACCAAATAAAATATGGGTCTCCAGATGAGAAAGAAAAACCTTTGGAGGATTCTTTGTATTTTCTATATTTTTTTTCGGGGAACTTTTTGAGAATTCCTCAAGAAACGGGGGGTGATTTCGTAGATAACGTTCTCGAAAAAATCTCTAAAGGAATCCCAAAGAATTTCCTGGAAAAAATTGTGTTTGAATCTTCATATGATATTTTTATGCAATAACTTGAGCAGTGATTTCCAAAGTGGGCGAAATCGCTTTTCAGTCCCAAGGGGCGAAAATTTGTTGATTCAAATTTTGGAGGCGAAAAGGTTGGCCATATTTCTGAAGATTTTCAACGAATCTTAATGCGTCCGGTGGCATTCAACTTCCTATTAGTTCTAGTTTTTAGGAAAATTGTAAACATCTATACAACTTTACACCGCACAAAAATACCGAAAAAATGCTATTTGGACATGACCTCGGAAGATCCGTAATATTTCCGGTGCTCGGTGACCAATATGCATGGCCAAGCAAGTTCCAGAAACTAGACCAAATTTGCCGTCGAATGCTTTAAATGCATGGGATGATTCAATCATTTTTCATAAAGTTTAGACAAAATGTTGCCTATCTCAATCATTTTGCCTCTTCTGCGCATAACTGCATATTTGTAACATTCGACAAAAGTAGGCATTGAGTAAATGGAATACCAAGTGTGCATTTTATGGCAGTATGGGAGGAAACTAAAATTTCAAAAAAATACCTGAAGCTCAAAAGTGCTTATATGAGGCTGGTATTTTGTACAACTTATATCGCATACTAAGTGAATAGTCAGAAAATGATTCTGATAGAAATTTCATTGCTATTACATTACGAGGCTCATTTATAATCTCAATGTTACTGTTATGCGGTTATAATTACCAATGTGACAAAACCACTTGGTATTTTTTTCGATTTTTCTAGAACAATCTCACAGATTTCAGTAAGTTGATCGAAAGTATTTATCATTTGATGACTCTCCGTGGTATTAACTCCAATTTGTCAAAAATGTCGAATGTGGCTGTTATGCAGTTATGGGCAGTCTTCCCCCTGTATGTCACGACATATGCGCCATATGACCTGTTTATGCGTGACATAATTTGAGCATGAACTCTATTTTGCTATTTTTTGTCAGATAGATACCACTTATAACCCAGGAATTGGAAGTATTAATTCTGAAACAACGTCAGGAATTTTTACACAACATATTTCAAAAATTCTTTCAGAATTGCTCATGGAAGTCCTGAGTACTACAAAACTTTGTCCATCCATTCAAATCAATTTTTTTTTTTAATTTCTAAAGATTTCTTCAAAGATTTTTTTCCAGCATTTTTTAGAGACGTCTTTAGCAAATTATCGAGATTTTTTTATTAACAATCATCTTATAAATTTCTGAAAAGGTATTGCAAATGGAATGTGACGGAATTCGAAGGAATAACTGGAATAATTGCTGTATTAGATGCGGGTTTGAAACCGTGAATGAACTTTTTTATAGAAATATACTAGAGAAATGTTTGGAAGAACTGCAGGAGTCCTGCATGAAATGCTGGAAAAATTCTTAGAAAACATCATGAGAAATCGCTGGGCTAATTTATTGAGGACTCCTTTGAGTTCTCAATAGATTTTCTGGACAAATTTCTGAAGCAATTGCATGCAGTACTTATGAATGTTTTTTTTTTGAAGGAATGAAAATGGCTAAAAGAATAACTGAAAATATCGCCGTTGAAATTCCTGGAAGAATTCTTGTTTATTTCTGGAAAAATCCTTAAATAATAAAAACTGGAAGAAATCCTGTGATCATATCTGAAACATTTTTAAAGTAATTTACGTTTGTAACGTTGGAGTGCTGAAGAGTTTACAGGAGCAAATATTGGAGAAATTCTCCGCGTATCGCCATCGTTAGAAGTATTTCTGAGTGAATTCCTTGGAGGATTGGTTTAAGAAATCTCCAGAGGTGTTCTTGGAGGCGTCCATGAAGAAGTTTCTGAAAATATTCCAGAAGAAACCTCTGGAAAATTCACAAATAAAATTCTTGAAGTTTTTCCTCGGAGAATCTGAGAAGGAATTACTGACGTACCGTAAGGACGCCATTCACCGCTCATTTAACAGCATTTCAACACATTAAATTTTGTCAAAAATCAGTTTTTCGATATTTTTCGCAACTTTTGCGCTAAACGCAAGATAAAACATTTGTTTTTGCAGGAAAGAAGTGGAAATGTGAACAACGTATAATGGTACCGAATAACATGTATGCCAATGATACATGTGTAGGGTGCCATTCACCGCTCATCCTATAGAGGCTCAATATACACAACTAGTTGAAATTAATTTACTTACATTAGCTGGTTGTTATCTTTGTACTATAGTACAACAAGATATTAAAGCGTGGCAGCTAAGAAGCATTTTTCGACTTGCCATAATAAAATCATTGTTCAACTCATGTTTACCGCCTTAAACAGCCTAAAATTATTTTTTATAAATAGTATATAATATTAAATCATATGAATTTCATTCTGATACAATCCATTCTGGTATACTAAAACATGTTAATGGCTTTCATTGCGAAAATTTGTTTAGATTTTTCAAAATAATTCAATGAGCGGTGAATGGCGTCCTTACGGTACCTGTGAAATAGCTGCATCTCTGAGGATATCTTTTAATGGGTCTACCCCGTTTGGCATAATGCCGTATGGCATAATGCCGTTTGGCATACAGTCGTTTGGCATAATAGCTGTTTGGCATAATGCCATTTGGCATAACGGTCGTTTGGCATAATCGCCATTTGGCATAATAGCCGTTTGGCATAATTGTGAAAAACATTGAATTTGATCATTTGATTCCTTCCATTAAGCAAAGGGGTGTGTATAAACTGCTCACAATCGTACATTCCGTTGTCAGTTAGTGATAGGACATACTTCTAATTATCATTTTTCAAGGAAACCAATATCCAATAAAGCTTTTTTGGAATTGCATCATACATGACTTCCGGGGTCATTAAGTCCAGGATATTATGGCGCATCTTTAACAAAAATAAATCCAACGCCTAAGTTATTCGATGTCATTTGAAAAAATAAAGGAACATGGAATTTTATGACGCTTCTTATGGTACGGCATATGACTGTACCACTGCAGTATCTTCCTTTTTCAAATTATGCCAAACGACCATTATGCCAAACGACTGTTATGTCAAACGACTATTATGCCAAACGACTTTATGCTAAACGACTGTATGCCAAACGGCATTATGCCAAATGGCATTATGCCAAACGGGGTAGACCCTCTTTTAATCCTATATAATTTTGCTCCAGTATTCTTTCAAAGGGAGAAAATGAAAAAGGGAGCTTCGTTAAAAAAAAATAAGACGATTTACACCGTCTTCAGCCAAAGGCTGCACAGACTGAACAATCACGAACATTAGGCAACGGACAACACATAACACCCAGTAGCCCAGTGATGAATTTTTCGTTTGACGAAAAGTTTCCACCGACTGGAGCGGGAATCGAACCCACGCTTCGTGGCACAATACGCCTAAACGACTGACGGCCACGAATCCCAAAAGAGAAAAAAAGAGACTTTAGAGACTCTCCATTAAAATAGACATTTTATAGAGTTGCAATACAATAGTGACCACCTCACTAAAAAGAGACCTGCTACCACCCTTGACGTGCATAGATAATAGATGTTCTAATACTATAATACTTACAGGATATCGTCCCGTTCGGAAACAACATCATCTTCCGCTACCTCTTCGGCTGGTTGTTGCCTGTCAAAGTTTCTCTGCTGAAGCTCACTCAAACCGAAACGATAAAGAAGCTGTACGAGAACAACCACATCATCCAGGATCTGTTGGTTCCGACCAGCACCATGAAGAAGTGCTGCGAAGAATTCGATCGCCTGGTGAACGTCTACCCGGTGTGGTTATGCCCGTTCATGCTGCCTAACAACCCCGGAATGCTGCAGCCGGCCAAGGGCATGGAAAGCGACCTGTACGTGGACATTGGAGTGTACGGCGTACCCAAGGACCGTCGATTCCACCCGGTGGAAACAACCCGTTCGATCGAAGATTTGGTCGAGAAGAGCAAAGGCTTCCAGATGCTGTACGCCGATACGTATCGCAGCCGCGAGGAGTTCCGCCGCATGTTCGATCACGGCTTGTACGACAAGATGCGCCAAAAGTACAAATGTGGGGACGCCTTCCCGGAGGTTTACGACAAGGTCAACAAGAACGTTCGGGATTAAATGGAAGCAGATTTTGGGTGTACTGTTCAATATGCATTTATTTGTAGTGTTCAATATACTTCGCCATCTTTTTCTCTGCTTGATATATGCATTGCAGTTTTCTGTGTAGTCGGCATGCAAAAATATGTTTATTTCTCGTGAAATTGGAATATTTTGTTCTTAAAAACTACAAGCTATTATTGGATCTATAACTTCATTAACAAGTTTCATTTGAAGGACGAGTAGAATTGAAGGAATATTTTGTCAAACCAACGATTGTTACACGCTAACGAGTTCAGCTTTGGGTTCAATTGATATCGCATGAATTGAACCGAAGGCCAATTCGTGGGAAATTAAGTAGTGTCAATAAATGCTTCGTACAAGATCAAACGAGTCTTTCATTTGTTTTTTTTTCAATCGAATACCCCTACATCGATCACTTTTAGTCTTTTGTTTTCTTTCACAGTTTCGCTTATCCGTTTTTTGTTGTATCATTGTGCTCATTCCAAAAACATGCAATTCCTTGATTATTTTTTTGTAAAACTGTTTTTTCGCTGAGATTGTTGGCAGTTTAGTTTGCTCAATGGTCATATTTTATTTGTTGTCTTTGATTTATGATTTGCTTCTTTTTTGTTATACAAGAGTGTACTAAACATTTGTGTGGATTCAAATAAGGTTTCAGTGCAGTGAACTGGTAAAACATGACTTCTAACTTCTATTATGTACTACTAGCATCAACCAATTCCAACTTTTCAATCAGAATCAATAGAAAATTAGCGTAATACAATTCTGTGCTAGAATGTACATTAAATAAATTTAGCCGTTTCATACATTTTTTTATTAGACGATGTTTTAAGGTATATGCAATCACAGGGCTGGTAGCAAACAACTGTCTTAAAAATAGGAATTTTATAGACCTCATGGCTGAAAAAAAAACAAAAAGAGGCCAATCTTTTGTAATTTCGCACAATCATTAGACTGATTCGCGCCAAACCCTATTCAGGATACTCTAAGTATTATCAGACAATCTTTGAAATGATTTTCAAGAAAAACGTGGGCAGGATTTTCAGAGAATGTTAAGCAGCGCTCTTACTGAATTTTCGGATCCGGTTGATACAAAAAGGCTGGAGCGCAGCGAGCTAGGTGGGCGGATCAAGTGCGTATCGATTTGGCGAGTGTGGGGCAGAACCAAGGATGGAGAGATGCGGCCACGAACCACGAACTTTTAACGAATCCATGGAAATTTTACTTTAAAAATTACCCGAAAAATGTTGGAAAAACTACGGGAATTATGCTGGAAAAATGTCAAGTGAAATTCTAAAGACATTTCATGAGGCATTCTAGGATGGGAGCGGGCCATTTAGCATAATGGTTATTTGTCAGGACCCGTATCTCAAAGGAAGCCTGTTTTTCATGAAAAACTGGTACGCTTGTATATGTGTGTGTATAATCCAACTAACACCCACTGTCCGGCAGTGGTATTATGGAAGAAATTTTTGCTGCAATGCTGTTGGATGCTCTTGCAGAAAGCTTTAGTCCAGGAGTTAGAAGGTGATAGCTCCTGCAATAGAGTGACTCCAGTGACTCATTTCAGAATGGCTGCAGACACGTCCATTCAGAAGTCAGTCCCGCATGTGTGCATTACCGTTATCAAATTGATAATGATACAAAATCCAAATCTCGAAAACTCATTCAAATAGTGTCAAGTCAAAAAAGTGAATAAACTTAATTTATTGATCCTACGTGTTTCGCAGACGAAATTCTACATGTTTCGCTCCTACCCAGCTAGATTTTTCACTTTTGGAACGTTTAATTTCCATTTACAAAACGACGAAAGTAACATTTTCAACTTTCGCAACCTAACCACTACTTTCGCCGCCCCGCTGTATAGAGAGACAAAGTGACTTAACCACGAATCAAAATAAAACACTACTTGAGCCGATTTTACACTGGTAGAAAAACGTCGAAAGTAACTGTATGAAACGACTTATCTGATTTGAGCGATGTACGCGGCAAAAAAATGTTAAAAAGGTGGTTCATTTTGAAACAGTTTTAGGAGACAGGTTGTGATTCTTTTAATTAATAAATTAATAAAGCAATCATTGCTACACTCATTTCTAATTAAACTACCAGAGATGTATAAGCAGTTACAATTGATGTTTCTATTGGTGACCTCAAATAGGAAGCACGTCTCTTGTTCGGTTTATTTACCATATGACGAACCATCTCCAACGGATGATTTCAAATGAGTTGTCGCACACTGTGTAGTAAAAGGCCTTCCGCTGATAGTGAGCAGTGATGCAAATGCTCATTACATCATCACATCATGGGATACTTAAGTGGTATAGACGTTCTTCTAGCCTTCGGGGTAATGGAGCAGAATCTCTACGAGGATTAATTCACGAAATCTTGCAAAAAAAAAAATCTTCATTAGGCTCAAGTAATTTTACCGGGAATCCCTGTGGGATTTTTTTTTTTTGTTGTGTTTCATAAGATTTCACCTAGCAATTTACGAACCATATTTTCTTTCATCTCGTGAAATAAATCACCCAAAAGTTTGGTTGGAAAACTCTTTAACAGAATAGTTAACTCTAAACCAAATAAAATGGCACTAACACCGCTTACACAACTTCGGTGTTAGGCTCCGTAAATAGCAACATTAAGATTGAAAAACATCATTATAAAAAATGCAAAGATCTTTGAAGATAATTTGATTAGTGACAACTTTCAACCTTACATTGTTAAAAAGTTTGGAAGTTAGTTGTGATTTTTTTTTAAAAAATAGATCTAATCCATGCAACAAATCACCCCTTCAAGTGATGTGCATAATATATACATTCGATGAAAGTGACACATGAAATGTATGTGTCAGGTTCATTGATTTCATTTGGATCATGCTTTAAATGCAAACAAAGATTGGCAACAGTGTATTGATTTCGCACATACTCTCCATGTGCAAACCGCAATTGCAAAAATCCCATCAAATGGGGACTTTATCTTGAGTGTAGACACGAATTAAGTAGGTTTTGCGTGAAATCAGTGAAAAATGTCTTACGAGGTTATTTTGCTTACCAGAGATCAGAAGATAGTTTCAAAATAGACCAACATCATTGAGAAAAAGTAAACAATATTGGAGATCTTCAATTAAAAATAGGAACTAGTATTGAATAGTGTTCAGTCGCTAATAAAAGAACCGCTACCAGCCCAGCAGTTCCAATTTAATCCAATCTAGATAGCAGATAGGGGAAGTGGTGGTAAAATGAACAGGGGTGGTAAAATGAACACCGTGCCTTTTACCGAGAAAAAACAAATTTCAATAAATTGTTATCACGCACGGAGGATTTAGAGCATAAATCCGAGTGTTCGGATTGATACGGAGGTCAATTGAAGTGAAAATATCAACGAAAACTAAGATTTTAGAAAAGCACGTTTGAAAATTGGAGCTGACGTAACTTTTGACTCGGAGGTCTTGAGGTTTTTCAGTGATGGAAATATCGTTGTGATGTGATGTCAAATCTGAAACTTTTACATTTCTTTTTGAATGGGTTACAATCATTTATAGATGTATTTTCGGGAATGCAGCGAAAATTGCTAAAAATATTAGTTTTGCTCACGTTTTTTGCATGATGTTCATTTTACCACCAACAGCTGTTCATTTTACCCACATAGTGCAGGTAAAATGAACATTTCAATTGTTTTTTGCTAGCTATTAAATAATGTGAAAATTTAGCTATTTTGGTCCGAATTCGTGTTGCTGCTTTGGCTAACATTCCTGTTTTTGATCTTGTGCGATAAAACTATACATATTCCTCGTTTTTCTATCAGAAACAAGATGATATCCTTAAGGTGTTCATTTTACCACCCCTTCCCCTATATTGCCAGTTCTCTTAGCACATAACCCTAATAAAAATGACACAAGACTTTTGTACACTGTTGTACTTAGAGTTTCATTAGATTCTCATTATTTATTAAAATGAACACCGAATTAAAAAAATCTAAACTTCATAAACTAGAATGCCTTTTTTTAAGTTTGAACTATTTTTATTCTTTGAATTCGATCAAAGATACTATACTTTTCATGCACTACTATAAAACAGAATGGATTGAAAGCAAACTAAAAGAAACTTGAATCTAAATTGTCTGAAATACACAAAACGATGTGTATTCGAACTACATTGAATAGTAAAAACCTTAAAAATTGACGATTAACTTAAACATCTAAAAGGAAACTAAACCTAGCGTATGACAGCAAGAAATCAATACAGGAAATACATACGGTCAAGTCCATCAACAGCCAATCGCTCCAACCGAATCCACCAGTCTGTGCGCCTTTCCAAATACCTACCGGTGCAGCCATTCCTTCCCATGTGCAGCTCAGGTGAAGAAGTAATTTAAGGTGGCGGTACCTACGCTAGGGTGGTGTCATGCTCAAAGTAGATTTGAAGAACGCTCCCCGTCACTTGGTTACTTCTCGGTAAAACGCAACAGCCTCGTCAGCATGGTGGTCACACAGGGAATTTGCTTCTGCTGGTGCATCATAGGAATATCCGGAGTGTTGGACTCGAAGTCATACGCCACACGTTGAGCAACGAAAGTCAGCAGGGTCAGTAGATCGTACTTCTTGCCATGTTGGGTCAGCTCCTGGCAGAGGGACTGCATGAACCAGGAACCCTTCTGGGTGTTGCGCCA
The DNA here is from genome assembly GCF_002204515.2 of Aedes aegypti. Taxonomy (NCBI): domain Eukaryota; kingdom Metazoa; phylum Arthropoda; class Insecta; order Diptera; family Culicidae; genus Aedes; species Aedes aegypti. Next base: position 142,553,819 of record NC_035107.1, read on the forward strand.
CGAGTAGAATCCCGGAATGGTCGAATAGGCAATCAGGAAATCAGCATGAGCTGGGATTTTGTAGCTCATCGAGCCGGCACTGTCCGTTTCGGTGCGTTCAGCCAAGGTGACGCCTGCGTCCAGCTGATCGCCCTGGCAGGCTTGAATGAAAAACACCTTTGGCTTGCCGGCCAGCGTGGGACACCGGTTGGCCGTGAAATACGACCAGATGATATCTAACTTGTACTGGCAATCCTTTGCATACAGATAGCCTAGCTCACCATGCGAAAGAATTGTAATGGAGACACAGTCGTGCTCCGAATGATCCATCATTGCAACTGAAATAACGAAATGTCTTGTTTATTACATCGGTTCTTAGCGCCGTTCTATGTTATATAAATGTAATGGAAATTTAAACTGTCAAGTTCTATGAAATACCAGTCTAAGGAATTTTAGTGCTGTAAGGTTTTGAAATTCAAATGTACACTACGAACACGTGTCAATGTACAAATTGAAACTGCGAAAAAAAAAACCACGTGCTTCGGTGGGGATCGAACCCACGACTCCCTATTCGCCAGATGGGCGCCAAGCTGCTGAGTCCCTTGAGAGACCCCAACGCTCGGAGGCGAACTAAACTCGATTACCCCAAAGCACATGGTATCATTATTTCGCAGTCTAAACCTCCTTCAAATGACTGAGATGTACATTTGACACATACAGTATCGGACATATAAAATGCATCAAAGCTGTTTTCAATGTTTTCCCATACAAAATAATCAACTTCAGATAAATGTACAGTACTGACCTGATTTTGTCAGCCCCCGATTTTGTCTGCCGCCGATTTTGTCTACCCCCGATTTTGTAAGCTTTTTGACCCGATTTTGAGAGCATATTTTAAATAATTCAAAAAATTATCTTCGTCATGCTTTACCACGTTTACATTAATACTGATGATGATGTTCGATGTCATACACGCATGGGCGTAGGGTTTATGACAATGCCTTTTCTCTCTGTACGATTGAACAATTTTACTCCGGGAATTAATCTTGTGTTTGAATTCTTCAATGATTGTCTCAAGTACCGTCAAACGGGGTGACTTGCAACGGCGGGGTGACTTGCAACACATTGTAATTTACAACTAAATTTCGCTATAAAACACAAATTTCAAAAGAAAATTAATCAAATCGGTACTTCAACACGTTTGACACACAAGTCAAGTAAGAGTCACTATTAAAGCTATTATCATAAATATTTTTATACATTAAACATAATTCTTTAAAATATCTTAAAACTAATACTTGATGGAGGCTCAAAATCGTGAACTAAAAATATGAGATAGATTTAATTTACAACAGTACTCTACATGGTGTTTCTATAACTAATAAGTGATAATATGACGAATTTTATTTTACGAAATTGTAGCAACAAGTTTTTAATAAAAATCCTTTTTATAAATATGTACCACCCCGCACAGGTACATATTTATAAAAAGGATTTTTATTAAAAACTTGTTGCTACAATTTCGTAAAATAAAATTGCCTTGCAACACTTTATTTTCAAGCAATTTAGAGTTTTATAAAAGTGAAAAACTTTTGTGTTAGGTCTACTTTATAATCAAAAGAGTAATAATTCACCAATCAGCAACAAACACTCATTAAAAACATTGTTCAGTTAAGATATTGGGCCTTGATGATTTAACACATATATTTCCCATACAAAAATAGCTCAATTATTTTCTTACAAAAACGTATTCAAAATGCTTTTGTACTGTTTCGAATGCTTTAAATACATGAACAACAATAATTAACAAGTGTGACTAATAAAAAATATCAACATTTTGTTGGCAAAAACTAAATTAGCATTGAGTGTTGCAAGTCACCCCGCATAAGGACATTTAAAAAAATCATCATTTTGATGACTTTTGATATGACAAAATAATTCGATTCAATCTTCTGTCATCTCGTTTTGTAGGTGGGCCAGCCATTAAAAGTTCCAAAAGGAATTTAGAGTTTTAGATGATGTTTAGATCATGATTTTGGTTGATAGAAGTTGAAAAATGTTGCAAGTCACCCCGTTTGACGGTACTCGTATTCATACAATAATTACGTCATGATAAATTATAAAACCACCAAGTATACCAAACATTCAGGTTTTTTTTTTAAACATCTTGTCAGAAATTGTTAGAAGGTTTTATCAACCGCTCGCAATGGAGATATGTACAGCCGAGTAGTCGACAAAGAATTTGATAAGATCTCGAGTACAGGTATGTTCCGGTTTTATCAACACGATCGGCAATTTTCAGTTGACAAAAACGGAATAATTTTCTTGGACAAGATATTTTACAAATTTAAAAAAAAAATTGCTGTTTTGTCAGGATAATACACATTCTCATCATATAAATGCACAGTATTGACGTTAAGGAGCTGTGAGGAGCATTTAAATTCTTTATTCTTATAGGTTCGTAATGATTGTTGATTGATCAATTAATATGGTTTTGTAATAAATCATTATTAGTTTTAGTTTTCATGGTTAGAATTACAATAAATGTTATATGGATCGATGCACGAGTTCAATAATTTGACTTTTGAGCGGTGCCGAATTCACTGGTTTCCATGGTCACATAAATAACACGGCACCGCTAAAACGTCAGAGAATGGACTCGTGCATAGGTCCATAGCATATTAAAACGATAATCACATAAATGTCCTTTGCATCATAATGTGCGGTATGTTCGTAAAAATAACTAAAAAGAACTGTTCAAGCTGATTTTTGTTTCAAGAAAGATTAAACAAGAAACCTTTTTTTTATACTGTTCATCCTCATCCTTCTGCTTCTTCTGTTTCTTTAAGGCATTATATCCCTTGAGGCAGTTTGGGCACGTCAGGAGTTAATCATGGCAATTGATGCCAAATTTTCTATATCCTCATCAAGAAACTTCCAGAAAGTAGCTTATCATTTTTAGTTGATATATTTAACAAATGTTTTCAATTAGCATATTTTCCTGACAAATGGAAAAATGCTAAGGTTGTTCCAATTTTAAAACTAGACAAAAATCCTGCAGAAGCTTCTAACTATCGTCCAATCAGTTTGCTTTCCTCCATCAGTAAACTTTTTGAAAAGGTCATTTTGAACAGAATGATGGCTCACATCAACGAAAATTCAATTTTTGCCAATGAACAGTTCGGATTCCGCCATGGACATTCGACCACTCATCAACTTTTACGTATAACAAATTTGAACCGTTCCAACAAATCTGAAGGCTATTCTACTGGTCTTGCTTTTCTAGACATAGAAAAAGCATTCGACAGTGTTTGGCATGAAGGTTTTATCGTAAAATTAAAAAACTTTAATTTTCCAACATACATTGTTAGAATAATTCAAAGTTATCTGTCAAATCGTACACTTCAGGTTAATTACCAGAAATCCAGATCTGAAAGACTTCCTGTAAGAGCTGGTGTTCCCCAAGGCAGCATTTTGGGACTAATATCATATAAATAAAATCCCAGAGTTGTCTGCCTGTCAGTAACGCTTTGAAATATTTCATGGAGTTTCATGGAGCACTACAACAGCAATCCAAGAGCACTACAACAGTCAATTTCAATATTAGAATAATACAATTACAAATTGGGGAGAAACACAGTAGCTCTTTGACAGAATATTCTGGAGTTTTCTGGAACATTGTTCATCCCAATTCGTAGAATATTCTCGAACCCTTCATCAATGTCGTTTGTTGACTAAAACGTAAACAAATCAACATCAAGCAAATTATAGTTCGGTCGAATTTGAATCGGGTTGGAGTTGAAAATGTGAAACGGGTTTCTTCAGTTCCAACTCAGGTTCAAAAAAGAATTCGACATATGCAAAAGCAAGATAAACATGAATAAGATAAATGTGCGCCAAATATCCGAGTGTTATTATCTTACAGTGAAACCTCCATGAGTCGACGTTCCATGACACGATATCGACTAATGGATGCATACCTAAAACAAAATTTTATGCTTACTATTACGATCCCTTAAAACAGTTTTCCAAAACATTCCTGTTCCATGATTCGATATTTCCTTGAGTCGATAGTACTTTCATCACAACTGTGATATTAAAATATGGCAATGCAACGCAACAGCTATTCAGGAGAATATGCTAGAATTTTTGGTGAGTTTGTTTTCTCTAATTCATAGAATCTTCAGGAACTTTTGAAATATTTCACAACAGAAGAAACACTACAACAGCAAATAAGGCTGTAACTATTTCAGATTAGAACACTACAACAGTAGTCGAGCACATGAAGGAATATGACCCGAGCATATTGTGCATTCAGATTGACTTTAGACCGAAGTTCAAAAGAGAAATGGAATTTCACCAACAAAAATTCCCCGAAGTTCGGTGTCGGCATTCTACCGAAGTGCTACGCCGAAAAAGGCATTCCTTATGCGTCGGCGAAGCACTAAATTAGAATGCCGACGCCGAACTTCGCTTAAGTTTTGACTGCCAAACTTCTAATTGTCACTCGAATTGTCAATATATTTAGGCGATTTGACGGTCATCAGTATCATGCGATTTGAAAGATTGTACATAGCTTTTCGCTTTAAGGTGATTATAAAACGAAGCCAGACTTTGAATTTTCAAGTGCACAAGACGAGAGTATCTGACAACAGATCGCGTTGAAAACCAATCAACTTCCTTGCTTGCTGGTGGTGACCAATGGGATAGATTTTTTACGCGGAGCGCTGTTTGGTTCTCAAGTCTTGTGCTCTTGAAAATTTGAGGTGTGGCTTCGTTCAATAATCACCTTAAAATTTCGTTGGAACGTGGCTAGCCACGTCGGGTAAGCTAGTTAAGGTACCGTGGGGCAAGTGGGTAATGGATTTCGCATATTTGAGATGCTTCAAATTCTAGAGACTTTAAATTAAAACAAATGAGGTGGTGTATATTTTTTAGCTTGACTCCCACCAAATATAAGCAATATGCTGAAATTGATTTTTATGTAAAATTGAAGAATAAAGTACAGAAAAAGTTTTTGATAAACGTCTCCTTACTTTTCACTTGCCCCACAGGTGGGGCAAGTGAAAAGTTTATCGTTTTGAACAATAAATTCGAAAACTAACGGTTACATTTACGATTTCTATTACCTTTAACATTTGTAAGGGCATCCACATAAGTAACATGTAAACAAAGAAAATTTTATTCTTGTTACTCGAATTTTCTTTGTTCAATTATGTTTGTCGAAATGATTCGCCAACATTATAACTGCAACATTTCCAATGTTAGTTCTTACATCATGAAACAGCAATTGCATTTCTGCTCTGTAGAATTACCACCGCTCGTTATTCGTTTTTAAGAAAATTGAAGAAAAATAAAGAATTAAGAAACTTTTTTATGTGGATACACATATACCCCATTTTTTATGTTTTGAACTAGCTTTACATAGACATTCCACGAGATTTCCGTGCGTTCTTTTATATTGGAACTTTTCAATCAACGTCTTCCTTTTGATCGGCTGTGCAAAGTAAACATATTAATATCGCAATATTTGGCAATCTTTCTTTTAGAGAATTTCCATGATTTGGCCATGATAATAGCTTTTAATGCTTTGAGTATAGTGTTTCTTGAATTATCAGCACGTTCCGTTGTTCTATGATAATTGCGAACCTTGTTTACCTTGAGCTATCTAAAGAGAAAACACAAATTCAATCTTTGATGGGAAACTTTTCACTTGCCCACGTGATTAGAAAATTGGCGGTGTTTTAATTTAATTATTTTTAGGTCTATGTCGAATTAATTCTAAAACTTTTTTTAATGCAGTTTAAAACTGTCAGAGGGGACAACTTAGAAGTGGTACAGAAAATTATTTTCCGCAACTTTTTTCCGCTGAAAATATTAAACTAAGATTGCACGCCACCAACTTGTTACGGAGTGATAGTTGACAAGTTAACAATTTTTCGCTCTATTGTGCAATAATGGCTGAAAAATTTTAGAAATCTTTTACCTATCGTAATGTTCTCAATGGCTTCAAAGGTTTACGCATGAGTTTAAAACGTTAATTCACATATTCAGTAAAATATACAAATTATTTTCACTTACCCCATTTACCCACTTGCCCCGCAGTACCTTATACAATATTTTCACATCTGAGTTACCTCAGGGATGTCAAAAATCTTTGTTTGCGGATGACACAGGCCTCTCCGCCAAAGGACGAAGCCTGCATGTCATCTGCAGTCGATTGCAAAAAAGTTTGGATGTTTTTTCTTCATACTTGCAAAAATGCTAATAATATTCCCACATAAACCAATAGCTCTTTATTTGAAACCTTCAAGTAGACATGTTGTCACGATGAGAGGGGTTCCAATAAATTGGTCAGATGAAGTTAAGTATCTAGAGCTCATGCTAGATAAGAATTTAACTTTCATTCAAGCAAATGTAATAAATATGTAAAACGTCAATATCCCCTTATTAGTATATTTTATATTTTATTTTATATGAATATAAAATCAAAACTTTGTCTTAAGAACAAGCTTTTGATATTCAAACAAATTTTCAGGCCAGTCATGTTGTAGGGGTACCGGGGGCAGTATGAATACCCGGGGCAGAATGGACACCCCATGTATCTTTGCATATGCGAATAATTTTACACTTTAGATGCAAACAATACTTCAGTTGCCTGTCGGAAGAGTGGAACATCCACTATAAATTTAGAAACAAAATTTAAAACATTGATTTTAAACCGAAAAATTGAGCATATTTTTATGGGGTTCGAAAATTATAACATTCACACCTCACCAAATAAGGTTTCAGAGGCAAATGACTGCAAGTTGACCGATAATGTGATTGTATAACATTTTGCGGTAATCCACTTCGCGGTATACCATTTCGCGGTTTGTCATTTCGCGGTACGACATTTCGCAGTTAGTACCATTTGACGGCATATCAATTCGCGGTCAGTACCATTTCGCGATGTACTGTTTCGCGGTTTGGACCGAGAAGTTTCATCTATCCTAACAGAGCAATTTGAGGGGCTGCCTGTGTTCAAAAGAAGGGTAAATCACCGATGAAAATATTATAAGTGATAATGCCAACAATTTTCAGTGCAACTCGTAGGAAAAACCACACCGCGAAATGGTATAGACCTCGAAACGACATACCGCCAAATGGTACTAAATGCAAGACGGTAAACCGCAAAATGATACAAACCGCGAAATGGTACACCGCGAAATGGTTGACCGCGGAATGGTTTACCGCGAAATGTCGGACAACCCGATAATGTAGTTCTTGATTGAATCTTCAATTATTTATGCTATATTAAAAAATACAGTAGATTTTTTTCTGCTAATTTAAGACATAAAAAAATGTATATGAAAATTTCTTGTACTGTTGGGGCAATATGGACACCGGGTGACAAAGTAGAGCTGACACTTTAAAGAGAAAGAAATATAACTTCAAACACAAAATTGTCCAAAAAACTATTTAGCATTTAATGCAATGATTATGATGAGGAACCAGAAATCGGTTGAAACCCGTCAATTCGGAATAAAAACTGACCTGGAGGCAATATTGAAAGCATTTCTACGAAAAATGACGTAAATTGGTTTTATTCAGGTTGTCAGTGACAAAATGAGCTGCCACTATGGTTTCCTGAATATGTACTTCATTTTTCGAGGTTATGGGAATGATCGCGGGACAATTTTCCTATAAACGTGAAGGTGTCCGTACTGCCCCATGGGGGTGTCCACTTTGCCCCGTTAGCTTAATGATGACTACCAAATGTAAGCTTTTTTTAAACCTTTTTTAAGATACAAAACATTTTTTTTTTTCAAAATTATGCAACAATGTTTAACAAATGCTTAAGAACTCTAAAAAGCATACTGCACATAAAAACAATATAATATTCATGTCTTTACAGCCAAAATAGGCAAATTCCTTAGGGTGTCCATATTGCCCCGTGTCCCCCTATGCTGTACCAATATGGACTAGCTGTTGTAATACCAGGAAAAAAGCTCTGCAGAGAATTCAAAATAAAATTCTAAAATGATTCTGAAGCTTCCTCCCTGGTATAGTACCAATGAGTTACATAGAATATCCAATGTTGAAACATTGGAACAAATGTCAAATAAAATCATTAATAATTTCAGGCAAAAATCGTTACAATCTTCTATTGCCACGATTAATGCGTTATATGTTTAGGTTAAGGTGAAGATGCATGGAAGCCAACTTACAGTCCTTGTTGAGTAAATACTCATGATTGTTATCCTGGCTTCAAGTGTAGTCTCGGGACTGACCAACTCCGAGTCTTTAACCATCTGCTAGGTAAAATAGATTAATTTTCAGAAACTGTTGCCAGTAACAAGGACTTTGTACCGCGAATCTTGAATTACCAGAACATATTACCCTAGCACGAAAACAAGATGAGACTAGGGTTCAAATTGGTAGATCTTACCCCGTAACGCACCACGAAAAGGTAATCTACCCGCGTTACGAGTAATTTTTAAAATTTAATCGATTGGTCACTCGCTGGTCGTGACCAATCGATTAAGTTTTCAGCTTGAACGGCTATTTAGTTCTTTAGATTTGTGCTCTTGAAAATTGAAGTTTGGTTTCGATGCATCTTCACCTTAGGTTAAGTAAATTGAAAACGTTATTTTTTTTCTCTTATCAGCAGGTAAAATCAACTCACCTGTAAAAAATCTGAACTGCTACGGCAGATGAAATGTCATATGTTAACAAAATGTTAGTAAAATCTTAAATTTGTTTTACCAAATTAGGATGATAGTGTTGTCTAATAACATAGAACACCTAGATATAAGAAATGAATGTAATTTTTGGAATGATATTAATAAGGAAATTAAAAAATAATAATAAAAATAAAACGGTGCCAGTACCTGTCAAAGGTGGAAAGGTACTGGCATCATTGTTTTCAAATTTTGCTGAAGAGCAAATGAGAGCGAATTTCACCGTGAAATGCCTAATAGATGGAACGCAATTCACCATGCAATATTCTTGCCATACACTTCAAAAGGGCGTAACTAAATATCCTGTCCAAAAATTATTCATACATATTTCAATACTTTCGACAATTTCCTAAAATCACTATCTGGCGTTAGATTGGTAGATATCATTTTTCGTGTATTGGCTGATTAGTAATAACTAAACATGACAATGGCCCTTTTCACATGTCGGTCTAGATGAATTTTAGAAAAAAATATTTTTCAATGAAAATACTGCCATTTGATTTTGCTGGGAACAGCTGACCTTTGTTTATATTTTCCACCAGCACTCTTTAACGATCTCGTAATCATCGTCATCGACGAGACTTCAAAAGCAGTTTTTATGTTCAAAACAAAACATTATTCGATGAAAATATGTTCACTGTGTTTCGGTTGGAGAACAGAACTCAGTGAACATATTTTCCTCTAAATTTTCTTAATTCTGAACGAAAGAACTGCTTTTGAAAATTCCGAAAACAATGACGGATCCTGCTCCCTTAAATAATGTTGGTGACATGTAACGTGTATGTACACGAGTGCAGAAACCACTATGAATAAAACCAGATAAAAAAAAATAAAACTACAAAATTGTATTATAATCTGTTTGTTTAAACAAGTTAACGTGGCTTACACCATGTGATTTCAATCATATAAACTTCAAAAAGGCGTAATTCTGACTAAGGTTTTTTTTTTAATTCGGCCCAGAGGTGCATAATAACGCTAGGAATCAACTGCCGACTGCCGTTTGAATGGTGTATTTTATTTGATAACAACGGTAATTAGAGCACCGTGGCGTCGTATGTTGATCAAAAGCTACCTATTTCACCAAAACTAGTCGCCGTTGGAACAGGTTCGGAAAACTTAAACGGCCTTTTCTATGTGAGTTACACGGACTTGTTTACATCATTTGCAAGGGCAATCGACGTGCTGATCAAAGCCACACACCTGTTCGGTTTACCCTACTCGAAGATATCCAAGCTTGTTTGGCATTTCATCGGCAACTCTATCTATGGCATTGAGCAACGCGAGTCGTACGCAAGTGTAAATTGTCTCCACAATTTCCTGACTCAAGCAGAAGGTCCTTCAACAGTGAATCATGATGAACTGCATGTTTGAACACTGTAAGTCTGATTTTGAGAGCGCTGTTGTCTATCTCGATCATCTGAAAACCCATCATAGAGTTCCAGTAAACTACCGCTATAGATGCACCGTAACAACCGTTATTGTATGCAACCAAGTTTTTTTAACTATATCCGTCCAAGAAGCACATTATCGGACACAGCAGCTTAGAAAGCGTGAACAGAACGAATGTCGCGCAATGTATTGTGCATTTCTTTCACCACTGGACTAACGCAGAAGTTTTTACAAGTGCGGAAATGCTAATAAAAGTGTGCAATTGCAGCAAATCGAGTCGGTGTCTTCAGCGGGGTTATTTCTCACAGTCCAACGAATGAGTGCTCTGAAGACACCAACATGATTCGATGCAATTCCGCACTTTTATTTGCATTTTCGCACTTATGAAGCCGCACTTTGCAGTCCAGTAGTGAAAGCAATACACAATAATACAACAGATTTGCGTGATCGAACTGTGGCTGAGAGTATAGATCATAATACAAAAGGGCGGAGAATCAGCATGGAAACTCAGTAACGAAAGCGAAGGAGGATTTTCCGACAAAATGAATGAAATCGAGAAATCAGCTACAGCATTTACTCTTAGTTTATATGTTAAAATGAATGTTAGCAGGAAAGACGTATATGATATTTAAATAGGAATAGATTCAATGTTTACAAAGATCTTCAAATGATAGCACCTTAGGGGCGATCCATTAATTACGTAAGGGTTTATGGGGGGAGGGGGGGTCTGAGATTTCTTACTTACCATACAATTTATTTTTCATTTTCATAAAAAAAATATTACCATGGGGGGAGGGGGGTTTGAAAAACCCCGAAAATTGTCTTACCTAATTAATGGACAGCCCCTTATCCAGATTCGTTTTTTTTTTTGTTATGAAAGCTACATCTTAAAAATGAAAAACATTTTCAAATCCGTTAGCTCCGATTATAAACTATTCAATCATATGAAGTAAAAGCATGGGTTGCAATTGCCATCCATAATATGCATAGATAAAAATGAAGATCTTTTGAAAAAAGGAATATGTATTGAAGAATAAAAAGAAATCGAAAACAACAAAAGCTATATGATAATGATGCCGATTGAATTTCAAATTTCAACTATTTTTGGAATCAAATAACACATTGGACACAATATTGGACCACTCTACAAGAATCAGACAGCTTTTTGAATTTCGTGAATGGCTCCAAATGGAAACAAATTTGTCAAAAGTATGAAGGGGACATTATTGTTCCAGTTTGGCTGTATTCTGACAAATTCGAGATAAACGATAAACTTGAAATAATTTTTCAAATTATCGATTAGCGTCTGCTTTGTATTAGTAATATTAATAGGAAATAAAGAAAATTTCATTACAAGTAGAATTACATGCGATGTTTATTCGGTGGCCGTCTTGCCCCATATGGGCGGCACACTTGACCCATAGTGTCGAAAAATAGGTTATTTTGGAAGTTATTTGAGAAGTTCAAAAACTAATACTTTTTGATTTTTTTTTTAATGGCACAGTGGTTATGAAAAGATGTGAAACTAACATCATTTTTTTTTGTCAGTAGCGATAGGGGTAGTACTGGGACTTTTAATCTACCCTAAGCTCCTTCCCTACATTTGCCTTTATTGACTTATCCACGGTCTTCTTTTATTGTCGACTTTCTTTTTCTTTTCCGCTGTAAATGCGGGCCGTGTTTACATAAAATGACATCCGGACCAACATCCAGTGAATGAATGTTCACCGGATGAACATTGAGTGGATGAATGTGCAGCGAAATTGTTCATTTCATTCATTTTTGTAAACACGGCCCGCAGTAAAGGTATTCTTCCCGCTGGAAGTTGCGGCGTGACGTCATCGTAGATTAGTTCATAAGCCTCTATTACGTTCATCACACAGACGTTCCTAAGCAATGTTGCTCAAATGGTCACTTTGTACCCTAGCAACAATCAGCCCTTGACGTAGTTTTGAAGTCTAGTATTCCAGACTACTATAAAACTATGATAAGACCTGAAATGCTATTAAAGTGGTTGAAGTGAAGAACGACATAGGTTTATTAAAAGCTCCTCATTCCCCATTTCATTTCATCAGTCACTGTCACATAATTACCACAGTTTTGTTTTTGACACTATCGCTTGTACCACCGATTATTACTCATTTACTCCCGTAATACACATCTTATATGTATACTTTCCATTTTATCACTTCACTATCACGACTACAATTTATATCACAATAACGTCACAATACTTTCATAATTCATTTTTATTACCATTTCCCATCTGTTATCATTAATAAATAATTGAAAGATAATCGAACTACGATTAAGAAAGTTACTGAAAAAAAAATCACTTCGATCAATTCTACTGCACTTGCTGTCACTTTTATCGCGAATTTAGAGAAATGATTGCAGAATATATTATAACCATCAATAAACTAGTAAGTTTCATATTATCATTATTATGTACGTGCTTTAAACAAAACTGTCACAATCACTTCTAATGCCATTTTCATCACCATACATTTCTTCAGAAATCGTTATTAGCACAATCACTTATTTTATAACGACGAGTGTAACTCACAGTTTCATCAAACACCCATTCTTATGTTACATTATAAAACTATTGATCACTGACTGATTAGTACAAAGTATGCTACAGCTCGTGTAAACGGACTGAAACATCAACACCCAGCACTAGTTTATAAGTAACTAGGGAAGGTGTACCGGTATTCGCCATGTACCAGTTATTCGCCACCCCAGATTTTATACCGTTTTACTATATATATGGTTGCCAATTGTTTAGTGTTCGTTAAATTGCTTTATGATGATACGGAAACATTCTTGGAAACCGCAAAATTTTCTCAGAAAATATAGAAAACAATCATTTTCTTTAAAAATTTTGCTCCTTTGCACCTATTTTTCGCCACCTGTTCCTGATTCGCCACCCTCCATAAGAAATCAACGTAAGTGGCGAATTCAGGAACGGAAATTAAAATCGTGGCGAATACTGGTGCAAGTGGTCCAGTATTCACCACCACCATTTTTATTACAAAAACAAAGTTTCTGATTAGTTTTCATATTTTCCCTGCTGAGCATGGATTGAAAGCTTTCGTTTGATGTATTGACAGTAACCAAAGGTCTTTTGATTCATAAATAAACAATATTTTTCTTTAGGGTGGCCAAAACTGGTACACTTACCCTACTGAGCCCTGGCGGTCCCTCCGTTCGAAGAGGACCTGATAATATGCCGAAACATATTAACAGATCCTCCGCCTGAATGCAGCCGTTTCATAAATCATGAACCGTTAGAGGTGTGCCAAAGTATTGGGAAGGTGATATGTTTCACAGACGGATATTATTATGGTGCAACTTCAACTTGGGCACCGTCAAATCCTGTGATCTTGGCCAGGGAAAAGATTTGAAACTAACATCATGAGGCTAAATTGGTGGATTTTATAAGCTTTAGGCAAAGTTATAGAACAATTTGCTTAAGGTGGCACACTTGCCCCGAATTCCGCTATATTTAATTTAGATGTAACGCAAATGAAACGTAAATGTGACGCTAATGAAACCGAAATGTAACGTAAATGTAACGTACACACTTAATTTGTTTCACCGACCTCAATAAAACTTTTCGCCGAGAATTCAACAACTGAGAATTCGGTAATTTACAATGCCGAATCTCGGTACTTCTTTTACCGAGATTGCGGCAATCCAATTTTTTGCCGAGATCTCAGCGAACGTTACCGAGATTCGGTAAAAGTTTTACCGAGAATCGTCAAATTATTACCGAGATATCAGATGTTGAGTTCTCGGCGAATCCGTTTAAGTGTGTAAATGTAACATAAATGTGATGTAAATGTATATGTAATGTAATGTAAAGCAAAATTACATTGCCTAATGATTCCACTCACCTTTCTCAACCTCCTTTTGCACTTCCCTCAATTTCAAATCCTTATAGACGCGCACATCAAAGTCCAGATATTTGAGCGTGGCGGCAAGATTTTCACAGTCCACATTCGTTCCGGTGCGAGCCTTCAGCTGAGGGATCTCGAAGTGTTCGTGGTTGAAGATCAGCGCGAAGCCGCGCTTGGGATGATTCATGTTATACTCCGAAGCATAGCGATCCACTGGCATGCGTGCCTTGAACCGATTTCCATAATTATCTCTGGAAGAGGAAGACACAAACAGACAACGAAATCAACACTGTGGATCTTATTCACAACGAAAACAAACTTCAACCGATTTCTGCCGGCACGGTTAAAAATGCCATCAGTATGAAGCTCATTCAAGTGGAACGAAAATTCCACAAGTGCAGTAAGACATAGCAGCAGAAGCAGTGATTCTCAATTACTCAGCATAGGCAATGATTTAATATTCGTCGGGAGATTAGACGCATAATTAACATAAGGGCGAAAGGGACACTCCCTCATGTTCTGAGAGTATGTATTTTTCATCATACATAATTTGATATGGTAGATGCACCGGTTTTGGCCTCAGCTCCAATTGTTGCCAGAGCGGGTTTATCCTCCGTTTCACACAGAAAATTAGCATGAAACCTTGTAGAAAACATTTATCTGAGAGACCTACATTTATTTGTCCAAATAATTTTAGAAAATAAATTAAAACACATAATTTTTGTTTTATTCTTAACTTCTATATACCGAAATTGGACGGATTTGGCCAAAGCTGAGGCCAAAACATAAGAAATCAATGTGATTGGTCAATTCAGGAATCGAAGTTAAGAACGTGGCCAAAACTGTTTCTGGTGATTTACAATGCGAAAATAAGATTTACCGTAAAACGGGCGATTAGAAAAAGTGGGGCGAATAGAAACAAAGCGACTTTCAGTTAAAAATGTGAATATTATGTAATTATATTATAACCTTTAAAAACCTACTGAAATACTTTTTTCCCATTAGTTGAAAAGCAACAGAGTAAAGCTAGAGTATTTTCAAATTAAAAATTTTGCTACATTTCTCATTAAAAAATTGATAGGAAAATATTGAAATCTCAATCATTTTTGATAGCTTGAAACATCCGCCGTTTTTGCTGATTTCAAAAATGATCGAAAATTGAACTTAATTTTAAAAAAATTATTTTTTTTTTCTTTACTAAGTAAATACATGTTGATATTTCTTCTAGATGCACTTAAAAATGTGTTTATTTTTCCATTAAAATGAAAAAAAGTTTTGATATTTACTGAACAGTGTTCCTATTCGCCCCATTGCGGGGTGAATAGAAACATACAACATTTTCATAAATCTTTGTACGATATAATTTTTATTTTGTAACAGCGATTGGGGTCTTAGCAAAGGAAGACGCGACCCATATTTAAGGCTAATAAAATTGGTTTTTATCCGTACGGTTTAAGTTGTACACATTCAAACAAGTCGGAAAGTGTTTCTATTCGCCCCATTTTACGGTATGCTCAGTTTCGATATTTACATACATAATATGGATTTAAATATTGCGCATTTCTTTCACCACTGGACTATCGCAGTAGTTTTTAAAAGTGCGGGAACTCTAATAAAAGTGCGCGATTGCATCAAATCGAGTCGGTGTCTTCAGCGGGGTTATTCATCGCAGTCCAAAGAATAAGTGCTCTGAAGATTCGATGCAATCTCGCACTATTATTCAAATTTTCGCACTTATGAAGCCGCACTTCGCAGTCCAGTAGTAAAAGAAATACACAATAATTCATTTGAAGTATTTGCAGTACAAGTAGGGCTTTACACATATTTTTTTAAATATTTTTTCATATGATGGCCAAACCAGTGCTTCTAACCTACACATAACGTGATCTGTATTGTTCATGAACTGTTTGACGGTATGAAAGTTCAATCACAGACAAACATACACAACAGCTAGAACAATTATCAAGTCAAAACATGGTCACGCGAACATTTACGACCAAAATTAAAAATACTGTTTGGCCAACCGGTAACTAGGTGGCGGTAGTGCGCAAACGTCAACCTCGAGCAAAAGCGAAACGAGCGCCACAGGTGAGCCATCGGCCAACTACCACATATAAGAATTGAGCAGTGTTGTGTTGTACGATTAAAATAATTTGAGAGTTCGTCCGTTTTGGTTCAATTTAGGGGAAGTGGTGGTAAAATGAACAGGGGTGGTAAATGAACACCGTGCCTTTTACCGAGAAAAAACAAATTTCGATTATTTTTTATCCCGCACGGACGATTTAGAGCATAAATTTGAGTGTTCGAGTTGATAAGGAGGTCAATTGAAGTGAAAATATCAACAAAAACTAAGACTTTAGAAAACCACGTTTGAAAATTAGAACTGACGTAACTGTTAGCTCGGAAGACTTGAGGTTTTTCAGTGAGGTGAATATCGTTATGATATGATGTTAAATCTGATACCTTTAGAATTCTTTTTGAATGGGTTACAATCATTATTGGATGTATTTTTGGTGGGGCAATGAAAATTTTCAGAAATATTTGTTTTGCGCACGTTTTTTGCATGGTGTTCATTTTACCACCAACCGCTGTTCATTTTACCCACATAGTACAGGTAAAATGAACATTTGCATCGTTTTTTGATAGCGATGAAAATATGTTAAAATTTAGCTAGTTTAGTCTGAATCCATGTAGCTGCTATAGATTACATCCCTATTTTTGATGTTGTGCGGTTGAACTATACAAATTCCTCGTTTTTCTATCAGAAACAAGATGATTTCCTTTAGGTGTTCATTTTAACACCCCTTCCTCTACTTTATTTTTATCTTTGAAGTTTATGCATAGAGAAAAATGACTTTCAGCATTTTTAGAGCAAATTTGAGTCCAGAAAAAATAATAATACAGTGTTGTCAAAATTTTCAATTCCATCGTGTTTATCAGACATCTTCCTCTCAAAAGTGTTGTGAATCAATCCCAAGAAGTAGCGGATTAAAGTGAAGGTGAAAGCTAGCGGTTGTAATCCTTCTTGGACACCGTCTTGGGAAAATACCTCTCGAAGGTCACGTCTTCTTACGTTTATTCACTAAACATGGTATCAACAACAAACAAAAGGAAGGGTGAATCTCTGAATTCACAACTTCCTTCCAAAAAAGTGGGATTTAAAACTGTCACTAAACGTGGCAAGAATGGAAGAAAGGACGTTTTCCCGGAATGCGAACTTTCTTCCAATGATGAAATTAATAATTGTATCGAAATGAGCAATCAGTTTGATGCTCTAGACAAATTTTCCGAACAGCAAATCAAAGCAGTCTCTAGCCCAGGCTCTTTGATTCAAATAAGGAAACAAAGAGTGCCGCCTATCGTGGTCAGTTGTTTCGAATTTGGGGGATTTAGGCAGGAGATCTTGAACTCCATTAGAGGAATCAAGGTCTCATTTCAAATCGCAAAGAAAGGATACTGTCGCGTTTTTTCGGAAACTCTTAAGATCGCGAACTTCTTCTCAATATATATAATACAGTGAGGACCCGATTTTGTCAGACCCTCGATGAATTTTAGGCTGACAAAATGGGGAACCTGACAAAATCGGGTCATTTTTTTATGTTCCTGTTTTTCAAATTTCGACGTGTTAATGATTGCTTGTGAACCGCTTCAAGAACTTGCATGGACTTTTAAGAGTTCATTTAAAAATTACGTAACGAAAAATTTGTCAATTTTAGACCCCCTTTCACCTCCACGTATCAACTTTTGTATAGAAAATTTTAAATTTTTGTATGAACCGTAACACTATGTAAGACCCCCTTCCTCCCCCTGTTGCGTTACGTAATATTTGAACGGTCCCTAAGGGGTCGATGACCATTGGCGTAGCCAATTTTTTTCATGAGGGTTTTTTTCATCAAGGAAGAGGGGTTGAGAAGATCGTTTCTTAACATTTCATTCACGATTTTCACGACAAAACGATCATTATACATTACACTCTTTTTGCTGGAAAAATAAAACTAAACAAGATATCCACCGTATTTTTTCATAGTAAGCTAAGTAAAGTCCTAAACGCGTTTTATTTCAGTGTTGAGTGACGAGTCTATTTAAAGTCTTGCAGATTTCCCTATGGGAAAAATTCCAAAGATTCATTGCGTTGTGGTCCCTTTGATCGGCAATTTTGCTTTGTCCAGTAAGACAAATGGAATCAACCTGAGTTCCTAGTTATACATGATCGATGAATTATCTAAGATCCCAGTCAAGTTCCTGAAAATCTCGTGAGCAAATTTTGAAGTTTATCTCGAGACATACTGAAGATAAAAATGGAATGAATTCAACAAGGACTAAAAGAAGATAATTATTGAAGTAATTACTTGAAAAATAACAATATTCTATTAGAATATTGAGTGAAGTTTGTGGTCGAGTTCAAGTTCAAGCAAAAATAAATTTTAATTTAGACGCAAAACTCTTTCGGTGTACCCAGTATGTTTCTGGAACAATTTATGAAATTATTGCTTGGAAATTTTTGAAAAAAAAGTTTCAACAGGAATCCATAGATTAATTTCTGAATTAGTATTGAGAGAAATTCTCGGAGGAATTCATGAATGAACCTACACACATATTTTTTTTGTCATTAATTCGGCTGTATGAATCCCGTTTTTTTTAAATTTTATGCATGATTTTATACGAATTACCAAGTTGCTTAGTAACGAACCACAGTGCTATATCTTACAGAGTTAAAGTATATTCTTAGGTTACTACGCGACATTGTTAAGTCTATTGTTTCGCAATGTTGATTATATAAACTCATCATTCGGTTTAGAGGAGAAAATTTTGCATAATTAGTATGACGGTGATTAATAAAAAACAAGTTACGATTCCTCAATTGCCGGGAAGAAGTATAAAAATTTAAACTGTTTAATAGGTTAGGAGAATCAATACGATGCGAAACAATATCGTTAACGAATGAAACCATAGCGAATTCGCGGCGCTTTTTCAATGTCTGAATATCAATGAGCATGCATCTTGATTCATAAGATGGAAGAGGGAAGGATGTCCAGCCCAATTTACGAAGAGCATATAACAGAAATTGCTTTTGAACTAATTCAAGACGTTCTTCATGCGTCTTCATAAAAGGAGACCATACAATACTACAATACTCTAATATAGACCTCACGTAAGCGACGTACAAAATTTTAATAGTGTATGGATCATTAAAGTTAGAACCAAAGCGTTTGATAAAACCGAGCATATTTGTTGCTTTATGTATAATGGTGTTGTAATGATCGATAAAAGTGAGTTTTGAGTCTAAAATTACGCCTAAATCTCTGACCCTATCGCATTTTTCAACGATTTGATTTCCTAAAACTACAGTTGTTTCTTCTGTGTTTCGCTTTCTGCTAAAAGTAATTAAATTACATTTTTTAACATTTAACTGAAGTAGGCTTTTACTACACCATTCATCAAAAATAGATATGTCACTCAGATAGATGTCAATGTCGTTAGCATACTTGATTTCCATGAATAACTTCATATCATCGACATAGATAAGAATATTTATATGCTTAAGAATGTAGGAAATATCATTTACATATAATATGAAAAGAAGAGGTCCTAGATGTGAGCCTTGAGGAACTCCTGATGTAACTTGGATAGGATTCGATTTTTTACCATTATATCTCACTATTTGTTGCCGATTTGTTAAATATGACTGTATCCAGTTTAAAGATGGTTTATCAAATCCTATTTTTTCTAACTTGAAGAGTAACATAGAGATGTCAATGCGGTCAAATGCTTTGCTGAAATCAGTATACAGAGCCTCTACATAGTTACCATTGTCCATAGCATTCAAAGTATAATTGGTGAATTCTAGTAAATTTGTAGAAGTGGAACGGCCTTTAAAAAATCCATGTTGTGCATTTGTAATTCTGTTCCTTAATTGCCCAAACAATTTTCTATTAACAATGGATTCAAAGAGCTTTGGAATACAGGAAATTATAGCAATTCCACGATAATTACACGATCACCTCTAGAAAACACATTTAAATTTTGTTGAGGAATCTTTGGAGAAATTCGAGGTACAGCCAGGAACGATTTATAGAATAATTTCAGGAATAATTGGAGAAACACGTTGGAGAAATATCTGGAGGATTATGAATGATATCTCGAGTGGAATTCCTGTGGGAAATACGAGGAGTTTTATCCGATTACTGTAATGATAATATTCTGCTGACAATAAATTTTGTAGAACCTTTTTGAGTTTCCCAACAGATTTGATAAACCCTTCGAATAATTTATGACAAGAAGTTTTTCAAAAGGCTGATTGTTTGGTATACTCCATACGTTTTCCAATCTATCATCATGTAACAATTATATAAATATGAGTGCTGGAGACAATCTTTTAAGAATACAAACACATGATTAATTCCCGTAATATTGTTTTTAGCATCGTCCAAAGGGGAGGAGGCATTCCCATTGCCCCCTCTGGCGATGCCCATGCGTGCATGACATTAAACATCACCATCCATTTTAATGAAAATGTGGTAAAACATGGCGAAAACATTTTTTTTGATAAATTTAAAACAGGCTGACAAAATCGGGTCAAAAAGCTGACAAAATCGGGGGCCTAAAAAAAACGGGTCAGTACTGTATAATTGTTTACTATGTGTTGATATAGGCTATATTTAATTCCTTAAAGAATCGTATACAGTTTTAATTTAAAGTTATTTCCAACATTCAGTTCAAATTTCGGATCCATCATTTCGCTAAAAGCAGAGCCACCGTCGTCAAAATTGCTAACCAATCAGTGCTGCCTCACATTGCTTTTAAGCTTCTGACCAACTTTGCTGAAGACACGAACATTCTAAGTGGTCAGGTTCATGAACTAGAGCCGTCTAAAATATGACCAATTTACATGCACACTAGCGCCACGTAGCGGCAAAATTTCAGCTGATGAACGCCGTAATGCTTCTGAACAACTTTGCTGAAGACCGCAGCTTTCTAGAAAGTAAGGTTTCCAAGATATTGCGTCATTAGTGTAATAGTTTACGGGTGATGCTAAACTTTTTGGGGGGTGCTGCAATATTCAATTGAGGTGTTGCAATACTAGATGATGCGATTCTATACTTATGGCGGGTAGTGTATGAAACATTTATTGACTCTAATCTTGATGTTAACATTTTTTTACAAACAAAACTAGATATTGACAATGCTCTTGAAACTTTAACAAATTCCATTGTTGAAGCCTGGAGCATTGCAATACCATAATGTGGAATCCGTGATTATAGGCGATGCTCCTAAAATCTTGATCCGTCTTAAAATCGTGAGGGGAAGGCAATTTCAACGCACTCGTGATCCTGCTATGAAAATTATATGGCAGGATTTGCAGAAAGAAATCAAGAAACGTTTTCCTCAATTAAGAAACAAACATTTTGAAAATAAAATTTCTCAATTGGACCCTGGCTCTAAGCCCTTTTGGAAATTACCTAAAATTTTGAAAATAAAAAAAACCTCAAAAGCCAATACTGGCATTGAAAGAGGAAAACTAATTATTACTAACTAACTGCGAAAAAGCTCAAAAATTTGCAATGCAGTTTGAAAGCGCGCACAAATTCAATTTAGGACTTACTAGTCTAATTGAAAATCAAGTTACTCAGGACTTCGAAAATATACTCAATCAAGAGAACGTTTTCGAAAATGCCTGTGAGACTGATTTGGAAGAAGTGAGAACTATTATTAAAAAATTCAAGAATATGAAAGCTCCTGGCGATAATGGAATTTTCTAAAACCTCATCAAGAAACTTCCAGAAAGTAGTTTAGTGTATATATTTAACAAATGTTTTCAATTAGCATATTTTCCTGACAAATGGAAAAATGCTAAGGTTGTTCCAATTTTAAAACTAGACAAAAATCCTACAGAAGCTTCTAGCTATCGTCCAATCAGTTTGCTTTCCTCCATCAGTAAACTTTTTGAAAAGGTTATTTCTCGCAAAACATGTAATCTCGCCCTAAAAGCCATTGGTAACCGAGTGTGTAGCTCCTTGTTTCTAAGCAAATGAACGGATCAGGATGGAAACTATCACCCCTGGGAGATAGAGGAGGATCTTCTCTTCATCGTAGCATTGTTGAATAACGTGTAAATTCATTCGTTTGCTCGGTAACAACTAGCTAAACACTCAGTTACCAATGGCTTTTAGGGCGAGATCACATATTATGCGAGATTTTGAACAGAATGATGGCCCACATCAACGAAAATTTAATTTTTGCCAATGAACAGTTCGGAATCCACCATGGACATTCGACCACTCATCAACTTTTACGTGTAACAAATTTGATCCGTTCCAACAAATCTGAAGGCTATTCTACTGACATAGACATAGAAAAAGCATTCGACAGTGTTTGGCATGAAGGTTTGATCGTAAAATTAAAAAACTTGAATTTTTCAACATACATTGTTAGAATAATTCAAAGTTATCTGTCAAATCGTACACTTCAGGTTAATTATCAGAACTCCAGATCTGAAAGACTTCCTGTAAGAGCTGGTGTTCCCCAAGGCAGCATTTTGGGACCAATATTATACAATATTTTCACATATGACTTACCTGAGTTACCTCAGGGATGTCAAAAATCCTTGTTTGCGGATGACACTGGCCTCTCCGCCACAGGACGAAGTCTGCGTGTCATCTGTAGTCGATTGCAAAAAAAGTTTGGATATATTTTCTTCATACTTGCAAAAATGGAAGATTTCTCCTAATATTTCCTAAAATCAACTTATAATATTCCCACATAAACAAAAAGCTGTTTATTTGAAACCTTCAAGTAGACATGTTGTTACGATGAGAGGGGTTCCAATAAATTGAGCAGATGAAGTTCTAGGGCTCATGCCAGATAAAAATTCAACTTTCAAAAATTACATTGAGGGCATGCAAGCCAAATGTAACAAACATGTCAAATGATTTTGTACACTTATAAATAAAAAATCAATACTTTTTCTTCAAACAAATTTTCAGTCCAGCCATGTTGTATGTTGTACCAATATGGACTAGCTGTTGTAAATACCAAACAGAAAGCTCTGCAGAGGATTCAAATAAAATTTTGAAAACGGTTCTGAAGCTTGCTCCCTGATATACAGTATTGGACAAAACATTTGCAACTTTTTCGATTTTCCATACAAAATGACCAACTTTGATAAACTATATCTCAGTTATTTATAAATCGATTTGAATGAAATTTTCACAGAATATCAGACATAACTTGAATTTCAACATATATTTTTGAGTGATTTTTTCAATCACAAGTTGAAAAGCAGTAACGGTTTGACTAAAATGAATTTTTTGACGATTTTTAATAATGAACATAACTAAACATATTGAAGGAATAGCTTCATGGTATCTTCAGCAAAGTTGTAGATTTTGACAAGATGAATAAGTTTGCTGAAGACAGTTTTTGTGTAGGGCTATCAGATTTTGAGATAAAAAGTTATATGTTTAAATTCAAGTTATATCTGATGTTCTGTGAAAGTTTCATTCGAATCGGTCCATAAATAACTGAGATCTAGCTTACCAAAGTTGGTCATTTTGTACGGAAAATCGAAAAAGTTGCAAAAGTTTGGTCCAATACTGTACCTAATATCAAATAAAACGATTGATGATGCCACGATTAATGCGTTATATATTTAGGATAAGTTAGTTAATTCAAAGCATTTTTTGTCTTAGGCGGCATCCAAAAATTACGTAACGCTCTAGGGGGAGGGGGGAGTAAGCTCAAGCGTTACGACTCATACAAAAATTAAAAAAAAAAATCATACAAAAAGCGTTACGGAGGGGGGAGGGGGTCAAAAATTTTCAATTTTTGCGTTACGCAATAAATGGATGCTGTCTCATAATCAACTCAACTCAGCTGTGAAAATTCTGAACTGCTAATGCAATTGAAATGTAAAATGCTATTAATAAAATGTTAATAAAACTTAATTTAGTTATACCAAATTCGGATGATAACACAACACAGAACACCTAGATATAAGAAATGAATGTAATGTTTGAAATGATACTATAACAAAGTTAAAAGAAAATCTAACAATTTCATCACAAAATTCAACATACATATCGCACAATTTTTAAATAATATCGTTGTTTGATGAACAACAATTATTCATTAAACAATATCATTTTGATGTTTTGTAATTATTAGTTAACAATTTAAATTTAAATTTAGTATACCTTGACCTGACGAAAGGTATACCAAATGTACCAACAGGGTATGGTTGACTAATAAAACTTAAATAAGTGGCCCGTGTCCTGACGCATGGAGAACCACTGTCGTAGAGCGCAGTCTAGCGTTTTGCTTTTTGTTTTTGTTCTTTGTTTCCCATTTTTCATCGTCCCATATTTGGCGAAAGGATACCAAAAATGCGAAAGCGTTAACTTCCAGGTAAAAAACTGCACCAAAAGATGATGGAAACGAGCAAAAGTGGGGAAATCCGATTCGCGCATATACTTACAGGCCATTCCCGTGTCCCAAAGCATCCGCAACATCCGTGCATTTGTTGGATTTGTTCGAGTCATGCAATGGCACTGGCTTTTCTTGGTCAGTAATCCGATCCGTGTCACTCATTTTGATTTATTTCGATTTCTACGTATTCACCTAATTATTCACGACACTGACGCACTTCCGGTAGTCACTTTTTCAACTGTTTGAGGCTCCAAAAACGAAAAATATCTGTAATTTCACAATCGCTTTCTTCGTCCGTACGTGTTTACTCGAATGCAAAACAGAGAAGAATGAAGCGCTCTCTTGGAGAAGATGCAGAATTCGTTGAGAGGCGTTACGTTCTGATGCAAGGCGCAAAACTGCATAAAGCACCCCAGTGGAAAATAAATGCGAGTGGTACACCCAAACGGAAAAAAAACATTTTATCTAATTGTTGAGTTGACTTTACCCAAAATTAAGTATATCGATTATTCTCTCAACCCAAAATCTCTCGGTATTATCCTGGGTACTGCGGTCTGACTCAATATGCTTGTCAAGCGGGAGCCTGATTGTCGGAGCCAAACATTCGAGATTGTGGTTATGTTACTTGTGAGAGAGTAATGTTATATCGTGAGAAAGTATTGTAATCTCAGAGATAAAAAATATATTTATTTTGTTGTTTTTTTTATATAGCAACAAATTGTTTAAAAGTCTCAAGGAATATACTTATTTCAACAAAGTGTACCTAATATACACACAAGGATAAATATTTGACTTTCCATGAGCAACATTAGACTTGTCGGTTGAGTATTTCTTCTCCATGCTTTTGGCCACCCACATAATCTTCAAAATCAAAGCGTTCGAGATGCTGACGCCATCGGTGTTTCCGAAATTGATTAATCAGAATCGTCGTATTCGATGTTATTCAGTTTGATGCTATGAATCAAGTTGATACATCTTATTAGCCCACCTTCTTGATTGAGGGGGTATGCTACGGCCGGACTAATAAAACCATCGATAGAAGCTGACATGCTCCTTTCAATTGCTCCTCCGACAACTTTTGAACAAACTCAGCGTTGTAATTCACAAGCACAGTCATATAAAAATGGAATAGATCCACGTACTTCTGGCAGACCCAGTGTTAGCCGATTTCACAATGAGAAAGTCATTCGAGCTAGGACGTATTCAAGCTCTCCAGAGAGAGATCAGAGAGCGAAATTTGATAAACAGAGAATTCAAAGTGACGTTTGAGGGAGTAATAAGACAAGCTCAATATACCATTTCCGTCAGAACTTACCCCATATTTTTATATTTTTGTTCGAAAGTCGATTATTTTTAATGATTATTGACGCTTTTAGAACTAATTTATATGAACTCCTTATTTTATTATAATTTTTCAAAAACTAGGATATTCACCACTTTTTTATGTGGAAACTGTCGTGCGGCACAGTTGTTTCAACCCTGTGGGTATACAACGTGGAGATTTTTCCACAAATTTCAGTCTCACCCCTGCGTTGAGTATTTGTAGACATAATGAAATGTCAGTGTCAAATCGGACACACGGCAGAAACAGAGAAATCCATGTTCTGGATCAACTCAGGTGACGAAGATCATGGATCCATATCACTAGTTTTCTCTTTTATTCTTCCGCTATGCTTATGCTAAGCAAATAGTGACGTCACTATTCGCTCTGCATGAGCAAAGTGAATGAATAAATGAGAGAAATAGTGACACGCATCTATTATCTTCGACACCTGAATGAATCCAGAACATTGCGGAGAAATATGTCGCAAGCTCAGAAGCATTTGTGGTCAAACAGTCGCCGGAACTATATGGCAGCTTCCCCGTTTATTTAGGAGCCATGAACGCTTCCCCGTTTAATTTACTTCTCTCATAGGCCGCCCTAAGAAATGTCATTTTCATAGTTCTGTCAATCTGATGGTCCTTCGCCACCACGAAATTTTTCACGACCACAACAAATATTCTCTTCATCTCCCCGCTCGCAGCCGCTGCGGTGCTCCATGAAAAAAGGGTTCTGCGTCCTTCTGGCCCGTGACTGGCAACAAAATTGTGGAAGGGACGAAGATTTCTCCTCGTGACATTATGTTCTGGACACTAGATACACATGGAAACCAAATGATGGATGTGCCACTCGAGGTCCTCTTAGTCTTCCGGATTTCCGGTTGGGATAAAACAGCTTCAAAAACGCGATGAAATCCTCATCGCCAACCTCCGGTCGACCATAAAACCGGAAGAGAGCAGGACTCTTTTTATATCCAAAAAGCATCACAGCAGCCCCAGGCGATGGAGATGGTGGTTGTGAAAAGTTTCGTCGTGATTTTTTTCTTCCATCATCAAACCAAAACGGCATCTAAAAAATATTGACAAATTGGTAACTACATAGGATCAGCTTCTCATTTTATTTCCTCTTGGTGAAGCTGCTGCTTATGATCAGATTATGACATAAAAAAAAACAAATTTTGAGCAAATGGAACAGCAATGATAACGGATGAAAACATAAATAAAAGTAGATCATTGCACGCCTGACATAACCTCGAAACTCCATATAAAAAATATCAACATTTCCCGCAGTGAATGTCAACTCTATATAAACAAATATAAACAATTCCAGAAGGAACATCAAGAACAGGACAGTCAATTGAGGTTAATGGAAGAGGGACAGAGATGGAGAATATTCCGTGAGCGCTTCTATCTGTCATGATTGATCCGAACCAGCTGATCAAATATTCACCACGATGTGGAGAAAAAATCATAGGGAAAAAAGGGGTCGCATAAAAATCGGAGAGAAATATATTGTAGGCGACCGAGGGGTGAACTAACGTGTCGCCAGTTTTTCATTGTTTTCCAATAGTTAGAGGCTTCAAAACATATTGGTTCCTTAGGAAAGTTTGTTCATTAAATTGACAGAAAGCATATAAGCCAATAAAAAAAATCACGGAAATGGTCTATTCTTCGCAAGAAGCATGTTTCAAGATTTGCTTGAAAATAAAAAGGGATTCACTTCGCAGCACCCAGGTATTATCTCTCTTCCCCACCAATGTTGTCACAAACAACCTACCCAATGGGGGTAGTTTGGCCCAATAAGCCAAATTTGGGTAAAATGCAATATTCTCAAGCTTGGGTTGAATGAACTCAATTTAGCGTTGAATCAAACCAAATTTAAGTAAATTTTGCTTATGGCTTTAAAGGCAAAGCAGGCCATAGGCAACCGTATATCAATACACAGTGATCTTCGTAGCCAGGATGTCCCAGGCGATAAGTGAATATCGCCCACTGCCATTCGTGAATGTGAAAATATCAAAAATAGGGTATTTTATGTATTTTGGACAGAGCGTTACGCGTATATAATTTGGCCACCTCCATTTGATTTTGCCGTAAATGGCCAAATTATATACGCGTAACGGTCTGTCCAAAATACTTTGACCACCCTATAGACCATTGCTTTGTTTAATGTTTGTTATGGTTTGATTATCAATTTTGGATATCGTCAAATCAGCCAATAATGTGCCAAAATGTTGAAGCACATTCAATATTACAATGGTTTTGGATGCAAAGAGCAAACATTTAAAAGCATCCTGCAAGCCTCCAACTGATTGCATAGTTATTTTATTGCGTCGCTTCTTCGATTACGGATCATAAACATTAAACAAAACTTCGCATTATGATTACACTCTCGATTCAATTTACCCGAAAATGGGTAAACACATCAAGATGTTGACTACGCTAGAAGTCGTCCCTTGCCATGGGCCTGAGGCAAAGTACCTAATGGAGGCCTTGGAAATTTATCCAAATTTGGGTTTTGGGCTCAACTACGGTTTTGCGTTGAAACAACTCAAATTTGAGTAGATCTGCGTTGTCGTGTAAAAAAGGGTAAAAAATAAAAACAAGCATTTGAGTAAATGAGAACCAAGAACGAACTTTTAAACACAGACAAACAGACGTAACACTCTCATCATTGTCCATCGACCACCTTTTTAACGGTCGATTTGAAAATATGGTAGGTGGCCAATCCACCACTCGCAGCGCTCACATCGTTTTTGTTCGTGTTTGACGTTTATACACTACCGCCATCTGTTGGCCCGTCGGCTAAACACACCGATTTCAGCATTGGGCGTACATTTCATCGTGACTATGATTTTGATCGAGATTTGTTCTAAGTATTACGTCTGTTTGTCTGTGTTTTAAATTTACTATTGCGAATATTTTGTAACATTTTACTTTTGTCGAGAAAGTTGCGCGCCGGCCAGTTACGCGTCAGGGTTACGTGCTGCCCAGATCCATTATGTGTGGTCAACAAAAACGAGGACAAATGTCAAAAGTGATCTACCAGTTGACCGTTGTGAAATGTTTATTCATGCTGCAAGGTACGGGTATACATTTTGGTCCGTTCAAATATCAATAGGGTTCTAAAACCCTGTCCTGTCCCTGCACTAAAATTGCCATACGCTTAAGTTTAGGCAAAAAGCACATGTTTACTCAATTTTTAATTTTTTTTTTTCTATCTTTTTTAACGAGATTTTTAGCCCTGGGCTAGTTCATCTCGGGACCAACGGCTTTACTTCCCTTCCGAAGGAAGACGTCACTGAAAAAATTTTTAGTGACTATCTCGTTGATGGGATTCGATCCCAGGTCCTCGGCGTGAGAGGCGTGTGTTCTAATCACTACACCAAGTCCGTCCCCTTTTTTTAATGTTTTTTGTTGGTTTGAGTCCAAAAAACATTTTTTTATGTTTTTAAGATTTTGTCACACCCCTTGGCTTAAACTCAAATTTTGGGTATAATTTGTTTTCCGTGTCCCTTCCTAAATGTCAGATAGGAACAACTCCACTGTTAAAACTAAAACCCATGTGGTGTTTTTGTCGACTAAGCGAACGTCAAACATGATCAAAAGTGTCAAGGTTCATTTATAGATCCAATTTTTAAATTCAAGTTTAAACATGATATAGCCATTATTTGAGCGGGGAAAACTGCTAAAGTAGTTGCAGTAACAAGCTTTTTCGTGTTATTGAATAAAACAAGATTTCATTAAACAATTTAGGACCCAATTGACTGTAATACAACAGTTGCGACATTTTTTCTTAATTTTTCTGTGGAACTATTAGTTGTGCACCAGGTAGTTGCGCGCAGTGTTGTGTGAATTGAATGCTACCGTTAAGCGCAGATTTGCTGTTAGCAGGGAAAATAAGCGCGCTGTCCATGATAAGAGATTCACCCTTGCGCATAACTGATTGACAGTCACAGAAAAGAAAGAAACTAAAACATGTCTCAAGAAGCGCAATACCAGAGTCTATGAATGGAGAGTTGCGCGAAGAGTGAAACGAAATCTACCTATCGAACTATCAAACCGTCTACCTATCGAGCAGAGCAGCAAAACAGATAGGGGCTATTTTCGAAGACGAAGAAAAACAACCATTCAAAGAAGTCTCTTCGCGCAACTCTCCATTCATAGACTCTGCGCAATACCACGCATTAAAAAGTACTATGCATATGATTTTTGGCTGAGTGTATGGAAAATGCAATTTTGTTTCGTAACGCCACGCGTGGCAGGAGAGGGTTTAAGTCCGCTCCGACGATAACACCAACACCGGCGGATGACGTTTCTTCATTCAGTAAAATGTTTACGTATACCTCTGATTCTGTTAATTTTGGATATTCAAAATTTATAATTTAAAATTTAGTGTGGAAAAACCAGAAAAAGTTGTCCTGTATAAGTGCTGTCGTTTAGATGTGAATATTCGTTTGTTGTATGAAAAAGGAAAATGCACCGGAGCCAGCAAAACCTGAGTAAGATTGATCGAAGTCAGTGCATAATTTTCTGATGACTAATTCATTTTGTAAACATTGAACTGCAGATTATTACGGTGCAACGCAAATCAAAGAATTTGGACTGTTCCTGGAGGATTACGACGTTAGATTGCAGCGGCTCTCATCGACAAGCGGTGGCGATGATCCTCCAGTTCCCACGGTTTCAATCCAGCTGGATTCATCGAAGGAAAATCTGGGAAGCATCCAGCTGATCGACACCGACAATAAAATCCTGAACAAAATCCTCTACTCGTTCAGTGCCCTGTGCCATGAAGTGGACCGACTGAGGGAAGAATTCGAGCTCATCGTCCGGGAGTTTCTGTGCTTCGATGAAGCGCTGGACGACAATACGGAACAGCTGCGGGAGGACAGCACGATTGCCGTGGACCGATCCTCGCTGCTGGCCATTAGTGGCAAAATTGAACTGCTGGCCAGGATTAAGTGCTACTTTGAACGGATCGTGGAGGTGGCCGTGGTCATTGTGCTTCAGCTGGGGGCGCTGTTTGACCCGTCGAATAAGCTTGGACACTTCAATCACTCCAATTGGGAGATGGACGTAAGTTGAACGGGACTAATATGTACAATAGTCTGAATTGGACAATTTTGTAGGTAAAAGTCTGTTTTTGCTGTTCTGGTTGATTTTAAAAGCACGATGTTTTCAGAGAGCTGTTCGTAATTAAGTTTTACATATTCTTAGAAATAAGTATTAAAGGGTCCCTAGCCAACTGTTCCAGTTGGGAATACAGTCAACTGGTCCCAGTTGAGAAGTAACGCCAGAAAGAAAAAGAAGATGTTGTAGTCAATTTTCGCTGACTCGATATTCTGTATTTCGATATCGATTTAGAGAACCATAGTAAAAAATGGTTTTCATGACTTCCTCGATGGTCACTTGAACCGCAGTTGCACTGATCTTATGTTCTACAGCTCTATACCTCCAGAGCTCGATGGTCCCTTCAATATCGAGTCAGAGATAGTTGACTGTATATGAATTTTGAAACAAAATGTTTGTGTGAGGTCATTTGTGATTGCGCTCTTCAGCAAACTTGTACACGCAAAACAAAAAATGTGCGGCAAAAACTACCATTTTAGGGGGTTAAATTAAGCGCTCGCACCGGCAATTTTTAGCAGACCAGAAATGCGCTTGATTTTACCATGTCTGTTGTCGAAATCAGATTGTTGTAAATTATTTCTGTCAGATGTACCAGTAATGTGGTGGGATGTACCGTAAATATAGTAAATTGGTCTGAAATTGTCTATATGTTAACATAAAATACAACTTTAAATAATATTGAAATTGTTGCTTCTTGCTGAGATAGGTCAAATTAAAATTTACTGAGATGTTTTTCCTAAGGGCCGCTAGTCATACTAGAGATCTTTTGTCCATAAAATCTAAAAGAGATGAACCCAAATGTCCTATTATGATTTGAAGTAACCCATAGTTTAGTAGCTTTAAGTTAGACTGGAAATACAAAATTATACGGTTCAAATCCAGTGAGTGCTATGGATATTTCTCTGCCGTCATAAAGCTCGAAAAACAGCTCCCCATAAGACACCTCAACACATTTGGCTTGGTTTCACAAATATTTGAAATTGGAAATGTGTTAAACTTGCTACCCAATAATATAATGAGCCATTTTACGAAGCAGGTCAAATGACAGGAGACCTGCGATTTTTCAATCATCACCGTCAGTTTTCGCGATGATGATGGTTGATGACTGTACGCATTTCTAGCGTAGCTTTTCATCCAAGCAAAAACATAAATGGAGACAAATTATTAAAATATTTCTTATCACAAAAGTGCCTTTTTATGTGCAATATAGGTAACAAAGAGGTAGCTGATACAATAACTATGTGTAATGTTGCAGTAACGAACATTTTTGGATCTCTTTTCTGTCATTTTCTCCATGTCCCCGTTTGGTAAAATGAGGCTTTGTTAAAAATCACGCTGGATTTAATCCCAGGTCTCCTGTCAATTGACGCCGTTGCGGCGATCAGCTGTTCCGAAACGTCTCGTAAAATGGCTCATAGGTGAATGTTTTAAACCATTGAAGAATTCTCGCGTAACAATTCTAAAGGGCCAATGTTCAAATTGTAAACAAATCGGGTTTTGATATCATTCGATAGCATCTCCCAACACCCATAAACTATGCAAACAATGTCAACATAATCATAAAACTTACCGTTATAAACTCGGTTTTCAAAACGGCCAATAACCGCTTTTTTCCAAATCATTCATTGGTCCCCGCTCGAAAAGGCCAATGATTGGTTCTCGCTCCATCAAGAGGGCCTACAATCGATAAATTTCGCAAACTGTCATTGGCCTTAGCATGGTGAGAGGCCAATGACTCTCTCTTGCTCATTCATTGAAAACCGAAAACGCCTGGCCTAGGGCCAAGCGCGCTAGTAAAATTCTATTTTGGCCAATAAAAAAGGCCCTTAATTTGATGAAAATCGAAAATGGGCCAAGCATTTAAACTCATAATTTTTTCCACATTTTTGTCATTTTTCAGAATAAATTCGATTACTAGCGTGTAGTAATAGTAAATCGTCACTCAACTAGCAAGAAATCACATTGATTTATTTGAATACTGAAAAATAGGAATTGAAAATGAAATGTGGTGATTGGCGGGAAGAGCACACATGATAAAGACAAACCATCTTTGACTGCGTGTTAATTCCCATTATCAGTCATCGATCGATAGAACCGTTCGGTTGATTGCCGCCAGTGTAAGAGCACATTGAAGCCTCCTGTATTTTGCCTGTGTTGGTAGCAAAGCTCGAAGCTTTGAGCCAACCCTTTTCCAGTAGAGAAGCTAGGCAAAATACAGGACGCTTCGATGCTTACTGACTTTAAAATGGCTTGCTCAACTTTCACCACCTAATTAAATTTCAATCTTGTCGCTCCCTTGCGACGCCTATCCACCTATTCATTTCCATCATTTGCTTCTATTGACTCCCTTTAGCTTCGAGTCGCATGACCGCTAAAGCCATAAAACAATTAAAATTATAGTGATACATTTTTCGCATCGTTATGTTAAGTGGTAATTGAGATTTCCTTCTTCAAATGGATAAGGATTCATTTTGGCCTTAAGGATGCTTCATACGTGCCAAGATTTCAAACTAGGATTCAAAATAAGGATAGTTTTTCAGTTTATATTAACAGTTTTCTTATGTGTAAGCAATACTGTTGGAAAAGTCAGTACTAAACAATCCGCTGGTGCTGAGTTTATATGCAAAATTTGAGTATATGAATTGTGTTGTCTGCTTTAATGTGAACTATTGAACTCGATTTTAAAATCATACTGCATAACTAACGTAGTTTTTCAAACCGCTTATTTTCGGAAAACGTGCTTATTACAAGGTAAATAACCTACATTTAGGTATATTATTCTAAAAGAACAGAACGTGCTGATAATTCAAGAAACACTGTACTCAAAGCGTTAAGGCTAAGTAGCCCGTCATTCGTTTTGGCAACAATGATGACTTTTCAGCTTGCATTCAAAAGTGATGAAACTCAGCCTTGATAGTTTATATTGACTTGAAAAAGTATCACTGTACCCCCCAACATGCATAAATTATGCTGATACTTTTACAACTGTGTCAGTGCAAAACCAACTGATTTTTTTTTTATTCGAAATCGTGAAATGAATTAGCAACAATCATCAACGACGCGTACAAATTTCAATGACGGCCTACTTCGCCTTAAAAGCTATTAGAAATCATGGAACTTCTCCGAAAGAGGTTGCCAAACATTACGATATTAATATGTCTACTTCGATTAAAAGGAAGACGTTGATTGAAAAGTTCCAATATAAGAGAACTCACGGAAATCTCGAAAGGCCTTCACGGTACCTTGAATAAAAAAGTTTGACTCAAAATTGTATTCTTTATAAGAACCACCCTATCTAACTTATTTTCTAAGAAGATGCAAAAAACATTTGCTCACAACCTCTCTGAAGCCATCACACGTCTAAAATCAAAGGGGGTAAGAAAAAGATTTTTCCCACTAAATTATCAATTCGGACCATTCTGTTATGTTTAATTATAGGGCTGTATTAACAAAATCTTATTGCATTCTAGCTAATGTTCAATTACTTATCGGATTTGATGTATATGCCATTGCTGTTCGACTGCGTCCTCGGAAGTTCAATGTTCAAAACGTATTGGAAGTTTTACATGAAACAGATGCGAGCTCTGAAAATGAATCCACAGAAGCTGTCGAAACCCATCAAAATGGACCAAATCTACGATTTGAACAAAGCGATAGATGAAATTTCGGTGTGGCTTGATGAGAATGCCTATAAGGTAATTTTTTACCCAAAGCTTCGTTTACACATGCTTACAATCCTATTTATCTTTCATCCACAGCACATGTTGGAAGCCATGTTCAATGCCAAGCAGAAGTTGGTTCTCGAGTCGGCAAACGTTTTGTCGGATAAGTTTATGAAATATATCAGACAACGTTTAGTAGAGGTTGGCAGTTATAATGCCAATCTGTCTAGCATTGACGAGACTACCAACGTCGTTAAGCTCAATGCCATGATTAACTTGTATCATTACATATTCGTGAGCATTGACAACAAGGTGGTTAAAAGTTTGATGGATATCAATGATAAGGTAAGTCTTTAGAAAATGTACCTACAGTCACCGCCAGAATAAACTGCCCAGTTGCGTATAATCATCTAAATTGGCGAGAATCGTGTGTCAATACGGTAATTATTCCGTTAAAATGTGTGTACCTCATAGTTAACATCTAATGTTTGTGGTACAGAGCAAACAAGTTTTTATTTTTGAATACAATTTTGATTTTCGCAAAGAAGAAACAAATGTAACCGAAATAAAGTTCGACAAAAATTAAGTGCTCACTTTCGCTTAGCCTTATTTTATTCTTATATGTTCAATGTTTTTCGACATAAGGGTTTTTTTTTCTTCTTCTTCTTGGTATTACGTCCTCACTGGGACTAAGCTTTTTCAGCCTAGTGTTTAATGAGCACTTCCACAGTTATTAACTGAGAGCTTTCTTTTCCAAAGTCGCCATTTTCGCCTTCGTATATCGTGTGGCAGGTACGTGATACTCTATGCCTAGGGAAGCCAAGAAAATTTCCATTACGAAAAAAAATCCTGAATCGACCGGGAATCGAACACAGACACCTTCAGCATGGCTTTGTTTTGTAGCTGCTGACTTAAACCAACCGGCTAAGTAAGACCGGTATTGTTGAAATTTCATATGCCATTTTTTCA
Source organism: Aedes aegypti (assembly GCF_002204515.2). NCBI lineage: Eukaryota > Metazoa > Arthropoda > Insecta > Diptera > Culicidae > Aedes > Aedes aegypti. Next base: position 142,589,321 of record NC_035107.1, read on the forward strand.
ACATTAACTGTTGTGGAAGAACTTCCTAATTTCCAATTGAAGCATTATAATCTCATTTTTTATTTCCAAATATCTTAATTTTGGGGTACAACATTTATTTCTTTGTATATAATTTATATTTTCCCTAAAATGCTATTTAAAATTTTTGTTTCATATTTTTCTCTGGTTTTGACACCCGATTTTCTCCAATTTGCTTGTGGGTAGGTACTTTATTTTGACACTGACTGTAACTAATTCATATCCCTCGATCTCACAGTTTTGTGGCGTGCCGCTTATCGGGAAAGTGATGTGGATTCCGGACGACTTTTTCCGGAAATATGGCCACAAGTCGATTCGCGATTGCGATCGCAACGATTACCGCAAGGCACGTGAGGCTGCCCTTATCTACCGGAAGAAAAGCATGGTCAAGGAAATCCTCGTATATTGTATCCAGATAACGAGCTGGTTGGTTCGGACCACGGCTGCGTTCAAGACGACAAAATACGACACCACGTTGGACACTTTGCGGCAAAAGTGCGGCCTAATCTTCGAGGGTATTCACTACGCCCAGGAGATCAGCTTTCTGGTGCAATCGATAACGTCGCTGCATTTGCTGATGCACGAATCCATCAGCCAGCAAATGTTTCATGCGGTGGGAAAATTGCTAGAATATCTACAGGCCGTTCAGAACTTTTTCGATAGCAATCAGCAAGCCATCGCAGAAACGAACCAGTTCATCATTCAACATTTGCAGCATAAGATCTTCGTTATTGTGGCACATTCAAAGGTAAGAAATTTTGAAACATTATTGCTAAACTCAATACATTCAATTTAGGGAATCAGGTGTCAGATTCTGGAACTGTCAGATGGCTGGCTCCAGAAACATGTTCCTTCTACTTATTTTTCCAACGTATAGTCGAAACTTAAAGTTTGTGGGATCATCTGAATTAAATTCACATAAAAAAAAAATAAAACTTCAAATTACAGCTGAAAATATTATGATTTTGTGGTTAGAACTTTGCATAACTTTATCATTTTTCAAACAATTTTGAATGTTTCAGTATCATTCTCCTCAAATTCAATTTGTGAATAATTTGTAGAACGTCAAATTAGTCTAAAACTTAAACTAATATAAGTTAGAAGCAGTTAAATTTAGAAAGCCTGATTTGCTGCTGAACAATCGCTAAAGAATTTTCTCGCCGATTCCTTGCAGAAATTTTCTATAGCGACTTCCGTTTAAACCGAACTTTTTTTTTTAATTTTCTTTATTAGTATCATTCCAAACATTACATTCATTTTTTATATCTAGGTGTTCTGTGTTATTAGACAACACTATCATCCTAATTTGGTAAAACAAATTTAAGATTTTACTAACATCTTGTTAACAACATATTATATTTCATTAGCCGTAGCAGTTCAGATTTATTGCAGGTGAGTTGATTTCACCTGCTTATAAGAGAAAAAAACGTTTTGAATTTACTTAACCTAACTTAACCTAAATATATAACGCATTAATCGTGATAATAGAAGATTGTAACGATTTTTGCCTGAAATTATTAATTATTTTATTTGACATTTGTTCCAATGTTTCAACATTGGATATTCTATGTAACTCATTGGTACTATACCAGGGAGGAAGCTTCAGAATCATTTTCAAAATTTTATTTTGAATTCTTTGCTTCTCTCTTCCTGGTATTACAACAGCTAGTCTATATTGGTACAGCATACAACGTGGCTGGCCTGAAAATTTGTTTGAATATCAAAAGCTTGTTCTTAAGACAAAGTTTTGATTTTCATAAGCGGATAGCGACAATTCACATATTTGTTACATTTGGCTTGAATGCCTTCAGTGTGATTTTTGAAAGTTAAATTCTTATCTAGCATGAACCCTAGATACTTAACATCATCTGACCAATTTACTGAAACCCCTCTCATCGTGACAACATGTCTACTTGAAGGTTTCAAATAAAGAGCTTTTGGTTTATGTGGGAATATTATTAGTTGAGTTTTGGAAGCATTAGGAAAAATCTTCCATTTTTGCAAGTATGAAGAAAAAATATCCAAACTTTTTTGCAATCGACTACAGATGACACGCAGGCTTCGTCCTTTGGCGGCCTGTGTCAGCCGCAAACAAAGATTTTTGACATCCCTGAGGTAACACAGGTAAGTCAGATGTGAAAATATTGTATAATATTGGTCCCAAAATGCTGCCTTGAGGAACACCAGCTCTTACAGGAAGTCAAGTCTTTCAGATCTGGAGTTCTGATAATTAACCTGAAGTGTACGATTTGACAGATAACTTTGAATTATTCTAACAATGTATGTTGGAAAATTCAAGTTTTTTAATTTTACAATCAAACCTTCATGCCAAACACTGTCGAATGCTTTTTCTATGTCTAGAAGAGCAAGACCAGTAGAATAACCTTCAGATTTGTTGGAACGGATCAAATTTGTTACACGTAAAAGTTGATGAGTGGTCGAATGTCCATGGCGGAATCCGAACTGTTCATTGGCAAAAATTGAATTTTCGATGATGTGGGCCATCATTCTGTTCAAAATAACCTTTTCAAAAAGTTTGCTGATTGGACGATAGCTAGAAGCTTCTGCAGGATTTTTGTTTGGTTTTAAAATTGGAACAACCATAGTATTTTTCCATTAGTCAGGAACATATGCTAATTGAAACAAAGTATTATCCCAGATCATATTCCGTCGTCTGTCACCCGTAGTAAACGAGTTCGTGGGAAGTTATCAAGCCGGCTTCGTTGACGGCCGATCGACAACGGACCAGATCTTTACTGTACGGCAAATCCTCCAAAAATGTCGTGAATACCAGGTCCCAACGCATCATCTTTTCATCGATTTCAAGGCGGCATACGACAGTATCGACCGCGTAGAGCTATGGAAAATCATGGACGAGAACAGCTTTCCCGGGAAGCTCACGAGACTGATAAGAGCGACGATGGAAGGTGTGCAAAATTGTGTGAAGGTTTCAGGCGAACACTCCAGTTCGTTTGGATCCCACCGGGGACTACGACAAGGTGATGGACTTTCGTGCCTGTTGTTCAATATTGCGCTAGAAGGTGTTATACGGAGAGCCGGGCTTAACAGCCGGGGTACGATTTTTACGAGATCCAGTCAATTTGTTTGCTTCGCGGATGATATGGACATCGTCGGCCGAACATTTGAAAAGGTGGCAGACCTGTACACCCGCCTGAAACGCGAGGCAGCAAAAGTTGGACTGGTGGTGAATGCGGCCAAGACAAAATACATGCTAGCTGGTGGGGCCGAGCGCGACAGGGCTCGCCTAGGTAGCAGTGTTACGATAGACGGGGATACGTTCGAGGTGGTCGACGAGTTCGTCTACCTTGGATCCTTGCTGACGGCTGACAATAACGTTAGCCGTGAAATACGGAGGCGCATCATCAGTGGAAGTCGGGCCTACTATGGCCTCCAGAAGAAGCTGCGGTCAAAAAAGATTCACGCCCGCACCAAATGTACCATGTACAAAACGCTTATAAGGCCGGTAGTCCTCTACGGGCATGAAACGTGGACGATGCTCGAGGAGGACCTGCAAGCACTTGGAGTCTTCGAACGTCGGGTGCTTAGGACGATCTTCGGCGGTGTGCAGGAGAACGGTGTGTGGCGGCGAAGGATGTACCACGAGCTCGCCCAACTCTACGGCGAACCCAGTATCCAGAAGGTGGCCAAAGCTGGAAGGATACGATGGGCAGGGCATGTTGCAAGAATGCCGGACACCAACCCTGCAAAGATGGTATTCGCTTCGGATCCGGTTGGTACAAAGAGGCGTGGAGCGCAGCGAGCTAGGTGGGCGGATCAAGTGCGTATCGATTTGGCGAGCGTGGGGCAGAACCGAGGATGGAGAGATGCGGCCACGAACCGAGTATTGTGGCGTGAAATTGTTGATTCAGTTAAATGAATATGCTAATTGAAAACATTTGTTAAATATATCAACTAAAAATGATAAGCTACTTTCTGGAAGTTTCTTGATGAGGATGTAGAAAATTCTATCATCGCCTGGAGCTTTCATATTTTTGAATTTTATAATAATAGTTCACACTTCTTCCAACTTCGTCTCACAGGCATTTAAAATTGTGCGCACTTTCAAACTGCATAGCAAGTTTTTGAGCTTTTTCGCAATTAGTTAGTAATAATTTGTTTTCCTCTTTTAATGTCGGTATTGGCTTCTGAATTTTTTTTTTCAAAATTTTAGATAATTTCCAAAAGGGCTCACGGTGTCTGTTTCATGTAACTTTATAACAAAAAAAATCGGCATGTCTCAAATTTGGACCGATGAAAGACAAAACCTTCCTCTTTCATTTGCTGTTAAAATCAAAATACTCCTAATGCATTTTTTAAATTTTGTTGTTTGTAATATCATTTAACATGCACCGTGAATTAATAAATTTTGATGAGGTGAACTGCTGTAACGGATTTAGACAAAAATCTAGTGTCAATATCGTGTAGATTATATTCTAGACAACTCTACACCTAAAAATTTACATAAGTACGAGTTGCCTCTCCTTTGCTTCATGCATTGCTTTTACAACGAAGTATTTCAAACAACCTATTTTCAATTTTGGTTTGTAACTCAAGAGCAATATTCACCTTTCTGATATGGTTTAGAAACAAACGATCGAAAGACAAAAGGTCGAAAGGACAAAAAGTCGTAAAACAAAAGGTTGGAAGTGATTTGCATTAATGGGACATTTAATCATCTTTGAAATAAGATTTTTGACGTTTTATCTCCTCTTTATTCATCTTCGATCTGTTGCCCTTTCGATCTTATGTCATAGATTCCAAAATATTGACAAGTTCACTTGTCGATTTACGATTTTGCTAGCTTAATAACGAAATTATGTATGTTGTGTTCCAAACTTATAACAGCACCAACTCAAACGACTTTGATGATAGTCTTCCATCAAAAGACGTTTGAGTTGGAGCCATAATTGAATGGACCAATGCACGAGTTCATTATTTGACGTTTTAACGGAGCCGTGTTATTTATGTGACCATGGGCTCTACCCCATTTGGCATAATGCCATTTGGCATAATGTAGTTTGGCATAATGTAGTTTGGCATAACGCCAATTGGCATAATAACCATTTGGCATAACGGCCATTTGGCATAATTTGAAGAATACATTTCCACAAATTGTTTTTGGACTCGATAATTCCAATGTATGTTTCGTTGCGATCGCAATACCAATAACAGCCGCAAAGCAAAAGGTGGAGGCGTGTTAGTTGCGGTTAGATCTACATTCCAAGCTAGAGAGCTCGAGAATGAAGCTTGGAGGAGCTTAGAGCAGGTGTGGACGTCGATAAAGCTAGGTGATCGTACGTTATTTCTGTGCGCCTTGTACATTCCGCTTGATCGTGTACGCGATCGAGCCCTTGTCGAAACTCATTGTCAGTCAGTTCTTTCTGTTATTGAAATGGCTAATGCAACCGATGAACTCATCGTGATCGGCGACTTCAACCTACCTGGCATACATGCCAACGCCTCGTTTCTCCTGGATAATTACAGTTCGGCTACTCTCTCTAAAATCAACCACGTCACCAATCAAAATCAAAGCAGTTTAGACCTCTGCTTTGTGAGTGCTCAGGATACAGCCCCGTTTTTATGTGAAGCTCCTTCTACTCTAGTAAAAACAGCTCTTCATCATCCTCCTCTGCACTGCCCATAACTGCATATTTGTAACATTCGACAAAAGTAGGCATTGAGTAAATGGAACACCAAGTGTGCATTTTATGGCAGTATGGGAGGAAACTTAAATTTCTAAAAATTACCAGGAACTCAAAAGTGCTTATTTGAGGCTGATATTTTGTACAGAAAATAATTCTGATGGAAATGTCATTGCTATCACATTACGAGGCCAATTTGTAATCTCAATGTGACTGTTATGCGGTTATAATTCAAAATGTGACAAAACAACTTGGTATTTTTTTCGAATTTTCTAGATTGTTCTCAGTAAGTTCTCAGTAAGTTGATCGAAAGTATTTACCATTTGATGACTCTCCATGATATTAACTCCATTTTGTCAAAAATGTCGAATGTGACTGTTTTGCAGTTATGGGCAGTGTAGCTCTCCATCAAAACTACGCTGTTACATGACTTTAATATATCGCCCGCCGCAGTGTCATATGATTTTCGCAAAGCTGACCACCGTAACATCGCCAACTTGCTCTCCAGTTTCAATTGGGACGACATTCTCGGCAATTCTGATATCGATACAGCTGCACAGACTTTTTCTAACGTTTTGAATTACGTCATTGACCGACACGTCCCTAAAAAGTCGCATGATTCTCCATCTCGTTCCCCTTGGCAAACGAATGAACTGCGTCGTCTGAAATCGAGAAAAAGAGCAGCCCTTAGGAAGTACACGAAGCATCGAACAACATCTCTTCGTCGTAGCTATGTCCAAATCAATCACGAATATAAACGAGTGGCGAAGCGATGTTTTCTGCAGTATCAGCAAGGAATACAGAGAAAACTTAAAGCATGTCCTAAGCAATTTTGGAAATTCGTGAACGAACAACGTCGTGAAGCTGGCCTGCCTTCCTCCTTCTTCTTCTTCTTCTTCTTCTGGGTTTGCTGATGGGACCGGTGACTGTAGACCATATGCCCAGTGGGTTTTTCGTTGCTTTATGTTTTTGATGCCAGCGCAGTCGGGCACCAAGTACTTGGGCACAAACTCAAGCACTCGAGGAGTAGTTTGTTTACAAGTCCAATTTCACTTTTCTCAGAAAGTGCACCACGTCTCGAAAAGTATTCACGTTGTTTGATTTGAAAAGATCCACAAGTGTCCAATATTTGCCATCGAAGTCGTACTCCGAACGGGTTATAGCGTACTTGTTACAGTGTAGAATTACATGGTCTGCCGTGTCTTCTGTTAGGCAAACATCGCAATCCGGGTCATCTACGATTTTCATCTTGGCTAACCAGTTGTTTGCGAAGCTGTGTCCGGCCATCAGACGATTCAGGCTTCGCACCTCTTTATGGCTCAGCTGCTTATTTTTGTACCAAGGCTCATCGCTGTAATTCGGCTGTATAGAGAAAAAATGCTTTCCCTTCTCTTCTGCGTAGGTAGTGTACCAGTCGTTTGTACTACTTGTTCGTATCTGGTTGAAGATTTGGAGTGCATCGCTAACTAATATTCCGTTTTCTAGGATTTGATCCGATTGTATGCCGGCCCTTGCCAACTCATCTGCTACTTCGTTGCCTTTAATTGCTATGTGGCTTGGAATCCACTGGATGGTGACATTCATTGCTGTTGCTCGTTCGATTATCTCTTGGATCACAGTGTTCTTCCTTGCTTCCGTCAGCTGATATTCAACTAACTGACATGATGATAAGGAATCTGTGAACAGTACTGCTCCCATGATGCCACTATCGTGAAGGTGCCTCAACGCCACTAGGATGGCATATAATTCGGCAGTCATTATGCAGGTCTCCTTATTTAGCTTCAGGCTGATTCTTCTATTTGTAGATTCACAGAAGACTCCTATACCACAGGAGTTACCAACCTTCGATGCATCTGTGTAGATGTAGGGCCGGTGTTTGTATTTGGTGTTTTGCAGGAACAGGAAAGTTTGTTTGAGGACTCGGGGATTGCAGTTCTTTTTTGCTGGTGCTCCTTCCATTAACACAGTTTGAATGTCAAGCGGTTTATGTTGGTACACCGTGACATTCTGAATGATTGCATCGAAAATTTGCAGGTGTTTCAGGTATGTTCGCTCCATTAGTGTAAGCATGTCTTCTGGGATATCTTGCCCTCTGAGTTGTAGCAGCTGTTCCGCGACTACGCTGCCGTTTTGAAAGTGTTTCGATATTTCTTTGCAGGTCACTTGTTCCAATCGTAGATCTAACGGACTTTCTCCTGCCAAAGCTGACAGAGTATTCCTTGGGGTGGTCTTTGAACATCCGGTGATTTTTCGCCAACATTGATTGATGATCACCTGCAGCTTTTCTTTATTGGTTTTACTAGCACTGCCATACGCTGTGCATCCGTATTCGAGGACACTTCGTATGAGAGCCTTGTATAACATACGCATGGTTTCTGGGTGTCCACCATGTTTTATCTTAGAGATGACCTTCAGCATGTTTATACGATCCTGTATTTTATGACAGAGTTCTCGTATGTGTGTTCCGAAGTTGGTTGACCGGTCTAGGTATATTCCCAAGTGTTTATAGCTGATTACTGTTTCGATAGGTTTCCCTCCGATCTTCAATCCTAGGTCCACCTTACATGCTTTGAAAAGCATAGACTTGGTTTTCTCAGGATTTATTACCAGATTTAAATCCCGAGCTTTTTCCTCAAATTTGTCGACCTCTTCTTGAGCAGTTTTTTTGACATTCTCGAGATTGCTTCCAGAGACAACAAGGGTGAAGTCATCTGCATACTGCACCAGTATTACTTTTTCGTTCGTTGTGTCGTGCAATTCCGCTGTATACAGATTGAACAGGGTGGGTGAGAGCACATCACCCTGTGGCAATCCATTACTGATGGTTCTCGTGATTTCTTCTTCACCGCTCCTGATAGTGACTGTTCGATTTCGTAGAAACGCCGTTATCCAACAAATGTACTCCTGAGGTATCCTCAAACCTCCCATGATTTGCTCTAGTTTATCTGTGCGGACTGCATTAAACGCGTTGCTCAGATCGAGGAAGACTCCAATAGTGGTTAATCCGTTTCGCCTGTTTGACTGGATGAGGTTCAGAAGATACGAAGTACATGTTGTGGTCGATTGTCCTTTACGAAAGCCGAAGGACAATTTGGGCAACAATCCTTGGCTATCGATATACTGGTTCAATTCTTCTAGTACAGCTGAGTTAACAGTTTTGGTCAAAGTAGGCAATAATGATATTGGTCTATTGCCAGCAGGAGTTGTGTTATCTTTACCAGGTTTTGGTACTGCTATTATGCGGATCTCTTTTAGGTGTTGTGGTAGACTACTTTGTCTCCAATAGTTGTTCAGATCAATCAGGATAAGCTGTGATACCCGAGGTTTCAGGGATTTGAGCATATCATATGTGATTCGATCGCTTCCCGGGGCCGATGACCTTTTTCGGCGGAGTATGTTGTCCCATTTATTTTGGTCGATTATGTCGTAGTCGGCTACTTGCGTATAACTAGTTTCTGCATTCTGGTGGATATCGTTTGGCCCTAAATGGAGGTCCATGAATTCCTTCGCTAGTTCGGGGCTGTCCTGAATTATGTTGTTGCGTAAACCTGTTTTCCTTCCAGTTAGGCGTCGTATTTTTGTCCATAGTTCACTTGAACTCGTCTGTGGATCTACTTCCTCTGCAAATTTGTTCAAGCTTTCTTTGATGTACTGTTTCTTCTTTCTTTTAAAGATGGCCGAACATCGTTTCAGTTCAATTAGATTCTCCATTGTACTGTCTTTATTGAATGTGGCCAAGGCGTTTTGTTTGCCTTTCCAGGCCGACTCCACGTCGTCACTCCACCAATATTTGGGTTCGAATCTATTGACTATTCTATTCTTTTTCATTATTAGTCCTACCTCCCGGTTGAGATCACTTATACTGCATACCGTATTCGTAGTGATCTTAGCTAGGTCAGTTTCGATCCTTTTCTGATTGTAGATGTATTGATTCTTGACTGTTTGTCCGGATTTGTACCTTATCTCGATTAACAAATGGTGGCTTCCTATTGCTTCCTCCGAAACGGTCAAGGAGCAATCTAGCACAAGGTTGCTAGAAGCTAGCGTAAGATCAATGGCGGTAGCTTTTTTGTTCAGCTGTTGCGGTCGAAATGTAGGACTTCCATCATTTAATAGAATCAAATCGGATGAGTTGATCTCTTGTAGTAACGCCGCTCCTTTAGGCGACGATTTATCATTTCCCCATAGTGTATGGTGGGTATTGAGGTCCCCACCAAATATAACGTTAGGATATTTCGCTAACTCTACTAGAATTCGGTTGATGTCTTGTTGAAAATCCTGCGTAGATGTCGAGGGAGCAGAATATACCGCTACCAGTACTAATTTTAGTTTGGGTATATAGATGGCCACGCACTGACTTCCATCACTGGTTGCCGGCATGGATACTGTCTGGAATCCATAGTCTTTATGCAGGTATATGGCTGCTCCGCCATAGCCGTCATGCCTGGATTTAATTATTTTGTTGTATCCGCTGATATTATACTTTTTGGAGTTTTCGAGATCTTCATTCGTCCATGTCTCTGACATTAGGGCCGCTGTATATGACCCTTTCACAAGTGTTCTTTGTAATTCTTCTCTATGTTTCGAAACACTTTGGATATTGCATTGTAATATTTTTATTTCTTTTTTATTATCCATTTTTGGTTTTATTATGGTTGTTGCGTTCAATTTTTATGTATTACGTCAAAACTTAGATATCTCTTACTCGTTTCGATGAGGTTCTCTCTTGCTTGTCCTTGCAGGGTCCGGTCTGCAATAATTGCGCTGTAGTAGTGCTGTAGTGCTTCTTGAATAGCATAGTTGACCGTCGTTTGCGACATTGTAGCTTGTTGGCTTCGTGCATCTTGGATTTTCCTTTGCCATTGTTCCTGCTCATTCACTTTGTGGGGGTTATTTAAGGCTGCTCCGGCAATCACATTCGAAGGTGTTTTCCTGATTCGCTTCCTTTCTTCTTCCTCGGAATCCGATTTAGTTGCTTCGGGTTTCTTCTTACGAGCATCTCGAACAGGTCTTTTCGGGAACTTGAAGGCTTCTTTTTTCAGCTGTGATGCGTAGTCTTGACCTCTGAACTCATCAGGCTTCGGTTCATCAACGAACTCAGCGAGCGCGTTAAAGCTGTTTGAGGTGACAATTGGGAAAAGTTCTTTGGCCTCGAAGAAAGTGAGTGCTTTTCTCGCCATTACCGCCTTAATGTTGTTCTGGCGTTGACGCTCTGGGCAGTTATCATCTGTAGTGCTGTGATTTTTCTTGCAATACACACATCGATGTGGTTTCGAGCAGTCCTTGTACTCCTCGTCCGAATCGTGCCGCTCTCCACAGCCGTGACAGCGCCGAGAACTGCGGCAGTTTACAGTCTTGTGGTTGTAGCGCAAACAGTTGAGGCAGAGATGTGCTTTACTGTAGAATGGTTCAACTTTGATGGAGCAACTGTAAAGCTTAACCAGTTCGGGCAGCTTGTTTGCCCTGAAGGTGACGCTTACTCGAGTTGAGGGGATTTTGGCGTTGTTGACAAAGCGATGAAAACGATAGACGTCCATTACCGGAACTAGGCAGTGCAAGTCTTGCATGATTTCCTCGTTGGATAGGTCAGTAGGTATTCCGGCTACTACGCCTGTTACCGAGACCAGATGTTTTGCTATGTAGGCTTTGTATCCGTAGCTGTCTACTACGCTATTTTGGACCAGTCTGTTGGCCGCTGAAAAGGAGCTGACATATACTAATACCTTCTTCTTTCCTGCATTTTTGATTTCTGTAACGTTGTTCGTAACTCCGAAGATTTTACGAAGCATTCTTCCGACTGAGATTTTGTTGATGGTCTTCTGATGGTCCGAGTCCTTTAGTTCCACGTAAACGCGAAACGGTCCGTCATCTTTGTCGGTGTAGAGATAGTCCTGTTTTGCTTTATCGTTTCGTTGTCCGTTTGGGGGTGGCCCGTTGTTCGTTGCATTTAGAGTTGATGTTTTCGGGATTGTGCCGGTTGTTGTTGGTGTCTGTAACGGTGGCGGTATTGGTGGGGTTTTGTGTATGTCATCCGTCTCCATGATGGCTCCTCTTTTCCTTCATTCCAAGATGGCGGCAGACGGCGCGAGAAATTTCACTTAAAACCACTTTTACAAGTAGCTACACTTTTGTCTGTATCTCGTAATGATAGAGAACAACTGTTTTCAACAATTAGGCAACTTGACTGCTATAGACTGTGAATTTTCACTGCGAAACACTGAATTTAACCAGGAGCGATAACCAAACTTGACTTATCTGTCCAATATGGCGCACTTGAATGCCTGCCTTCCTCCATGATGCTCAATGGCAACGTAGCTTCCACCCCGAATGAAATTTGTCAACATTTTGCACGAAAATTTGCTAGCGTCTTTACCGAAGATAGATTGACTGAGGACGATATTCAGCTCGCCGCCAATAGTGTTCCTCTTCTCAGTGAAATCATGGACGCTATTGATATTGACAGAAACGTGATTGCTAGAGCATGCTCAAAGTTAAAAAAATCCTTCAATCCTGGGCCCGATGGTATGAGCCTATGCATGCTATAAAACGTTTGACTTTTACTGTGCGCCCTGTTTTCAAGTTGCCCGTGAGAGAGAGCGAGACAGCACCAACACACGGCGCACAGTAAAAGTCATGAGAACAAAAGAATTTATGGCACGTACAGAGGCTCATTCCTTCAGCGTTCCTTAAAGAGCATTTAGACAGTTTGCTGACTCCACTGCTCCTTGTTTTTCAGCTGTCAGTGACCGTCGGTATCTTCCCGTCATGTTGGAAGCTTGCGTATATGTTTCCTGTTCACAAAAAAGGGAATAAGCGGAACTGCAACAATTATCGCGGGATTACCTCATTAAGTGCTATCGCCAAACTGTTCGAGCTGATTATCATGGAGCCCCTGTTTTCGCACTGTAAGCCGTACATTAGTACCGATCAGCATGGTTTCTTGGCTGGCCGATCCACGGCTACTAACCTTTTATGCCTAATATCGTATATCACGAACAGCATGTCTGAACGTGCGCAAACAGACGTCATTTATACGGATTTGACAGCTGCTTTCGACAAATTAAATCACCCCATATCCATTGCAAAGCTAGATAGGCTGAGAATCAACGGCAGCCTTTTACAATGGCTTCAATCGTACCTGACCGGTCGTCATCTGTTCGTCGATTTGGGAGACTGCCAGTCACCTACTTTTGCTGTCTCATCTGGAATCCCTCAGGGAAGTCACCTGGGGCCTCTGTTATTCCTGATTTACTTCAACGATGTCAACCTGGTGATCAAAGGACCACGGCTTTCTTACGCAGATGACCTGAAGCTCTTTCTTCGAATCCACTCAACTGATGACTGCAGATTTCTTCACCTTCAGCTGAACGCTTTTGCTGATTGGTGCCATTTAAACCAGATGGATGTTTACCCTTTAAAATGATCGGTGATATCGTTCTCACGCAAAAAAGAGACAATTGTCTATAATTATGCCTTATTTGGTCAAGACATAGAGCGTGTTAACCAAATTAAGGACCTGGGAGTTATCTTGGATTTCCAACTCTCCTTTAAGCAGCACATCTCGTTCGTCGTTGACAAAGCTTCCAAAATTCTAGGACTTATCTTTAGAATTTCTAAACATTTCTCAGATATCTACTGTCTTAAATCGCTCTACTGCTCCCTGTCTCGTTCCGTCTTAGAGTACTGCTCGGTAGTTTGGACGCCTCACTACAACAATGGAGTTGAAAGAGTTGAATCCGTTCAAAGGAGATTTTTGAGATTTGCACTACGAAGACTTCCGTGGTCGAATCCCTATCGGCTGCCGAGCTATGAAAGCCGTTGTCAACTTATTCGCCTGGAACCCCTGTCCGTCCGCCGAGATACAGCTAGAGTTTTGTTTATTGCCGATATTCTGCAAGGACACATAGATTGCCCTACCCTGTTGAAGCAAGTCAACATAAATGTGCAGCCCCGAGCCCTTCGGAATAACGTGACGCTGAGATTACCTATTCAACGAACTAATTATAGCATGTTTGGCGCTATTTACGGTCTGCAGAGGCTTTTCAATAGAGTTGCGGCTCTCTTTGATTTCAACTTGTCTCGCCAACTACTTCGACGAAGATTCAGTTCGTTTTTTGATAGATCGTAAGAATGACAATTTTTAATATGTTTAGTTTTAAGATGACATCATTGGGGCTTTGAAGCCTGTTGGTGGTACAAGTAAATAAATAAATAAATAAATAAATAAATAAAAAGGTAAATAAATAAAGGTATGTCATCTTTGACTCTTGACAATATAATTGAATCTCTTCCGAGTTCCGACCGGCGCCTTCCAAATCACACTTATAGTTGTGAGTACTTATTCGCTTTAGCTCGCTTTAATCAATCTTATGAAGCTCTCTGAACGTCTGTCTTCACTTATTTGTGATGATGCTGTTGCTCGATTTCTCACCGTGGCTTGGGTGCCACGATTTTGTCGTAGTTGGAAACACAGTCACATAAAACCATTTTTCTTAGCCACAAAATTATATTGAAATTTATTTATGTTTATTTATGAGGGCGCAGAAATTACATATGAAGAACATTCAATGTTCTAAAGAAGGAAAGTATCAAGAGAGTTGCATCAAATGCTGCCACAAACAGTTGATACACTGTTAATAATTCAGTATGGTAGTTTGCCTATTGTTGAACAGTACGTGTATTCCTAATTAGATGTTCTACAATTATCGAGCATTTCGGGCATTCAGAAATTGACAAATTTTCCTGTTATAAATTATATTTTTTTTTCTAAAATAAGCTTTTTAGTTTGCAGAGTAACGAATCATAGGCACATCGTGTTGATTTGATACTGTGTTGATTTAAATTGCCCGGACTCTTGGAATCCCAGACACCGGGCTTAATTCACGCAAAACTATTTTTTCGGTTACTTTCATGCATGGAGATTGTAGAAGACATCGTAATTATAGACTTTAGACTAAAAAGTCTTCTTCATAATTTTTTGCTGGTCAATTAGCATCTGGGTTCATTCTACAAGTGGCGTGAGGTGAGATTTGGCGGTCTCGTATAGCGAGGTGGCAATTCTCGACTTGACTGAAGTGATTCTCCAATTAATTTACACGGCGAGTCACTCGCTATACGAGACCGACAATTATCACCTCATACCACTCGTAGAATAAACCCAATTGTTTGGCGTCAGTTGTTTGTTTAACGTCGGCTGGGTCTAGGATAGAAACCTTTAAATCTCGACAACCCACACACCTGGGACCCTACATATCGAACCCATCATGGACCAACGGTTTACTTCCCTTCCAAAGGAAGACGGGATCAGGAATTTGTGTCTTAGAAAATCCCGACTGCGTCGACGGGCATAGATACCCAACCGACTGGGATGAGAGCAATCACGCTCACCACTACACCACCGACTCTGCTACGAAAAAAGTCGGATGGAAGTCTCAAAAACACCGTGAAATAGGCCACTCTCCGGCTTTCGAAGTGTCCAGCAATTCAAAGCAGCATGGTATAAAAATTAAGATTCGCTAAACTGCAAACTCAAAAGAACAGCTCATATTTGAAAAAAGGTGAAATTTACTAATCTAAATTTATTACTATGCTTCAATGCGTATTTTAATTTCTGGAATATTGGAACGGTTCATGGACAAGAGGTCGAAAGACAAAACGTCGAAAGGTCAATAGGTCGAAAACGATTTGCTTGGTGGGAAATTTTTACTTCTTTGAAAAATGATTTTCGACCTCCTGTCCTTTCGACCTTTTGTCTTCCGACCTTTTGTCATAGATTCTTCTCGTATAGATTTATAACATATATGTTAATATCAAAGTATACCAATTACGAACACGGGCGCACATGGAAATTCATAGCTTATGGGATTCAAGCCCATCCTTTCATTTGATCAAATTATACGCAACGAACCGGTTCGGTGTTTGTGTTTTACCTCACTCAAAGCTTGCTTATGGTGCTGTATATATTAAATAAGTTATCCCATATGGTTAGATCTTCACCTACACGATACCTCTTCAGCGATATGCTCAACATCAAATGTGACTTTACGTTGCTAATGCTTTTGTCATAAGCCTCAAATGCATAATTTGAAAAAAATTTCAATGCGAGAATAATTCGATTTGGAATATCCCTGCAATCTACTTTTCAAAAAAGTTCTCTCTTAAAGTGATTCCTTGTACTTCACATTAATTTCTTTGGATTAAAAAGCATGGTCAATATTTTTCCTTTAACTTTACTCGTCTTAGACAAACAATTCAAGTATTAAAATGAACGCTTTGCAATGTGAAAGAAAAATATTTTTTTTTTTGAATTATGCCAAATGACCGTTATGCCAAATGGCTATTATGCCAAATGGCCATTATGCCAAATGACATTATGCCAAATGGGGTAGAGCCTTCAAAATCATGAAGTTTCAGCCGTCGCATGCTTAGTTTTGGAGCTGAAACTTAGTAGTCCCATATTACGGGGTTTCCGGTGGTCATTTCAGTGCTCCAAAAGGAACAATAGGAATAACCATCCATTCATTTTTCTAGCAAAATACATCCAACCATAATAAATCGTTATGAGTTGGACACAATTCATTTGGTTTTGGGGCATAAATTCGAGTAATTTCATCGAATTGTCCAGATTTGCCACCTTTCGAGACTCTAAGAACCGGTTTCGCATGAACCATACTGGACCGAAATTTTCAAGGAATGTGCGCCGGTAATTGATTCCATATTACAGAGAAATTTTATGCCAAAATGTCCATCAACCGAATAATACCGATATGAATTACATATACAAAACTGCGATGGAAACTTTCTTTTCGGATGTTCCGGGTTTCCGGAACCGGGTATGAATAAATAAATGATTTGAGAATCTTTATTCATAATCCACGTGAAAACCTATTCAACAATATGAGGACGGTTCAGATTACTTCTTTAGTTACGAAACTTCAGGTCGTCAAAGTAAGGGTCTCTAAAGAGACTTTTTTCAGATGTATAAGGTTTCCGGTGGCCAAAGTGACCCAATTCCGGATCTCCTGAAGGGTTCCTAAAACTAGACATGTGTACCTTTCATATAAGCTCAACAGAACAAAATTCTGTCAACACTGATTTTTTCGAGCTGTTTAAATTTCCAGGTCGAAAACGACCCTAAGTCACAGTTTGTACCTTTTTTATGAAAGTTCCCGTAAAAAAACATTGAAAAAAAAAACATATTGCTCTAGACCCCCCGACCGATTATTTTCGTCTTGGTTGCAAATGAAAGGGGACAATTATGGCTTTCTTGTATCAAAATTTCAGACATGCCTAATTTTTGTTTTGAAATTGCTCTACGAAACACACTGTGGGCTTAGAGCCAGGGTTCAATTGAGATATCTTATTTTCAAATTTTTTGTTTCTTAATTGTGCAAAATGTTTCTTGATTTCTTTCTGCAAATCCTGCCATATAATTTTCATAGCAGGATCGCGAGTGCGTTGAAATTGCCTTCTCCTCACGTGTTTAAGGCGGATCAAGAGTTTAAGATCATTGTCTATAATCACATTTTAAAATTTCAATGCTTCTGGCTTCAACAATGGAATTTGTTAAAGTTTCAAGAGCATTGTCAATATCAAATTTTGTTTGTAAAGAAATGTTAACATCAAGATTAGAGTCAATATATCGTCCCCTTAATGCTACAACTAGATAACTCGAAAATAAAAATTTTGGGATGTGCCACTTTGAAAATATGACCGTTTTACAAGGTGACGGTTAATCGCAGAGGATATGGTTGAAAAATAAACTTTAACTTGTGTATTTTGAATCACACGTTTATGAGCTGTAGGTATTTTACAGATCTAATTAATAAAAATGTTTTGGCATATTGAAGTCAAAAATTTCAAATTTTGAGTTATCTAGTTGTAGCATCAAGGGGACGATATGTTTCATATATATTCCAGCCGGCTCGAAAATTATTGAAAGTGGAGCTGATAGGATTGAGAATCGCTTCATGGGATATTTGAAACGTAACAGGGACGTGATCAGAATCAAAATCAGCATGAGTAATCAGTTGGCTACAAAGATGACTAGAGTCGGTTAAGACCAAATCAATTGTAGAAGGATTTATAGAAGAGGAAAAACATGTGGGGTTATCAGGGTATTGAATTGATAAATATCCTGAAGAGCACTCATCAAATAAAACTCGGCCGTTGGAATTACTTTGAGAATTATTCCATGACCGATGTTTGGCATTAAAGTTATTAATGACTATTTTGACTTATTGCGAGTCTATTTTCGCAGGTCTGTTTATAGCCAATTAAATTGCTGTCCAGAGCATTGAAAAAGCAAATAGACAGCTATGAAAGTGTATTTACCAAGCTGTGTTTCAACAGAAACACCTAAAGTTTCAAAAACTTTAGTTTCAAATGACGAAAACAGTTGATATTTTATACGCCTATGAATGATGATTGCAACTCCCCCACATGCCCCATCAAGTCGATCATTTGAACTGACAGTTCTTTTCAACTGCGTACTGCGATCAGAAAAAAAGCGCTTCCTTGATCGATTCCTTGCAGGAATTTCCCATGCATCAAGATAGGCCAAGAAATTACTTGTCAGCAGCGAATCAGGCTTTACTCTCAAAACTACTTTTACTTAAAAAACAAAATAGAGGTTTTGATTGAAAATTTTGAACCTGACTACCAATAAACAATCATTAAAAGCAATTACATATATGAGAATTAGTTGAAGAAGTTCAGTGTTTGGGATAGAATAAAATTTTTTGATTACACTCGAAAATGGTTTTACAGAAAAAAAACTAAGAAAATCTCTACAACTATCTGCTTTAAATAAAAAAAATTGAAGAGACATGTATGTTCTGCCGTGATTCGCAAGTCAGTCCCATCTGCATTTTCGTCAAAATTGAGTTGAGTTCAGTTTTTAATATATCTTCCAATGCTCTTTCAGCTGCACTAATAAGATAACAAGATTTGTTCGGAAAAAGTTGGGAAAAAAGCAAGTCAAATTGTCCCGTAATGAAAAGTAACCGCATATCAGTCCCACTACAGATTTTCGCACCGTGTAGCACAAAAATGAACCGTGTTTTGATCATTTTTATATTTTTCTCGGAAAGATATCGTAGTAAGACGTAAATTGTGAAAGTTTCATTAAGATTCGAATATGTTCCAATCCTCTGGAATATTTTGAATATTCGTATGGAAAACGATTTTGGAAACTTCACAGCCCATTTTCCCAATGCCCAATTTCGTCAGATGGGACTAACTTGCGATTCACGGCAGAACATACCAGAGAATTTGATTATACAAATTCTCTGGAACATACATGTGTTATTCTTTTTATTATTCACGATTATTCGAATCTGATAAACTTGAAGTAGTAACCATTTCGGTAAGGTTTAACCGATTTAACACAATTCTTATGCAGTTTCAGTTAACGAAAAAAAAGTATTGGTTTAATTGCTCTAGGGGAAATTTGAACACCTGTAGAAATAGTTTCTTAGAATTGTACAAAACTTGAGGATATGGACATGAAATACGTGAAAGAGTTTTGAATATCGGCTGAGTCATCGCTGAGATATAGCCGCTAATCCACATAGATGTTTTTGATCGCAGGGCTCCTAGTAGCTTAGCTTAGCTTAGCTTAGACTGACTACACATATCAATGGTTGCTATTCCGTGATTGACCGAAGTCAGTGAAAATGCACAAAGAATCAACTAGAAGTTCGGCTGGGATTGGCCATAATCTTCTTCAGTGTGCACAATTCAGTGCCTCTATTTATACAGGGTCAATAACGGCGCCGGCCACGTCCTTGCAGTCAGGTGGGATTGGGGGAAGGAATGTTAGTGTGTAACCTTTGCTTTTTGGAGACCGTGTTTGCCTCTGCATCTCCACAAAGGTTACTGGGAGGGATGTTTGTTAATGGGGAGGATCGTTGGGTCATAGGATTCACTTTGATAAGCGATTAGACCATGATAAACAATGATTTGTGAGATATATACATGCTTATACGTAAATATAATATTTTCATTTGATATGAACAATTTCTATGTAGAGGAAAATTATGCCGACACTTGAGGTGACGAACCATTCAAAGTTTGTTGAACAAATACCTAAATGTAACATTCCTACAGCTGTCAGGACGAAAGCATTTGTTATTATATTTTACTCATTTGAAAAGAAACAAAAAACTCGATTGGTTGGGACATCATAGAACACTCTTATGCCGACACTTACAGTGGCGAACCATCCAAAGTTTGTTGAATAAAGTGAACCTTTCGCAAGTCTACACTTGTAGTGTCGAACCATTCAAAGTTTTTTTTAATTACAAAAATAAAGGTATATAAGAGGTGTTCTGAAAAAAAAAAATGTTAAACATAAATAAATCATGAATCAGAGTTTGTGTCGACACTCACAGTGACGAACCATCCATAGTTTGTTGAAAAATCATATTTACATCCCACCATTGTAACGATTGAATGTGCAGTCATACATATTTTATAGATTAGAAATAGTAGCATGAAACGAGCTCACCAATTGATCCGTTATTCTTGACTGGGCAGCCACAATCCACTTTCGGCTTCACTCGTTTGCTCGGCTATAAAAAAGCACTCAGGAAAAAAAAAATAAGCGCGCGACCCAAAAAGAATTAAAAAAAAAAAACTGTTCGGGCTTTCTTGACGCACTGCCCAGGAGCAAGCGTCAAGGTCGAAGGATCAAACAGAACTAACCGATCGCGGCACTTTTTCAGTTACTCCAACCGAACTCACCGATCACGCCACTTTTTCACGTACTAGACCAACGCGCGACATGTTTGATCCTGCCCTCGTCGCTCGCCACGGAAAAAGCAAGTGTCAAGGTCGAAAGATCAAACAGAACTCGTTTTTGATCGCAGGGCTCCTAGTGTTAAAAAAATGGCATTGTCTTCCGAATGACTTTCGCTCTACTCAAGTGTCTTCCAATGGAAGGTAACATGTCTTCTCAACAGCTATTCCTGATTCACGTTGTTCGTCATATGAAACAAATTGTTACTCTAAACTTTTTCTTAAAAACGTGAACCTAAAAAAACTGCTCACATCAGTTTTTTTTTATAAAAACTGTTTGCTAATCAAAAGTCACCTATAATATCCAATATTTGACTGTTAGTTTTCATCTATCCTAATAATTGTTATTATAATAAATATAGTTCGTTTATAATTTACGTCTTGCAAAATCTGGCCATTTTCAAATTCACCTTATGTTCTGTCGTTACAGAAAAAGTTAATAACCGATGCTAAACAAGCCAAGCTAAAAAAGAGCGAAATTTTCATCGATAAACTGTCGGCCTTCCACGTCATAGAACGCTGTATGAGTGGACCGGCGAATCGCACCCGTTTGACCATCGCACGTTTGGCCATTTCCATAAGTGATCCGCGTCAAACTCTCTCTCCCGAGAGCTACGAAAAAATCCGCATACTTTTGGATCAACTGGACATTCTGGCCAATCTGCAAACTAAGCTTCGAAACCTCAGCGATACACAATTTCTGTACTGGCACCAAACGTTCTTTTCGCTGTACGTTTCCGATTTCTACGACCATAATACAGCTCAGAACAACTTGAAATATTTGTTGCAATCAGCTGCTACCTGTTGCGAATCTGTAAGCCAAGTTGCCTCCGATAATACCACGCAAAATGCCATAGCTGTTTTATCGAAAAACCATCGGAAATCATTTCAAGATAAATTGCTACATCAAATAAGCAATCACATTGAAACGTACATCCGGCTAGACTACTATGGGAAAACGTACCAGATTGAACCGTACAATCCTTTCACCGATACCACAATGGCACTGAGTAACATCTACTCTCTGGTGAGGATGGAACCCATCCTTGTCGGAGGTCAGTACCTAAGCGTGAAGGAACACGTTGAACGATATCTGAGCAACACGTACTACACGTTGGCGTCGATTTCGCAACATGATTGGAAGATCTACAAGGAAATGCGATGTCACGCGGCCTGTTTCCAGATTGAAACCATCGAGGATCAGCTACCTAAGCAAACGTTAGAGCAGGGGCTGGATGTGCTGGAGATTATGCACAACATCGAACATTTTGTAAGCCACTACGTGTACAATTTGAACTTCCAGATATTCATCGAACAGTCGAGCACCAACCACTTCCTGAACACGGTCAACATTGGACACATTGCGAATTCGCTGCGGCGCCACGGCAACGGCATCATTAACACTACGGTAAGTGCACATAAGAATTTCTGAAATTTTATTATCAAAACAACATGTTCTGCATCTAAAAAAAAGTATTTAATGTCTTTTTGCAGATCCTAACATATAAAATTATTTGCAGGACAATATTTTGTGTTCATCTTTCAAGGTCGGATTTTTACGATTTTTTAAAGTTTCAGTTAATTCATCAGAAGAGCTTAGAGCAAGGATTTGATTGAAAAATTTTATTTTCAAAATGTTTGGTTCTCATTTCAGAAAAAAAGTTTTTAAACTTTTTTTAATCTCTTTTAAGGTGAAGATGAATCGAAGCCAAACCTCAAAATTTCAAGAGCACAAATCTGGAGAACCGAACACCCGATTGAGCTGAAAACTTAATCGATTGGTCACCACCAGCTAGTGACCAATTCGATTAAGTTTTCAGCTTAAACGGATGATTGGTTCTCCAGATTCGTGCTCTTGAAAATTTGAAGTTTGGCTTCGATTCATCTTCACCTTAAAGCAAGGATCCATTTGAGAGATTTTTGTTTCGTTAAAAAATCATAATATATTATGTTTTTTCTACGTCTAGATGTGAATGCTATGTAAATGCTACGTCTAGATGTGAAAATACTGATCCCAGATATTCGGCAGAGTTGGAGTATGGATTAGGAACTTTCAAAAATGGCCATTTCACATTGTGATGCATGCCATATAGTTGGCCGAAGCACAAATGTTCATGTGCCTGGCAACACTGTTTAAGAGGAATCCAGAAAAAGTTTAAAGTCATGAAAATTGAGCTAAATCGATAAAGTATATCAAATTTTTGAGTCAAACCTTGAGTAAAGTTTATTTACTAATTTTTAACGCTGGCAACACTGCTAGAATGGTGCGAATTAGCATAATACAGTCACACTCAAAATAATCCAAACCTCTTTGCTACGTGAAAAATCACGGAGATCATTCCAAATTAATTTTGCCTCCACTTCACCTGACTGAGATAAAGATCATAACCACCAAAAAGTGAATCGGTAATTGTTACTGAGGTTACCTATCGCACTTACGTGAAATTCACGTAGGTGCCTAAGTTCATTTTGCCATCTGCATATTGTACGTACTTTCGGTGTTGAGCTCAAATCCTAAGATGGCGCTTGCATGATTTTTAAAGAACTTCTGAAGCTGCTGAACTTTAAACCCTGTGTAAGGTTGGTTTTAAGGTAAATATGATTTGAATATCTAAGAATCCCTGCATTACTTTATATTTTATACCTGATTTATAACCTCTATCAATTATAGCACGCAAAGGCTACAGCAAGACAGACCAAATTCACAAAAATTGGGAAACAGGATTCAAAATGCTCTGATTGAATATAATAATATCACAATCTTTTAAGTTTGTTTATATTTTCTAATTGGGAATTAGTTTTTTTTCCAAAGCCTATTAGCCTATTGGTCTTTTTTTCTTTATTATTGAGATTTTCAACCCTAGGCTGGTTCATCTCATGTGCATAAAAAGAGGGGGAGATTGTTTAGGAAAAAAGGAAACCTGGCTAAAAACCAGGGTGATGGGAACTGGCAGTTTTTGAGAATACATAATTGTTTTTCTCTTATGGCGAATTTCAAATTTGTGCTGTTGTATCGATTTCCGTCTCATATCCGGGTACTTGCGAGGTCTGTGTCTGTTTGTTTCCGTGTTACTTTTTTGGCATTCATTGTTGCAGTTGAGGACATCTCTCGGGGCTCCGCGTCCTGCAGATTTTGAAAGTAGGTTCTACAGGTAGCAGAGCTATAGGCTAAGCAGCTCGGCTTGTCTTTCTTTATCTCCACTTAGTGCTGTTTGAACACACGCACACTTCGTAAGAACTCCAGAGTAGGACAACGCGCAATAAAATGTTCGACGGAGTTGTGGGCGTGGCAGGTTTCGCAAGATATTCTGAATCCGTCCCCATTGGCTCCCATATTATGGGAGAGTTTAGTCCCGTGCGTAATCAAGAAAGGACAATTTGGTCCCTCCGTGATACTAGGTCGTCCCATCATTCAACATTAGGTTTGATTTTCCTTGCAAAAGTTGTTTGGTCTTGATGCCAACGAAGAGACCATGAGTCCCAGACCACATTCTTAACCCAAAGCCTTACGTCGTCCGCCGGAGCTTTAGGTGTTAGTAGACGGCTTTGTCGACCCCAATTTGCCAGCAGGTCCGCCTGTTCATTACCGAGTATTCCACAGTGGCCAGGTACCCACATAAAGGATACGTCAATTTCTAGCTCGTCCAGGGTACGTTGTATCCGTTGTATGAAAGGGTGCTTGTTAATCGGGGATTCAATGGAGTATAGTGCATTGGCTGAGTCGGTAACTACCAAGATCGATGTTGTGCTCGGTTGGGTCGGTTGGGACAGAACAAATCTTCGGCAATTTATGGGATTCGCTAATATTCTTTCCAAAAATGCCAGCGCCCACTGAGTTGCTTTTCTTAGAACCATCCGTGAACCTGACGTCCGCGTGTTGGTACTTTTTTTCCGATCAGCTCATTGAAGTCGCCCTGCACTTCGTATGGAGTAGCATTTCTTCTGAATTTTTGTTCAATATGATTGTCGACAGTTGGAATTTTTGCCAACCAGCTTCTTGGCCCGACGCGGTGGAGCCCAGCCACCGGGGGAAGCCGGTAATTTGCCACGCTTTGCGGGGTACGGTTGGCTTGATCGGGAAGGAAGCCTGCAGACCCGTTACCTCTGGTTCGTTCTAGGAAGCCAATAGCTCGGTTGCAGAGTGCAGATGTTATTTTGTATAGGAGTGGCAATATTCCGGCTTCCGTACAGGCTGCGAGAGCAGGTGTCCATCTAATTGCTTTATTGGATGTTGGCTCAAGCATGCTCAGAAGGAAGTCGAGAGCACGGCTGGTGATTTCGATACCGTACAGAATCTTGCTAACGATAACGGCGTCAGCGACACGGAATCTAGTGGTCCGATCACTGCGTGTTCTTCGGCCAGATATCGCCCTTATAAGGTTCAGTCGGTTTAAACAGCTGTCTTTTAAATTTTTAAAATGTTTTTGGAAGTTAAACTTTCGATCTAGGGTCACACCTAATATTTTAATGGCCATCCGCATTGGAATTGCATTTACATTGATTGTCACTGGTCTTTTTGGTGGTAGGTGATTGGACCCACAGATATGCAATCTAGCACACTTCTCGGCTGCTATATCAAAACCGTTTCGAGTCGCCCACTTAATGACGGAAGTTACAGCTGCTTGTAGCTTCCTGCGGATTAGCTTTGGGTGCTTACCCGCTACCAATAATAGTACGTCGTCGGCGTACACCAAAATGAAAACACCGGCTGGGAGCCCGATTAAGACGCCATTCATAGCTATAAGAAATAGGGTTACAGCTATGACCGAGCCCTGAGGCACTCCGGTTTCTTCAGGGACCGTTCTTGATCGGTGATTACCAACAGTAACCTGAAAGGTACGGTGCGACAAGTAGTTTTGCAGGAATTTCAGCATATTGCCAGTAATCCCACAACTAGCTAATTGCTGCAGTAGGTACTCCGAGCATCCAAGCTCTATTGTAAGCTTTGGCTAAATCCAAAGACACTAATTCTACATGCTCATTTTGCTTCATGGCGTTATCTAGGATCTGTCCTAATGAAGCCAGGTACGTGCCAGTTCCGAAACCGGAACGAAACGCATGCTGCCTCGACCCCCGGCTTTCGGCCAGATTCGAGGAATTCGATTAGCCGACGGTTTACCATCCTTTCCATCACTTTTGCTGAGCAACTGGTTAAGGTGATTGGCAGGAAATTATTCACCAAGTTTGTTGGCCCCGTTCCTTTTGGGATTGGGACCACTAACCCATGATTCCATTGTTCTGGAAGAGTACCATTAGTCCACTTCCTATTGGGTACCCAATATCATCGACACCTGCATATTTCCCTTTGACCTTTCGAAGGGCAAAGACTAACTCTTCCATGGAAAACGGAGTGTTGAAGTTCTGTCCTCGGTCCGGCGGTATGTTCAGGTCTGCGATTGCTGTTGCAGCGGTCGGATGATGCTTGAGAAAGATTTCATTGTAGCGCTGTATGGACGAGGCATCCTTAAAAAAGTCTGTAATGCGTCCGCAATGATGGTCGGATCCCTCGTAACGGTATTATTTATTTTCAGGGCAATACCTTTGGATCGCCTCTTGACGCGGATTGACTGTCATTTATGCCATCGAGAAATGCTGTCCATGCTTTTTCCTTGGCCTCTCGTATAACTTGACGGCAGGTGTTGCGGACCTCATGATATCGGTTTATGGCTTCGGTTTTGTTTGGGTGCCCATCGCTTGTGGAAGTCGCTTGCTGGCTCTCAACGCTTTTCGTCGTGCCTTGATCGCTTTTTTGGTGTCGTCCGACCATCAATGTAAGGCTCGTCGTCCAGGTTTGGAACTGGTTCTAGGTATCGTATAAGTTGCTGCACTGTTAATGATGGCGGTAAGGTCCGTAATATTCGATGGAGGGCATGCGTTGAGTTCACTCTACACTGTTTCTTGGAAGCTATCCCAATCGGCAGCCTCGTATTTCCAACCGGCGGATAACCTCTGGTGCTTGGAAGAGGGACGCTAAAAAGACATATGTCCTATTCCCCTAAAGAACAACGAGGGATGCCTCGTTGTTCTTTAGGGGAATAGGACATATGTCTTTTTTGCGTCCCTCTTCCAAGCACCAGAGGTTATCCGCCGGTTCCGGTACAGCCAAGACTTCCGCATTGACGGGCCCTGATTACCCAGACAGTATGTTGGGAATTCTGGGGATAGGCACTGTGAACTTTGTGTGTCCCGGTGACAACAGGGATGTCGAGGGTTGTCCGTTAGTTCCGGTAGGGGTGTATCGTCCGCACTAACGGGGCCCCGACTGTCCGTGGCCGCTGTTGTCATCGTTTTCTTCGTTTGTTATTCATTCGGAGGTTGTTCAGTTGGGGATTGCTCAGTCATCTCTTGGGTGTCTAAAGTCTCCGGTGAATTGCGGAGTGAAGATGGTAAGAGATAAGTTAATCTCGAATACTTAGGCTGTTGAGATGAGAAAGAACTGAGCATGTTCGTTTTTCTTTTTAGTTTTTAGCATTACCTACTCTTTTGCGGTTTTTACTTTTCCGCTTGGAGTCGGTGAGTAAGCAGTTGGACTCGCCAAAGGGACTGCTATAGTCAGAACCGGAATGGGCTCTTTTGGAAGGGTTTGAGGTATGAGTTGCATTCGAAGTTCCTGTCTTCTTGAATATGGCCGAAGTCATGCTGTGGTCTGATACATTGCCATCATGCTCTTTTCCATTTGCTGGGTTTTTGTCGTTCTTTGATGCAACATTCGATATCCATTTTGTGACCCTTTCGGTCCCTTTGGGTTCAAGAATCGACGATTCAATGGCGGATTCTTCGGAGGAAGAGTAAGGGACCATAGTCACCATTCGATCCTGTGGTTCTGTTAGATCGACGATCGTTGGAGTATCTTGCTCACTTGACACTTGGTTGTTCTGCAGAGCTCGCTTCATCTCAGCCATCCTTTGTTCTCGCGCTTCGGCATCTGTTTGCAGCTTTTTGATGGTATCCTTGAGACCCATGTTTTCATGATCTTTGCTGGCATTAACGACTCCTGAAAAGGTGACGCTGTTTCGACTGGTTCCTTGTCGTACTCTCTACGAGCTTGTGGATACGATATGTCCATAGCCACTCGTATTTGCTGAATGGCTGTCTCTTTCTCGTAAGCCGGACACTTTCGACTCGACACGACTACTTTGCAATGTTTGCAAGATGGTGTTTCAGTGCAGTGACGTTGCATCGGTGCTTTCTTCCGAGTTGCCTTTGGCACCGGCAGGTTCTTGGTCTTCAAGGTGGATTTTGCAGCAGCGACCACATACGCGATGAGTACTCGTGCATCGCTTTCCCGTGTGGCCATATTCCCAACAGCGGAAACACAGCATAGGAGAAGGGTAATACTTCCGGGTTTTCCACCAAGACCTCCCAAAATCAACGTGGTCAGGAATGACGGTGCCTCTGAACGTGAGAATTATGGTGGCCGTGTTCTCTCGTTTGCCATCCTGTGTTCGTCGCGTAATCCTTTTCACGTTTTCAACCCCCTGGTCTGAAAGTTGCTCCAGTAAGTAGCCCTCACTCAGTCCAATAGAGTCATTATTTGTCACAACACATTTTCTTTGGTTAGGAACGGATGTTCCGTGATCCGTATCGGGGTCCTATCCTGGAGTTGTGTGATACGTAGCAGCCGATTAAATTGCTCCTTACTCCGCACCTTCAGAACGTATGATAATCCCTTGTTCTTTTTAAAAGCCCCGAAAATGGCGATTGATTCCATTTTTAGGTATTGCAGTTGTCCTGCGATACCTTCCGGGTCCATAAAATCAGGCAGTAGTTGACCGGTATAGTCACCATTTTTCCGGTAATCTATACAATTATAACTAGAGACGTTCCGATACTTCCGATATATCGGAATATCGATATTTTGCTTTCGATATTCGATATTTTGGTATCGATATTTCTTATTCAATATATCGGTGATATCGATATTTCCTTCCGATATATCGTAAAACAATATTTGGATAACAATTGTAGGGTTTTCTCGAAATACAATGATACATTAGGGGGTCATGCACAAATTACGTCACGCTCCAAGGGGGGGAGGGGGTCGAGCCAAGCGTGACAAGTCTTAAAAAATTTTCGGAGGACTCATACAAAAAATGTGACAAAGGGGGGGGGGAGGGGTTCGAAAAAGTTGAAATTTAGCGTGACATAATTTGTGTACCATCCCTAGAGGTTGTCCATGCATTACGTGATCATCCTCGCCTCTTGTGAACTTTTTTCCCCACAATTTTCTATGATTCGAGCTATTTGACAAGAACTATTCTTCGTTCTGGCGTTAGCAAATTTACCATTTTTGCATGTGTGTATATCATGTGGCAGTTACGAAGATACTCTATGCCCTGAGAGGTCGAGAAAATTTACAACCCGAAAAGATTCTCGACCGATGTGATTCGAACCCATAACCCACAGATTAGTCTTGCTGACTAGCTACTTGTTTACCGCTACGGTTATCTGGGCCCCAGACCACACTCTTAAAAATAATGAAAATTACTTATTAATTCACGTTATGACTGAATGAAACATGCTGTACAGTATGGCCCATAAAAAAATGCGAAAATCGTCATATCATGTTTTATGGTAGTTTTTACATAGAAAATGTGATTGAAACATAAATATTATTCATTACTTGTATTGTATAATCTATTTAGACTCAGATTTTCGCTTTGGACATGATTTTTATCTGTTACTTTCACCTTACCAGAGAGGAATTGGAAGCATACCTTCAAATTGTATCATGCGGACGTCGAGTTCAATATCTGTGTGATGAAAGCTTCTAAAACATCAACGATAACGTCAGCTTCTTCATAGGCCTTGTCTCCAGCATACGCCCATATCAAATTATAGAATTGGTTCATACTTGGGTCATTGGAGACTTAAACATATTTTCGAAAAAACGGCTCATTTTGGAGAGCATTGGTTGAACCTTTATATAAGCTTGATGAGTGGCTCCGTTTTGCTCAAAACCTATGAGCTAGTATTGATATAAGTTGTCTCTAATCGAAGGAACAAATTTCTTCCTTAAAAATCTGTTATGGGCCTCCGTATTTATTTTTTATTCAACTTTAACAAAAAATAAAGGCATATCAAACCTATAAGACGCAAATGCCCTCAAAACTATGACCCTGGCAAAATATTGTATGGTGATCATGAAAAACACGTTCTCTAAGAACTCCTCCATCCTCTGATAACAAACAAACTTAAATTTTCAACAATAAAGTGTAATTTTTGAAGGTGGAGAGTTTATCACCAGAGTATACGACAATCAGACGCTGTTTCTTGCTTTGGGCGGACAACACCTTTGAGCTTCTTTGCTTTATTACATTATTTAGGACAGTAAGAAAAATATGACAAAAATTGTCCTGGATAGCGAAGTTATGTCAGAATATACTACAATAATCAGAAATTTCATTCACTAGCAAAAAAAAATAAAATAACCCTTGTGGATGCTATATTTACGTTCAAAAAATTTTCGCATTTTTTTATGGGCCATACTGTAAGTGATGAAATGATGTTAAAATGTGCTCTAAAAGATGTATTGAACGAAAAATGCAATTTTACATGATGAAGGACATGAAAACGATGCCACTATGATTGACATGTACCGAATCAGACATCATCGTATTTGAAATGTGACACAAATTCACGTCATTTGGCTCGCTTCTTTTATGTGCATCCAAAAGACGTAAAATCACATGATTTTTTTCGGAATGTGCAGGCTCTCATCCGCCCATTAACGACCTCGTGGTTTGGACGACCCCAAAGAAGACATTCATGATACCGATAATTTTTTTTTTTTTTTTTTCTATCTTTATTAACGAGATTTTTAGCCCTGGGCTAGTTCATCTCGGGACCAACGGCTATACCGATAATATTGAGGGTTCTAAAAATTGTTTGCGAATAGTACGAAACTAAACATTAGGTAATTGAGCGATATATAAATTTCGCACCCTTCAAAATATCATATGATATTGCGATATATCGATATTTTGAATCAATATATCGGTGGTATCGATACTTTGATTCGATAATCGTATCGAATCAAGTATCGATACTTCGCAATATCGGAACGTCCCTACTATGGAAGTACATTTACTAAGCTGTGCTTTAACATTACGGATCTCTTTTGAAAATGGGTCCATGTTTCAAATAGGTTTCAGTATGATCTGCTATATGTATGTTATTACTTGTTAGAAAATTAAACAGCTCGTTCTCTGAACATTGTAGGTTGTAATCATTTTTTGCAGTTGTTCAGATAAAAAATCGAAATCAGAGGCAGACGTTTTACTAGAATAAGGTGGATTTCCAAATAAGGATTGGAAAAAGATCAATCGACATGAAAAGTAGCAATGAAATATATTAATTTTGTAATTTAAGTAGTTTCCAAACTAGCACGATACGATTTGATTTAATGTTTAATCGATGTTTTGGTCAATTTATCAAAAATAAAATAAAATGTGTACTAATGCCAGCTAATAAGGAGCTACCCTGAAAAAATATACAAATCGGTTCAGTATTCTTGGAGAAATCTGAAAATTGCGATATGAGGTTTTTTAGAGTTTTCAAGATCTTGATTTGTCCAGCATGGTACCAGAAACATAAAAGCTCATTACTCAAAGACGGCTGCACCGAATCACTTCATTTTTTCACAACACACTCACATTAATGTGACATTCCGAGGAGTGATTACCCGAATACGATAAAAATTCTGTAGCTTGAGATATTCACGTTGGTTATGGCTACGCGTCGTTCCCCCAAGGAATTTTGGAATATCTCTGGATACAGATGACCGAATATCAATATCGATACAGATTCTAAAACTAGAAGAGTTTTTTGAGAGCTTGTGAAAAAATGGTTCAAAAATATCGAGTAACAAAAAAGTTATCGCGATCTGAATATTTTTTTAGTGGTAAAAAATGAAGCTGCCGGTAGATGGGTTAACACCACGAAGAGCTTTTACAACAATTTTCACCTCAATATGCAGGTGTCTAGATGTTCTACATGATATGGTCGATGACTCGCAATCCGAGATTTACAATTTCGATCCAAGTTGAAACATTTTGTCATCACTGCAATTAGGTTGCAACGTTTTTTTTTTTTTGGTTTTCGTTACAGGTCAACTACACATACCAGTTTCTTCGGCAAAAGTTCTTCGCCTTTTCGGACTTTTTGTACGATGAACAGATCAAAGCTCGTTTAACCAGCGACGCTAAATATTTCCTAGAAAATGGCGAGGCGCTCAACCAAACGTATGATTACAATCGAGCCAATGCCTTCAATCGCAAAATAAAGAACCTAGGCCTGTCGGAAGCAGGCGAAACCTATATGGATCTGTTCAGGAAGTTGATTTGTCACATTGGTAAGTGTATTCCAAGGTTGGTTTCATAAACCAAAATTAATTGATCTTCCATTCCATCTAAGGCAATGCCATGGGATACGTTCGGATGATACGTTCCGGAGCGCTGCATGAATGTACGGAAGCTACCGTATACTTGCCCGTCATAGACGGGGATCTCAATTTCTCAAAATTTTGCAAAGAAGAATCCTTGCACGAGTTGACGATCTCAGCGGCGGAAATCTTGGAAAATGATATCAACAACTTGTGTAAAAACTATCGAATCGATACCAACTATTTCCGTTTGCTGGTGAATGCCTTTCTGTCTTTACGGCACGCGGAAAATATTCATCTGCAAAACTTCTACATGATTGTACCCCCTCTGACCATCAACTTTGTGGAGTACATTTTGAAGGCGAAGGAGAAAATTACCAAGAAGGATAAAGTAGGTGCCTTATTTACCGACGATGGATTTGCCATGGGTAAGTAGCTAGTCCTATAATAGTAGGTGTGGTAGCTAGAGTTATTATGTTGAAAAAATGTGTAAATGAATATTATACATTATTATTCCATGCATTTGTTTCAGTGTGCATGATTTGTTTCTCAGTGTACTATAGACTTACTTAGAATCTTTTGAGCGTGCTCTGAATTGATAGTACGAAAGAAAATAAGCGCGAACTTCTCCCCGTGGTCGAGAAGTCAGTTTAGTGAAAGATTTCGTAGCGAACGGATGAGTTGTTTTGCATCCAACACATGTGCGTTCGGCTGATGTCGGAATCAGCCGAATGACGGATACTACAGTAGGTACATAAACTTTAAGCAATAAGAATATTTTTTTCGTAAGTACCGTGTAATTCAATTGAAGGTTTCTTTAATTTATTGAATATTTTGGGAATTCAGAAATGAATAATTCCAGGGCTGGTAATGGGTCTCGTTCTAGAAATTTTGACAATATCAACAATAGAAAGTCCTTGTTTTTAATTATGAATCGTGGTTTACGGCAACTACCGAAAAGCTAAACATTACATATAATTTGCAATTGGATTAGATGGACAAATTGATGTGAAGATTTGCGAAAAAGTTACACGTCTTCTCAGTGAGAATCGAACTCACGACTCCCCGATCTCTAGTTGGGGCGCGTTACCACTACGCCATGAGAGGCTCATGAACGCAGAAGTTAACCTGAATTCGATTTCAGCTCAATAATCACGTGGTCCTTTTTCGCAAAGTGCACCTTTTTCGGAAGAATTAGATGCCCATCCAAACACAACGTTTTCTATATATATCCAATGCCTAGCCCGAGAGCGCGTGATTATTGAGCTGAAATCGAATTCAGGTTAACTTCTGCGTTCATGAGTCCTCTCATGGCGTAGTGGTAACGCGCCCCAACTACACGCAAAAAAATTGTGCGGTAAAAACTACCATTTTAGGGGGTTAACTTAAGCGCTCGCACCGCCAATTTTCAGCAGACCAGAAATGCGCTTGATTTTACCATGTCTGTTGTCGAAATCAGATTGTTTTAAATTATTTCTGTCAAATGTACCAGTTATGTGGTGGGATGTACCGTAAACCTTGTAAATTGGTCTGAAATTCCATGGTAGTTTCAAGAATGGCCGTAGTCAGCTAAAATAGTGATTTTTACCACAGATTTTTTTCCCGTGTAGAGATCAGGGAGTCGTGAGTTCGATTCTCACTGAGAAGACGTGTAACTTTTTCGCAAATCTTCACATCAATTTGTCCATCTAATCCAATTGCAAATTATATGTAATGTTTAGCTTTTCGGTAGTTGTTAATAGAAAGTCTCTAAAATCTATATTTTAACCGATGGTAGTTCCAGAGCTTCATTGATTATCAACGAACTTGAGACAAACCGAACCAGATGAATACAACGCAATAGTTACTAGAATATGATTCAATACTCATCAGATTGATGCAAAAGTCAACTAAATATTTCAACATCAAAGCTATTGATAAACAATCGGTTTACTATTGAATAACAATAAAAACTGATTTCGAAAAAAATATACTATTTACAAAATCGTTTGTTTAAGCACTTTTTATAAAGACGCTTTTTCGTAAAGAAATAATCGATCTAAGTCGTGAAAAAGAGAGGGTTAAGAAAAATTGTATATACTGTCACTCGATGGACTTGTCTTCGGATATTTTGAAAACCTCAACGTCATTTTAACACATTTCAATTAATTCAAATTTTCTAACCCCACACATTAAATATGCTGAACATTTGGTTTATTCATAACACTACGATGGATGTCTTGATTATCCTTGTACAATGAACTTCGAAAACGGTATAACTTCTCAGCGTTATCATTTCGGATCTTTCGATTGGAATAAGGATGCTGACATTCCTACATATTATCCGAGAAATTCTAAAAAAATATCTCTGGAGTTATTATCTCGAACAATTCTTCCAGTATTTGCGCAAAGTAATCTTCAGGAACTTTTGTAGAAGCTCTTACATTGAGTGCTGTTTGAGATCTGGGATAAATTCTCAAAGAATTTCATGCATAATAATGGAAAAATCTCTTGAGTTGTCTGAGTAAATGGGGTAAGTGAAAATAATTTGTATGTTTTTGCGTAAACCTTTGAGGACATTCAGAACATTACTATAGACAGGGCCGGATTTACAACTGTGGGGGCCCTGGGGCCAGAGTCTTGTGGGGGCCTATTTCTCAGGAAACAATTTTAATGGTATAGTATGTTCTCTTTGGTAATTTTCCTTACAACCTAATGTTCTGGATATGGTTTGATTATTTAAGTTGTGTTTGGACTTCTGACAACCCTCAGAAGCGCAAGTTGGGATCAATGGGTGTAAGTGACAAAAACTTGCTTTTCAGATAAACTGTTTAATATGTTTCAACAGTATTTCATTTCAAATTTCACATCAGCAATATTTCACTTGTATGACAACCAAAAAACAAACAAGTCAATGAATCAATCTTCTACGAATTTCAATATATTATGAGATACTGCCTAAAAATAGTGTTAGAAAGCTTGAAAACAGTAATGTACCCGGGAAAAGTGGGACCTAAAAATAGCAGTTCAGACAAATGGTTCAATTTAATTTTCAAATGCAAATATTTTTCAAATCCAACAGTTCAGTCACCTTACGGCAGCATGTTGATGCTTGCATAAATGGGACGTTTTTTTTTTCTTACTTTTATTTGTAGTGCACTTGGCCACTATTATGCCGAGTATCATATACAGAATCTATTTATATCCTTATAAGGTTCCGAGATATCCTTCAATATCAGTAAACCGGAAGTGTTTACGTACACTAGCGCCACGTAGTGGTATAATTTGGAACTTAGCTGGGTCCCATGAGGAAGCTTGGCTCACTCTGAACAACTTTTTCGAAGATAGGAATTTTCTATCTCGTTTAGGTTCCGAGATATCCTTCAATATCAGTAAACCGGAAGTGTTTACGTACACTAGCGCCACGTAGTGGTGGAACTTGGAACTTTGCTGGGTCCCACGAGGAAGCTTGGCTCACTGTGAACAACTTTCTCAAAGACAGGAATTTTCTATCTCGTTTAGGTTCCGAGATATCCTTCAATATCAGTAAACCGGAAGTGTTTACGTACACTAGCGCCACGTAGTGGTGGAATTTGAAACTTTGCTGGGTCTCACGAGGAAGCTTGGCTCACTCTGAACAACTTTTTCGAAGACAGAAATTTTCTATCTCGTTTAGGTTCCGAGATATCCCTCAATAGCAGTAAACCGAAAGTGTTTACGTACATTAGCGCCACGTAGTGGTGGAACTTTGCTGGGACCCACGGGGAAGCTTGGCTCACTCTGAACATTTTCTTAACAACTTTGGCTTGGCTCACTCTGAACAACTTTCTCGAAGACATAAATTTTCTATCTCGTTTAGCAATAGCAGTAAACCGGAAGTATTTACGTTCACTAGCACCACGCAGTGAATGAATTTGGAACTTTGCTGGGTCCCTCAGGGAAGTTTGGCTCCCTCTGCACAACATTCTCGAAGACTGGAATTTTCTATCTCGTTTAGGCTCCGAGATATCCTTCAATATCAGTAAACCGGAAGTGTTTACGTACGGGGTGTCCGCAAATTATCCGAACAGTAATATATGGGAAAGATGATCTCGCATTGAATACAATGAAAAATCAATGTCCATGTACCTTTTATAATACATCTATATGCTTACACAAAATACAACTTTAAACAATTTTGAGTTGATTGCTTGTTATTGAGATAGGCGATTTAAATTTGTTGGAGACGTTTTTCCTGAGGGCCGCTAGTCATAATGGAGATGTGTTATCCCTAAAATCTAAAAGCGATAAATCCAAATGTCCAATTATTATTTGAAGTATCCTAAAGTTTAGTGGCTTCAAGTTACACTGGAATTAGAAAATTATACGGTTCAAATCTAGTGAGTTCTACGGACATTTCTCTTCCGAAAAACAGCACCATTTAAGACACCTCAACATATTTGGTTTGGTTTTACAAATATTTGAAATCGGAATTGTGTCAAACTTACTTCTGAAGAATATAGTACGACAATGGTTAAAACCATGCAAGAATATTGAATTTATTATGCTTGATTGTATAGATCTATATCTTCGAAGTTTGTACGGATAATTTGCGGACACCCTGTACACTAGCGCCACGTAGTGGTGGAATTTTGTATCATTACATATACTATAAGGAAGCAAGCACTGCCCTGTACAACTTTTCCGAAGACAGTACCCTTCAAGCTGGTCAAAATTTTGAAATCTCCGGCCGCAAACCTAGTTCTGGAATAACCAACTTGCATGCAACGCTTGTGTACAACCAGCGGGAGGTGGGCAAAAAATGTGTACGGTCTTGATCCGGCCGGTTCTCAGCCATGGTGGCATAAAATTTCAATCGGTCTTCACTAAACACATCCAGGATAGTGAACGGTTGCAATGGTGAAAAAAATATGAAAATTGATTGATTATCAGCTGAGAACTACGTCGTGCAAAGTTTACCGTTCACATTTTTTGAGCACTCGGTACTTTACGTTACAAAAACCCCCGTCGGTATAAGCAGTGTTAAAAAGTATTGCCACATATACATAGTTTTTCAATGTTGGAAATTTAGAATGAGTCAAAGGTTTTTAATCTTATCTCCTTACACTTTACAGGAATTGCTTACATCCTCAAACTGTTGGACCAAACTACTAAGTTCAACTCCCTGCATTGGTTCCGTTCGGTGAAGAACAAATACAGCCAGGAAATCGAAAAACTAGATACCCAACAGCAGCAATCGGACAAAACGACCGACGGCGACAAATTGCAGCAAACATTCGCTTTGACGCGAAAACGGCTCAACATGGTCCAGCAGGAATTTGATCTTCTGTTTTGTAATTTGAGCAGTGCAAAGATATTCTTCAACGACGCTGTGGATTAACGGGATCGTGTTTTCTCAACTACCTGTACTAGGTAAGTGCATGCTAGATTAATCGTTAATGGACATTTATTCCAAATAGAACTGATCCAAAAGTAGAAGAGTGCATTTTACGTTATGAGAACATCCTTGGTCATGGTTCTGCCGTCCAGTGAGGCCACGTCTTAATTATTTCGAAGAGCTTACGTCCTGGGCTTTCGGTTGCACTGCACTGGCAGTGTGCTAATAGTTTGTAGTCGGGTTGAATATATCCTTGTTCGATACCTCTGAAAAAGAAAAGAAGAACACGAATTAACTCCTATGGAATAATTTTGCAGCAGTAGGGTTATGAGCTACTTGGACGCTTCCATAATTCGCTTTAGCATTGAGGTTTTGTTTCGGCCGGATTGTCTTGAACTAATTGCAAAAAGAAGCACATCAATACGATGCATGTTATGGCCAAATATGAGATCATTAGCTTTAAACCCATATAGCCGAAGCAGTAAACGCACAGCTATTTAGCAAGACCAAGCTGAAGCTCACAACGTGCCCCGCCCATCGCACTCTTTCAGCTTTGGCGACTTTCTGGATACTGGGTTCACCGTAGAGTTGCGCAAGCTCGTGGTTCATTCTTCTCCTCCATACTCCGCCAAAGATCGTCCTAAGCCAGTGATCCTCAGCCCTGTTTTTTCAACCATTTTTATTTCTGATTACGGATAGTTCCCATAATAATTTAGTTTCATATTTTTGATAACTTTTGGAGTAAAACAGCTTCCCGAAGAGAAAATTTGCGGAACTTATCAGACTTAAGAGATACAGCCATCACGTGCGGCCCGCGGGCCGCACTTTGGTGACCACGGTCCTAAGCACACGTCATTCAAATACTCCTAGCGCTTGCAGGTCCTCTCTTCCAGCATTGTCCACGTCTCATGCCCGTAGAGGACTACCGGTCTTATCAGCGTCTTGTACATGGTACACTTAGTACGGATGTTAAGTTTACCAGATCTCAAGGTCTTATGGAGCCCGTAGTAAGCGCGACTTCCGGCAATGATGCGTCTTCAAATTTCTCTGCTGCAGTTGTTATCCGACGTTACCAATGATCCGAGGTAGACAAATTCGTCCACCACCTAGAACTCATTTCCGTCGATCATCAGCCAATGTGAGCTTTATTGCGCTTAGTTCCTCCAGCCAGCAGATATTTCGTCTTCGACGTATTTACTTTCAATCCAATCCGTTCTGCTTCACGTTTCAGCCTGGTATACTGTTCAAGAACCACCTGTGTTTCATAACACCTTCTAGCGCAATATTGAACAGGAGGCAGGGAAGACCATCGCCTTGTCGAAGTCTTTTGCGTGTTTCAAACGGGTTCGCACCCGATATCTTCACACAGTACTGTACACTATTCATAGTTGCCTTGATCAGTCTAGTCAGTTTCCCGGGAAAACCATTCTCGTCCATAATTTTCCCTAGCTCTTCGCGGTCGACACTTTTGGAGGATCTGCCGCAACATAAAGATTTGGTCTGTTGTCGATCGTCCGTCCACGAAACCAGCTTGAAAACTTCCTACAAATCTGCTTGTTAGCGGTGATAGACGGCGGAAGATAATCTGGGAAAGCACTTTGTAGGCTGCGTTAAGAATGGTCGATCGATAGTTATCACATTCTAGCTTGTCACCCTTTTTGTATATTGGATATATTACTCCGTCCTTCCACTCCTCCGGTAGCTGTTCTGTATCCCAGATCCTGGCTATCATTCGGTGTAGCCAAGTAGCCAACCTGCCTAGCCCATTTTAATAAGTTCCATTCCAGTACCATCTTTTCCAACTGCTTTGTTGTTCTTGAGCTGTTTGATAGCATCCTTAACTTCACCTATTGTGGGAGTTGCCACGTTTCCCTCATCCGCCGTGCTGATGAAACCATTTCTCCTGCTGACTTTTTTTTTCCTTCTTAGCAATGGGGGGATAATATGATCAACAGACACCGGACCAAGGTCCGGGAGTGTGGGGTTGGGGACCATTTACTACATGCAAGCAGTAAACAGGGCTACACCCCCGACCCACTAAACCATCCCCATTTCCGCCAAACCCTTCGTCTCTCCGGGACCACCAAGAAGGCATTGCTTCGGAGAGGGGCTATTGCACATCGCAACCTCCAGGTTAGCTGCGTAGCCATGCAGCAACGAACATCGATGACACGCTTAGGAGGGTCCACCAAGGTACCATGCTGGCGCTTTGCCAGCTCCCAGGTGGTCCTTACCTCCCATTGCCCACTGAAGGAGGGCAGGGTCGACCACAACGCACGCGCCCAGCTGCACCGCAGGTATCAAGAACTGATACTCCGGGCTCCGCAATTTGACCTACAGAAGGCTCAGGCCCTATCAGCTAGCACCAGCTGGGATTGATGACGAAGGGGCCTCCACCTGCCCCGAACAACCAGAGGCTCGTATCCAACCCAGTAGGCCGGCGCCACGACAGCAACACTTCCAGGATGTTCTCCCCGCGGCCACTTAATCGCTGTAAGGGTCGATTTCGACCGTAGGGCACCGGTATGACCTACGTAGCTGACTGCGAACCCTTGGACCACCTGTTGTTTAGCGTCTGCACTAGCCACTCCTCGAGTCCACTCGCCACCTCCTTTGTAGTTCCAAGACGATGTGGGTGATTGCCGATGAAACGGCATTCCAGCCAAACTCGTCTTCACACATCCTCTGAACCAGATTGTCCGGAGTCGTGTCTCCACCGCATGTGACAAACATGCGGTCACGCATTGTGCGGAAACGCGGGCACACGAACAAAACGTGTTCCGCCGTTTCCTCTAAACCTGCACAAACTGG